>NC_045962.1:67910108-68219660 GCF_010909765.2 Amblyraja radiata
TCCCAGTGTTCACTATTGGAGTTAAGCTCTTTTACCGCACATGGGTAGAAACTATTTTTTAGTCTACCGGTGCGAGCCTGCAGAGACCTGAGTCGCCTCCCAGAGGGTAGCAGAGTAAAAAGGTGGTTGGCAGGGTGGGATGTGTCCTTCTTGATATTTATGGCCCTGCGCAAGCATCGGGCCTTGTATATGTCATCCAAGGAGGGCAGGTTAGCGTTTGTAATGCGCTGCACAGTTTTTGAGAAATATAGATGGCACATAGAACAAATGAATGAAAAATATGCAAAAAGCAACAATGATCAAGGAAAGATAGAGCCCAAAATGGTCCATTGTTGACTGTGGGGTCGGTGATAACGAGTTATATCTGTGGTTCCCGGAGGTTGCAGGTAGTGGAAGCAGGTAGGGAGACTGACAAAAACCTACGGGAACCTCACGGAAACCTTGGGTGGGGCGCAAAGTCTCCAGAGGTTTCCGTTCAGGTTTCCTAAGTGGGACAGGGGCATTAGAGTAGTATGACAAATAGGGTGGAGGAGGGATGGAAAGAGAGGGTATGCAAGGGTTACTTGAAGTTAGAGAAATCAATATTCATACCACTGGGTTGTGAGCTGCCTAAGCGAAATACGAGGTGCTGTTCCTCCAATTTGCGTTTGGTCTCACTCTGTCAATGGAGGAGGACCAGGACAGAAAGGTCAGTGTGAGAATGGGAAGGGGAGTTAAAGTGTTTGGCAACTGGAAGATCACATAGGCCGAGGATAAAGTAATGCACCAGGTTTTCATCTGCATGTTAATATTGGAATGACAAAGTCAACAGCTACGGTGCCATAACTGGCTACATCATACTGGCATAATGAGTACAAAGATAGAGATGTAACCTGATTTTCTGCAGTAGCTCTTCACGTGCAAGAAGGTATGTTAAAACAGCATCCATTGAATCAAGCGTTGAAAGTCAGGGATGACATTAGAAAATAATGATATGGTTAATGGGGATAGAAGCAGAGGCATGGAGTAAGGAGACATGTTGCTAGGTGGAGGGAACAGGACATTCCAATGGTGGAAGAGATGAAACCTTCTTTAAAAAAATATATCTTTGAAAGCTTTTAACATATTCGCCATGACAGTTGTATTAAGATAGTGAAATTCGACAAGTTAAAAATCTATTTGACTATGTATTCACCCAGATGGAACACATGGGGTTCACAGCAAAAGTTGAAGCATAATTCTGCGATCAGAGTAATTAAACGAAAGCTAGTTCATGTGTTTGCCATGTGGCATTCATTACTGTGCTCAGAAGTAGTGCCAAGGAGAACAAGATGACTGAATAGGCTCTGGATATAAAAAAGGTTACATGAGCTACCAAATTTGATAAGTAGGTGATCTAAATAGCTACCAATGGTGAACCTTTTGATTTATTTTATATGTTTCACATAGCTTACCATGTAAGTGTAGTTGGATTTAAAAGAAAATCTTAAATGAATATTGCAAGAGTTCAGAAAAATCAATTGCGCAATGCTGTCAATTCAGAAATTTGGGACTTGCAATTGACTAGATTGTACAGGAGGTTAGCACTGCTCTTTTCAAATGTGTCCAATTAGTGCCTCTGATGCCAACCCCTTTGAAGTTTGTGGAGTCAGGTCGGTGGGAGTCAAAGAGTAGTGAGCATTTATTTACTCAAATGATATAATGTGATTTTTGCTCTTTCTCTCGAAATCGAGACAGTTCTGATTTGATTTACTTGTAATTGGCACTGTTGGTTCCAAGGCTGAAGGCAGCTTCTAACCCTTTCTGGGGAAGTGTTTGATGTTCTCCTGAGACAGACAGCTTCAGATGATGTTCTGGGTTCATCGACAGTATAGAACAGGATTGGGGCAGGAGTGATCAGGAAGGGGGTCACCCAGTATCCTTACAAACATATAAGATCATGGTACATAATTTTGACATCAATGGATAAAATGTATGGGCACCAAGCATTAATTCCAGCAAAGGTCACCTCATTTCGATACATTGGGAACTCAGGAAAAGAAAGAAAATCTAATATGGTTTTAATTGCTGCACAATTAGATGGGTAACCACCAGTAGAGTTAGGGAAGATAGACACAAAAAACTGGAGTAACTCAGCGGGAGAGGCAGCATCTCTGGAGAGAAGGAATGGGTGATGTTTCGGGTCGTGACCCTTCTTCAGACAGTAAAGTTAGGGAAGTGGGGCAGAAATCCTCTCGGGCTATCTCCCTTTCAAACAAGAATTCCAGTTTGGAACTGTTGGGGAACTGTTGGGGAAAAAGATTGCTGACTACTTGTCCGGCTCTGCTCTAAAGCAGGATCGGGCAAAGATTAGATGAGCAACCTTGATGGGGGGAACTCTACGGTCAGGGGCATGGACAGGCATTTCTGTAGCTGTGAGCGAGACTCCAGGATGGTGTGTCGCCTCCCTGGTGCCAGGGTCGACGATACCTCAGAGCTGGCACAGGACATTCTGAAAAGGGAGGGTGATCAGACGGAGGTCATGGCCTATAATGTTACAACATAGGTAGGAAGACAGATGATGTCTTGCAAAGAGAATTTAGGAAGTTAGGTAGTTGAAAAGCAGGACATCTTAGGTTGTAATCTCATGCTGGCAGGTTTAGGGAATGCTGTGTGATGAGTGATATCGAGGCTCTATTCAGAATAAAGAAGGCATACAGTGCCCTCCATAATGTTTGGGACAAAGACCCTTCATTTATTTATTTGCCTCTGTACTCCACAATTTGAGATTTATAATAGAAAAAAATCAGATGTAGTTAAAGTGCACATTGTCAAATTTTAATAAAGGTCATTTTTATACATTTTGGTTTCACCATGTAGAAATTACAGCAGTGTTTATACATAGTCCCCCCATTTCAGGGCACCATAATGTTTGCCACAAAGCAATGTAATGCCAATGAAAGTAGTCATGTTTAGTATTTTGTTGCATATCCTTTGCATGCAATGACTGCTTGAAGTCTGCGATCCATGGACATCACCAATTGCTGGGTGTCTTCTCTGGTGATGCTCTACCAGGCCTGTATTGAAGCCATCTTTAGCTTATACTTGTTTTGGGGGCTAGTCTTTATCATATAAAGCGCATGCTCAATTGGGTTCAGATCGGGTGATTGACTTGGCTATTCAAGAAGAGACCATTTTTTACCTTTGACAAACTCCTTTGTTGCTTAAGCAGTATGTTTGGGATAATTGTCTTGCCGGCCAATGAGTTTTCAGGCATTTGTTTGAACTTGAGCAGATAGGATGTGTCTATACACTTCAGAATTCAATATGCTACTCGACCATCAGCGGTTGTATCATCAATGAAGATAAGTGGGCCAGTACCTTCAGCAGCCATAAATAGAGTCATAGTCATAGATTAATACATTGTGGAAACAGCCATTCGGCCCAACTCGCCCACACCGGCCAACAATGTCCCTGCTACCTTAGTCCCACTTGCCTGCGCTTTGTCCATAACCCTCCAAACCTGTCCTATCCATGTACCTGTCCAACTGTTTCTTAAACGCTGGGATAGTCCCAGCCTCAACTACTTCCTCTGGCAGCTTGTTCCATACACCCACCGCCCTTTGTGTGAAAACGTTACCCCTCGGATTCCTATTAAATCTTTTCCCCTTCACCTTGAACCTGTGTCCTCTGGTCCTCAATTCCCCTACTCTGTGCATCTACGCGATCTATTCCTCTCATGATTTTGTATACCTCTATAAGATCTCCCCTCATCCTCCAATGCTCCATGGAATAGAGACCCAGCCAACTCAACCTCCCTATAGCTCATACCCTCTGGTCCTGGCAACATCCTTGTAAATCTTTTCTGAACCCTTTCAAGCTTGACAATATCTTTCCTATAACATGGTACCCAGATCTGAACACAATATTCTAAATGCGGTCTCACCAATGCCTTATGCAACTGCAACATGACCTCCCAACTTCTATACACAATACTCTGACTGATGAAGGCCAAAGTGCCAAAAGCCTTTTTGACCACCTTATCTACCTGCGATTCGACCTTCATGGAACCATGCACTTGAACTCCTAGATCCCTCTGCTCTAAAACACTACCCAGAGGCCTACCATTTTGTAGGTCCTGCCCTTGTTTGACATTCCAAAATGCAACATCTCACACTTCCCTGTATTAAATTCCATCAACCATTCATCCGCCCACCTGGCCAATCGATCCAGATCCTGCTGCAATCATTCACAGCTATCTTCACTATCTGCAAAACTTGCTAATCTTGCCCTGTATGTTCTCATCCAAATCATTGATGTAGATGATAAATAGTAACGGGCACAGCACTGAACCCTGTGGCACACCACTAGTCACAGGTGTCCATTCTGAGAAGCATCCTTCCACCATTACCCTCTGCATCCATTCAGCTATCTCTCCTTGGATCCCATGATATCTAACCTTCCAGAGCAGCCTACCATGCGGCACCTTGTCGAACGCCTTACTAAAGTCCATGTACACAACATCTACAGCTCTGCCTTCATCAACCTTTTTGTTCACGTTTTCAAAAAAATCATCAGATTTGTGAGATATGACCTCCCACATGCAAAACTATGTACAGAATGTACACATCCTATGCTGACTGTCCCAAATCAGCCCTTGCCCATCCAAATGCCTGTTTATCCTACCCCTCAGAATACTCTCCAGTAACTTACCAACTGCAGATATTAAGCTCACCGGCCTATAGTTCCCAGCATTTTCCCTGCAGCCCTTCTTGAAAAGAGGCACAACATTTGCCACCCTCCAATCCTCTGGCACCTCTCCTGTATTTAAGGATGACTCATAAATTTCAACAAGGGCTCCCGCAATTTCCTCTCTAGTTTCCCGCAATGTCCTCGGATATATCTGATCAGGCCCAGAAGGTTTGTCTACCTTCAAACACGAGAGTACCTTCAGTACTTCCTCAACGGTAACCCTGACTGCTCTCATGACACTTCCAGTGACTGCTCTAATTTCCTACATCGGTAAATACAGAGGAGAAATACTCATTGAGGACCTTGCCCATCTCCTGTGGCTCCACACAGAGGTGACTGCTTTTATTCCTGAGAGGTCCCACTCTCTCTCTAGTTACCCTATTCCCCCTAATCTATGTATAAAACCTTTTGGGATTGTCTTTTATGCTACCCGCCAGAGCTATCAATTGGCCCCTTTTTGCCCCTCTGATCTCCTTTTTTAGTTTGCTCCTTAGTTCCCAAAACTCCTCCAGGGATGCACTTGATCCCAGCGGCCTATACCTGTCCAATGCATCCTTCTTGTTTTTGACTAACGTCTCAATCTCCCTCGTCAGCCAAGCTCCCTTATGTTTGCCTGCTTTGCCTTTCACTCTAACAGGAATGTACACATCCTGAGCTCTCTTCAGTACACTTTTAAAAACATCCCACTTGGCCGATGTTCCTTTCCCCTCAAATAACCTGCTCCAGTCAACTTGAACGAGACCTTCTCTCATACCCTCAAAGTTGGCCTTACCCCAGTTGACCATTTTAACACGTGGACCCTCTCCGTCCCGATCCATAACTATCTTAAACCTAATCGAACTGTGGTCACATCCCAAAAGGCTCCTCCATACATTTCATTAACGCGCTTCCCAATTTCCCAATACTAGATCCAGCGTTACCCTCCAACAAGTGGGGGCCTCCACATACTGTTTAAGAAAACTTCCCTGAACACTTTTGAGGAATTGCACTCCATCTAAACCCTTCACGCTATGATTTTCCCAGTCTATATTGGGAAAGTTGAAATTCCCTACTACAACAACCTGATTTGACCTGCAGCTGTCTGCAATCTCCCGGCACATTTGCTCTTCTAATGCTCTACATGCCCAGGCCATAACACCCCACCACCCTGTTTCACAGATGATGTGGTATGCTTTGGATCTTGGGCAGTTCCTTCATCCTTTGCTTTTGTCATCACTCCGATATGTTAATCTTCGTCTCATCTATCCACAAGACCTTTTTCCAGAACTGTGGTTGCTCTTTTAAGTACTTCTTGGCAAATTAACCCGATCATCCTATTTATGCGGCTAACCAGTGGTTTACATCTTGCAGTGCAGCCTCTGTATTTCTGTTCATGAAGTCTTCTGTGGACAGTGGTCTTTGACAAATCCTCACCTGACTCCTGAAGTGTTTCTGATCTGTCGGACAGGTGTTTGGAGGTTTTTCTTTATTAAGGGAATTCTTCTGTCATCAGCTGTGGAGGTCTTCCTTGGCCTGCCAGTCCCTTTGCGATTAGTAAGCCCACCAGTGCTCTATTTCTTTTTAATGATGTTCCAAATAGGTGATTTTGGTAAGCCTAAGGTTCGGCTGATATCTCTAACAGTTTTATTCTTGTTTCATAATGGCTTCTTTGACATTCATTGGCACAAATTTGGTCCTCATGTTGATAAACAGCAATAAAAGTTTCCAAAGGTGATGGAAAGACTGGAGGAAAGACTAGGTGCTGAAAGCTCTCTTATACCTGCATTAAGGTGGCAAATAAACACACCTGAGCAATTACAAACGCCCGTGAAGCCATGTGTCCCAAACATTATGGTGCCCTGAAATATGTATAAACACAGGTGTAATTTCTACATGGTGAAACCAAAATATATAAAAATACCCTTTAATAAAATCTGACAATGTGCACTTTAACCACATGTGATTCTTTTAAAATTACAAATCTCAAATTGTGGACTACAGAGGCAAATAAATAAATGATGGGTCTGTCCCAAACATTATGGAGGGCACTGTATGTCCTGCAATCAAGATGAAGGGTTTGACAAAATGCTTTAAGGACTCCATGGCCAAAATGTCTCACTGCTGAGTATGAGCAGGTACTTCTTTTAGCATCAGGTGTTCCTCTTCTGCTATTCTGATCAAAGATTTGCCCGTCTTGCCTCACCAAATTAATATTCAATAATTTATTTTCCTTTCTGGGCCAGCACCTACTTATATTGGTTTAGATAAAACATGTTGCATGCAGTAATAAATACTGTGTCACTGTCAGACAGTATACACGTTACATTCTGGACAATAGTTGCTTTCCTGATTTTTTTTTTAAACCAAGAGCATGAAGGAAGTACAGGGGCAGTATTATGCATATTGCTGCAAACAGGGGAAATGTCCTTTAAATATGATGAAGCTGGATGCCTGTTCCAGAATATGCGATTGTCATTTGTGTACAATATCTTGCTACAGATTTTATCACCCGCAGGCCCTTTATCATCTTCTACTCTTTGACATCCATAATGGGTGGTTTGTAATGAGCAATGGGTTTTAATCTATTCTGTGCCACTTCACTCCCAGTACCATACCATCTGTTCAAGGTTGTCTTCTTCTACATTGCTTGAGATTTAATTCTACGCAAAATGCCATCCACCATACAGCACGTAAATTAGTAGTCCTAAATGCATAAACTGCACGCCAACTTACTGGGTGAAGTTGGAAAGATAATGCGGTTGATTATGAACTAGCAGATGCATTTGTGCTTTACAATAGTTAAATCAACCATCTTTATCCCCTGCTTTTTCATCCCCCGCAGGATGAGTTCAGGAAAACCCTACTGCCTGTGTCTTGATCTGCATCAAGTTTTTTCAGCGCATTGCATGGAGTACAATGTGCAGAAGAAAATAACCAGTTTGCAGAAAAAGTTAAACAATAACTATCAAAATTCATGCCAGTGACATTTACAATGTGATTGAATCCCCATCAAAGTACTGAACAGTTATCTTATAATCTCAGGAAATGAAAATCAAACCCATTCACCGGTTCAAATATTAGCACTTATTGTTTAACTTTTTCTGCAAACGGTTTGTGTTCTTTTACACATTGTTTTCCATGCAATTGGGGGAGTAAACTTGTTTAAATGGTAATGTCCTCAATGTGAGTGATTTATAAACCTCCTGGCCTAAGTGATAGCTTTCCAATTTAGTCAGAAAAATGCAATTTCGCAATCCCCTCCCAGATCCCCTATATGTACCACTGGAATTTGCACACTCCATGACTACTTTTACATTTAATTATAAATTATACATTTGAGAGTACTGCAAAGCCCAAATCCAAATCTCCCAAAAGAGTGCTAACAGCTAATTCTTCCTTCATTACAATGGATGTCTCTTACTGAATGTTTGCTCATTTGTATACATTTGCTACCTGTCTGATCTCCAAGAATGTACTTAGCGTCTGGCTGTCTGTTACCGTGGGTGAGCTAAAAAGAAAGGAGAAAAAGAATCTCATCCTGTAATCATTGGAAACTGGATAAACTAAACACTGGAGTGGAAAGGGAAGCCCTAGTTTTATTTATAATATATATTCCACAAAAGCACCATTCTAGCTGGTGCTTATTTTTTCCAAATAAAATGCCAAAGATAATGAGTCAGGAAAACTTGTTGCAGCTTTATCGAACTTTGGTCAGGCCACATTTTGAGTATTGTGTGCACTGGTTGCCCCATTACAGGAAGGCTATTTAACCATGTTATAAATGAAGCAAAGAGACGTTGGCAAAATATCCTAACATCAGTTCTTGAAAAAAATATTGACAGTTTGCTCAGATAAGTTAGCCTAATGAGTCTGAAGAAGGGACTCGACCTGTAACGTCATCTATTCATTTTCTCCAGAGATGGTGTCTAACCCGTTGAGTTACTCCAGCTTTTTGTGTCTATCTTCGACCCAAAATTCATTTTTCACAACATGAATCCCCAATCATTCTTGGCAGCCAAAAAGTGGACTTTAGTTCAATTTGTAAGAGGTATTGAAAGAATATGGACTGCAATGTCCTAACCTTAGGATTCTTAAAAGTGAATCTAAATAGCCCTGTAGGTTCCTGAGGTTTTTCTTTCACTAACCTAAACCTAGGAGATTGTCTTACCTTCATCCACCACTGCAGTCAATGACAGTGTTAGTAATGTTGACAATGATCATATTTATAAAATTAATGTCACATTATAGGAAATATTTTGGAATTGTATGTTTCTATAATGCTGACCTAAAATGAATGGGATCAGACTAGATCATCGTGTGGGACATTAATTGATCACTTCAAAACCCAATATTCAAAGCCTAGTGCAAAAAATCCATTTATTTCTCAGTTAAACCTTCAGGCTCTTTCAATTGATCACATTTATCCAAGAATCAATGTAATTGAAATGACCAACAGAAGCCAATGGGAATATCTATGTAGTGACGTTAGCAATGTGGACGGCTCAGTAATAACCCAGGAACAAAAACAATTAAGACAACGATTGCAATTTCTTGATACATGTGGGAGAGCATCCTAAATATATTCATAGAACTAATTGATGGGTTTTGGACTGGGTTCCTTTATTAAATTACATGAAAGGTTTCATCAGTGTTCTACTGTTGGAAATTAACTTCAAAGAATTTCGATTTTCCCACTCAGTATCAATAACTTATCCTATTTCAACTGGAGGGATGGAAAATGAAGAAGAATGATTATACCAGTAATTATTGTTTAAGGAACATACAAATAAATTATGTTAAGATCATTCTTACCCACTGCTTACAATAAAGGTCATTGCATATTACTTCCTTCGTTTTATTTTGTCAAACTCATAATATGATGTTAGAAATATATCCACGATATTCAGAGTTCTTTTCTCACAATCATCTTAATTAATCATTGAATTCACAGATCATACTGCAGCACCATATATATATTTCAAATATTGAGGATTAAACTGTGTACTATCATACATAATACAGAATAACAGCAAGTAGATGAATGAACTATTTTCAGTCTTTCAGTCCATATTTTGAGATTTAATTGATTGGACAGCTGCTTTGTAATGGACTGATAGTCATCTATTATCTAATATAATCATACCTAAATAAGTCATAACCAAATGAAAGAAAGCCCATTTCTCCCTAAAAACATACTTCTCTTTCATATGGACACATTATTTCCCAATAGAAATACCTCGTCGGTGTCATAATCTTGTAAAGTTGCACTCTTCCTGCCACATGATTCTTAGTCATAATGTTGAATCTTAGCCTGTGGTAATTATAGATATGGAGATCAACAGGAATGCTTTGATTCAGAAAATACATGAAGGGCTGTATTACAAAGAAAGAATGAAAATAGCCAGAAGTGTGTTGAAGAATGTAATACATTCTAAAATCTGGATGAAGTTTATCAGCTTCTTGAATCTTATGCTCACGTTTTAATATATCATGAACTTTCCAAAGATATCCACCCAGCTGTTATACTCTGAATGTATTTGTGAACTTAATGGAAAACAGCCAAAACTACAGTTTGTTTCTATAGTATAATTCATTAAACATTCTGCGCAACTCCCAGTGTTAGCTGCAAAATAGAATAATGATCTTATTTTTTTCTCTCGTTTCCAATCACGTTTTTTCAAAGACCAAAGTATACAGATAAGCCTTCAAAATTACCACCTGATCAATAAAATCGCCTGACCAGTCAACATAAATTTTCTCAAAAAGACAGCTTGTTGCTAACCACAAGTAACAGATTTCCCAAATTAGATCTAAATCTCCAAATAGTCTATTTTGATAACAATCAGTGTCCTGTTATCACACTTCTTGCTATCTCACCTTAGCTCTCTGGCATTACTGTATATGTTCTGAAATAACAAATGCAACTATGCAAGCATAATTGTGACAATGCAGAACCATGAATATCTATGAAAGGCAAAATCCAATAAATCAATCTGCGCCACAAATATTTAAAAATCATTTCATCCCCAATCATTTTCTCACTAATTATCATTTCTTTAAAATATTGAAAGCAAATGAGGAAACATTAAACGTGTCTCTCTCTTCACAGATGCTGCCTGAGCTGCTGAATATCTGCAGCATCTGCAGTATTTTGAGGGGTGTCTTTTATGGAGTCAGAAATCATGGTTAGTGTGGCGAAAAGCAGAGCTGAATCGTATGTAGGCATAATTATGACCAATTCATAGAAACAACTGTATATTTCTGGAGACATAAGGGAAAAATATAGGTCTAAGGGAAAAGACAAAGCTCAGCTATCAGTGAGTGTGTTAAATATAGCCACAAGGGCTGTAAAGGTCATTCAGGATATATTATTGCATGCATAGGTTACTTATACTTCAAGGGACAACACTTCAACATTTCTATCTCGCAAATGTCAGTCAGTATTTATTTTACCCTTTGGCTACAGTTTAAGTATCAGTCCTTTAATAAGATTTTATACTATCCAAACCGTATTTCAAGGAGCAACGGTATACAAATTTGACCATTTTGGAGATTGACAGTATTAAATTATTGAGCGATTTATAAATAATAATGCTCAGAGCCCAAGGACATTATTACATCATCAAATTCACTAACTTCAACGTGAAGGTAAAAACTTTAGCTCCTACATCCAGAGAATTATAGTCAATGATGCTTTTACTCCAGCCCTTTGGGTTCAATCACTTACCAGAACTTCAACCTCAGTAAGTACTTTGATGGGCAATAGACAATGTGAATCTCTGCTGTCAATGCAGGGGAATGGCTATTTCTTTCCTCATTTGCGTTAGCATAAAGTACCCTCTTGGCAGGGACAACATACTGTAGAATATGTGTATAGTAACATTGCAAGTTATACTAAGTGGATGGAATAATACAACAGGGTTACGTTTCCATTTCCTCCATAGAATCTCTTCATGATCTGTCTGAGCTTGACAGGCACTTTATTATTCAGCTACATTGAATTGTTGGGCAATGCTATGGCCTGGATAAAGCATTGCGAACTGTGCCAACGTTGTCCACACCTTGTTTTTTTAAATGAATAGAACTTTGCATTAATGTGGAGATTTTACTTCTTTAAGGTACTTAACTAAACTTTGAGAAATCTGGTTTTGGAGCAGTAAATTGAGATGTTGAGTGTCTTGGGTTCCTTTATGTTCAACTGAACAGAAAGGAAGATCCTTTGTTTAACATTTTCATTTGAAAGATAGCAATTTCCTTGAATACCTTGCACACTACTGTGCTGAAGTGGCAGAAGTGCTGTGTTCCTGGAGTGGAGATTGAATTCACCACCTTAAGGAAAGATTGCTATCAGTGAACTGAGCTGTCTCCACTATTACAGGCCTCAGACTTTATTGAGCCCAGGGTGAATAACAAATATTTTTATAACAAGGATATCATGTCTCGTTGCCCTTATGACTGTGTTCATTTTCGTAAAATCCAACTTTCATATCAGAAAGATAATTGTTTTTTTTAAAAAGTATTAGCTGTGCATCAAATTCACTTGTTTACACGTAAATAACAAGTTGATTTATACAATGTAGAGAAAACTGCCATGCAATTCTGGCATTAGATTTTGTTTCTTCTTTGCATTCTTCTTAATTAATAATTACGTGCTATGAATCCTATTTTAAATACACAGTGACAATCTAGATTTAATGTGTCAAAGTTTGATGAGTTAATAATTTAAATTATCTTCTCGTTCTCAATAGTTCCCTTTGATGGGAAACATGAGAGTACATGATGAAAAATGTGGACTCTCAGTTGATGTATCTAGCTCACATCTAGGACCAGAGGCCATAGCCTCAGAATAAATGGACGTGCCTTTAGAAAGGAGATGAGGAGGAATTTGTTTAATCCGAGGGTGGTGGATCTGTGGAATTCATTGCCACAGAAGGCTGTGGAGGCCATCAATGGATTTTTTTAAGGCAGATATTGATAGATTCTTGATTAGTACAGGTGTCAGGGGTTATGGGGAGAAGGCAGGAGAATGGGGTTGAGAGGTAAAGAAAGATCAGCCAGGTTGAATAAGTTAGGTCTTTATTCTCTGGAGCGCAGAAGGTTAAGGGGGGACTTGATAGAGGTCTTTAAAATGATGAGAGGGATAGACAGAGTTGATGTGATCAAGCTTTTCCCTTTGAGAATAGGGAAGATTCAAACAAGAGGACATGACTTCAGAATTAAGGGACAGAAGTTTAGGGGTAACATGAGGGGGAACTTCTTTACTCAGAGAGTGGTAGCGGTGTGGAATGAGCTTCCAGTGGAAGTGGTGGCGGCAGGTTCGTTGGTATCATTTAAAAATAAATTAGATAGGCATATGGATGAGAAGGGAATGGAGGGTTATGGTATGAGTGCAGGCAGGTGGGACTAAGGGAAAAAAGTTGTTCGGCACGGACTTGTAGGGCCGAGATGGCCTGTTTCCGTGCTGTAATTGTTATATGGTTATATGGTTGTTAAATGGCAGAGTAGACCTGATGGGACGAATGGCCTAATTCTGCTCCTATGACCTATGAATTCATGTAAACCAACAAATACTCCTTTACTCTCTTATTTAAAATTTCTCCTTTCCTAAAGCTCACATGGGTATTTTCTAGTATTAATCTATGAATTAATCTCTGATTAAAAAGTAGTTTTCACTGAGATTGCCAGAAACAATTCCCATGCTATCCCAGTTATGTCTTAGGCATGTGATCCTTAACCTTAAAGGGCCTGTCCCATGAGCATGCGACTCCATGCGGCAAGCGCGACCTAAGCGATCCATGCGGCAAGCGCTACCTAACATGGTCGCTTGAGTCGTACGGCCTCGCAGGGCCGGTCCCACTTCGATCGCCGGCGCTGTATGGAGTTATGCAGAGCTGGTCCCGACATCGCGCGGGGCTCCGAAAAACTGACCGTGTTCAAAAATTGCGTGCGGCAATGGCCTGCCGGCCCGCAGCCGCCTCGACGCCGTACGTCACGCACGGACTTCGCTCGCACTTCATGTCACTCACTCGACCTCCGCGCGGCCCCACTTCTGGTTAGGTCATGCTTGCCACATGGAGTCGCATGCTCGTGGGACAGGCCCTTTGTATATTCAAATTCTGGATATCCTCTTGCCGTTAACAAATATTATCTAGAGTCTGCTTTAAAATTGTCCAAGATAAATTTACATAGGAACCATGTTGGGAGACGTGCATCTCAATAGCTTGGGGTTCTTTCCTAACAGGTTACAACAATGAAAGAACAACATGCTAATACACTGCACCAACAAATCATCATGATTAACTTTTTTCATCTGCCTGTTGGAAGTGCAGTGAGGCCATATGAATTCAGTCAATTCCACTTGCAGTGACATTCCTGTCAGTCACATTTATGCTTCATTGCCAGAGTTTAATATTCTGTAGAAGGATACGCAGGTACGGAGAAGAGGCACCTATTACAAGAGACAATTGACTTAATCATCCATTCCGGGTAATAGCTGAACTACAAAATGTAAGAGCACATCTTATTGAATTAGAACGGTTCAAATACTGGATGCAGCTGGAAAGTTGACAACAATTTCCCTTTAAAGCTCAAATTTAACCAGAAGAATGTGTAGTATGCAGCATGCAGGAATGATGAGGGACTGAGGAACTGTGCACTCAGCATTCTTAAGTATTATGAGCTGGCATCTGAACCATTGCCAAGTTAATAGACATTGAAAGATAATGAGTTTGAAATTGTGTGTTAAATTGAGTTTTTGTTTCGCACATTTTTGACCTAAATGAAGGGGGTTTACCATTTTGCAGAGTTAAACTAATGGGATTTTTTTTAATGTTAAAGTTTCATTTAAATGGCTACTGAAATTAGAGTGATGATCTAGTAAAAAGCTGTCAATAATTAATGGTGCAGATGTTTTAGTTAATAAAACACTAAATGATATTCAAAAATGCATTGCCAGGTTAGGTTTCCAGTTCCCTCGACTTTAGCCAAGACACACATTCTTCTGAAGAGAAATTCCCTTTGGGAATCCAGTATGAATTTTGAAATTAGTTTTATGTAAGTTTTATTATATCTTACAAATGCAGTAAAAACGCATATGACTCCATATAATCCTGTAAAATAATGGAAGCACATTTAGATTCACAAATGTATCCAAACATAAGCAAATAAGATACAGCAAATTCAGAATAATATTTATTATTCTCACATATAAACGGGGTTTTAATCCAGTGTAACCGTTGAAAGGTATGTTATACCAAGCTGTCCTATTGTGTAGAAGGATACTTAACGATCGCACTACATCTTTTTATACCCCTTCAGAGCTCCAGTGGAACTATCATTCCCAAAGCATATTTAAAGCATTATAGAAATCTACAGATTCAGAATATTAACATGCGTGTCCAGCATCTGAATGTCAATTCCCTATTCAATTAGTTCATTTATTATTTAACCAGCTGGATATCTTCATTTTAGTGGGGAAAGTTATTTATTTTTTGAAAATCTTGTGTCATTGATGCTGCGGCTTATTTTGATCCGAATACTAATCGAAAATGCTTGATTTCTGCAGAGACTTCTGAGAATCTAAGTTTGGTTCTGCATTCATATTCACTTGGTAAGAGTTCATCAGTAATCTTCAAGCACAAAGCATTTTTGCCATTTAAATATTTTAGTACTTTTTTTCAAAATTTGAGACATCCTTCAAGTTATATTTTTGTACCATAACTTGATGTTTTACCAGATTTAATGTTTAAATATCGTAAGAAAAATGAGCCCTTTGTTTAACCTGCTACATGTTAGTTGTCCACACTAATTTTGCCTGTGAATTAGTCAGCTTAGCCAAGCATCTGAAAACATAGGCATGTCCATAATTCTTTTTGAAAACCTCAATTCCATGGATTTGAGAACCTACAATAAAAAGGATGATGATTTCATTTCACACAGCACCCAAGTCTGAACTGTCAAAAATGCAGTCTCTGACTGAAACATGTGTTATTGTTGATGAATTTCTTTTGAATCAGCCGATTCCCAT
Source organism: Amblyraja radiata (assembly GCF_010909765.2). Classification (NCBI taxonomy): domain Eukaryota; kingdom Metazoa; phylum Chordata; class Chondrichthyes; order Rajiformes; family Rajidae; genus Amblyraja; species Amblyraja radiata. The sequence goes on from NC_045962.1 coordinate 67,925,824, forward strand.
TTGAGGTTTACTGCTATTGTTGGTTTTCTTATTCATTCTTGTGTCATGTTAATCTAAGTAAACACAATTTATGATACCTGCATCTCCTTACATGAAACCCAAGCTTTTTATTTCAAAAATGCAGTATCAAATAAATTCAAAGTTTTGTTTTGCATTGCGGCCTTTTCTGATTAGTGTTGAAAATGTTTCAATCACTTCTCGTTTTAACACTTACAAAGTTAAAAAAAAAGCTTCTGCATTAGTAATTCAGCCAGTGATAATATAGGCAGCTGTTCGTGCGTGTAACCTTTGGTTTTCTGCGTTAATTAATTAAATAATTTACCTCAATAGCCTTCCTTCTTACAAGATCTGGTCTCTTGCAGAAATTCTGAAGCTTCTTAAACAGCTGTAGAGACGTGGTGTAGAGATAATTCTCTGCAAATAAATCATGTAAATATTTTGTTTTAATGAATCTATCCTCAAAGGAAGCCTGTACAGAATGGTCACTTTACTGATTAATGCCACACGGTTCAATTTTATCTTGGCTGGATCATGATGGTCCCAGACTGCCTCCCGACTGTTACTGTGTAGGGATTGTGGGGGCAGATGCATAGGGTGTACGTAACTGATCCTCCCCATGAACGTAGATGATAACGTTTCAGTGCGACCAGAACTCAAGATAGTGTTACGGGCTTCGCTTTCTATCAAAGCTGTTAAAGGTTTTTAAATTTCACTTTAAAAATATCAATGAAAATGACTAGAGATAAATTGATGGACAATATATGTTTCTTTCAAAATATAATATAAAACACATTGATATAATTGAGACCTTAATTTTAAAAGATGCTCAACTTCCCTTTGCTTTCACTAGGCCTGACCTGGTACAAGATTGAATAGGTCATTTTCTCTATGTAAGGCTGAAATATTCAACGCATTAAGATGAAGAGAGTAAAGACAGAATGAAAATTTAATGCAGTTTAAACAACTAATGCAGGTATTAGAACAAATGCAAAATCCTATAGTAGATAACATTGATTAATTTAATATTTGAAGTGTCTATTTGTTCTTGTACCATTTCTCAACGTTACCATACCAGGGTGAGGTTCAAACACGGTTAAGAGCATAGCTACGCTGTTCCTCTGAACTATTTCTGCTCTGTCTGTGTTATCTGCAGCAATAAAATCATGGAGGACAAGAATGTCTCTAAAAAAATCGTCGGTGGCCCACGTACTAACAAAGAAGTCCCTGCAATGAACTTATTGGACAAGCTTAAGACAGTATCATCAAAGTCTGGTCCGTTAAAATGCCAAGCAAAATAGTAAGATTAAACGAGAACTTACCAGTTTGAAGTTTGATCGTTATTTTATGAGGAGGAACGTTGAGGGAATACGTGAAGAACCCCGCCTACGGCGCATGCGTGTCATTCTTCAAAGCAGCGGTGTGAGGTCACAGATAGAAAATAATGACCTAAGATAGTAAGATTATTAAAGAGATACCAGTTTAAGATATGACCATATAAGGGTGGGAGCGGAGGGCACGTATTCCCTCAACGTTCCTCCTCATAAAATAACGATCAAACTTCAAACTGGTAAGTTCTCGTTGAATCTTACTATTTTACTTCGGAGTCACGTGAGTGACTTCGTGAAGACTTCAAAGCTCTGTGACCTCATGCCGTGGAACGAGTCCAATCTTCACAACTGCCTTGGTAGTTTGGGAGAAATTGTTACTGGTATTTAAAAAAAAACACAATGATACCAACATTTTTAAGCAAAAATTGTAAATAATATTTATTAAATCAATTTATAAACCTTATAAGCTTCAGGTGTAAATTAAATAGAACTCAAAATTTTGCCCGAAAACGTTTCTTCTTTTCTAACTGGTTTGTTGTAATATGTGCGAAACGTTTTCTCTGATGACCATCCTGCAGTTCTGAGGATATTGTCCATCGGTACCTCCAGGCGATTAGCTGCTGATGTAGATGCAGCCCTGGTGGAGTGAGATTTGAATACATTAGTGTCCACTCCTGCCTGAACTAAGCAATATCTCAGCCACCGTGAAATGGTCTGAGTCGAGACTTTATGGTATGGCTTCTTATGGCTAATTAAAAGAGCCTTTTCATTGCCTCTGATAGCCTTCGTTCTGTCCATATATAACATGATGTGTTTTACTACACAGAGACGTTCATCCTGTGGATAGGCTATGAACTCTATCACCTGACCCGCTGATCCTGGTCTATTTTGCTTAATAAGGCCCTGGATCACGAAAATCAGCCTTCCTGTCGCCTCCGTCAAGTTATCCAATCTTAACTTCTGTAATGACTGGACCCTTTGCGCTGTGACCAGCGCCATAAGCATAACCATTTTCATAGTTAGATAGGTTAGCGGTAATGCCGTAGCCGGTGACCAATTCCGTAACATTTTTAGGACTACGCTCACATCCCAGATTTGGCTATATCTAGCCCTTGGTGGGTTAGTGTTAAAGATGCCTCGTAGCAGTTTTATTACTAGAGGATGTGAGCCGACACCCTGTCTTTCTGTGCCTTCCCATAAATAACTGGACAAGGCACTCCTAGCACTATTGACCGTGCTGTAACTGAGTCCTTCAAAGTGCAGGCTTGTGAGGAATTCTAGGACAGCTGGAATATCCACCTTTCTGTGGTCTAGATTGTTGTCCAGGCAGTATTTAGTCCATTTCTTGACATGACATAAATATTGTTTTTGAGTGGAAAGTCTCTGTGCTGCTGTGATCATGTCCACAGTTCTATCAGATAAACCCATATGCCGAAATGGTTCCTTCAGAGTCTACAAACCAATAAATTTAGATAATTATGGCAAGGATGGCTGTCCCCAGTCACCGGATGCACCAGCAACTGAGGACTATGTTTTAAAGTAATATATGGTGTAAGCACCAAATCCTGCAGCACCGAGAACCATGGTTGGGTAGGCCAATCAGGTACTATGAGAATCCCAGATGCCGAGTCTAGCTGAATTTTCCGTAGTACCCGATTGATGAGGCAGAAAGGAGGAAATGCATAAATGAACCATTTCCCCCAGTGCAAAGAGAATGCATCTGTAGCTTCTGCCTCAGGATCTGGTTCCCATGATATATACCTAGGTAACTGATGATTTAACCTGGATGCAAAAAGATCAATATTCGGCCTTCCGTACTTTGCTGTGATATCAGCAAATATCTTTCTGTCTAACATCCATTCCGTATTTTCATTAAATTTTCGTGACCTGGCGTCTGCCACTGAATTAAGTATCCCTGGTAGATACGTAGCCGATAACCAAATATTCCTTTGGATACACCATTCCCAAATATGGTTTGCCAATTCATCACAGGATATTGATATATTTCCACCCATATGATTTATATATGCCACCACCGTGGTATTGTCTATCTGCAATCTAACATGCTGGTTAATCATTCCCGAGCAATAAGATTTTAAACCATAAAAAGCACTCAACATTTCTAAGTAATTTATACCCTTTGTGGTAAGTAGGTTAGTTTCCTGTATATTCCATCTCCCTCCAGAGCTCGAGATGGTATCCGTTGCTCCCCAACCCAGTGCACTGGCATCTGTTTGTAATACCACAGATGGGTTTGGAATAACTATTGGGTTGGAGCTATATATAACATTTTGTTCTTTTATAGCTCTAATTTTTTCTCTCTGTAAATTTTGGTAATGCAATCGTCCAAATTGAATGGCAGGAAACGTGGCTATAATTTTCCCAATAATCCTGGCTACCCGTCTAATGGATGGTTTAACGGTATTAATAAGCTCTGTGCAATCCTTTTGGAACTCAGTGGCTTTCCCTATAGGTAAAGTCACTAACATATCAAGTGTGTTAATAGTGCCCAAGTAATCAATATTAGTTGCAGGTGTTAATCTTGACTTAATTGGATGGATAATGAATCCCAGCTGTTCCATCAATTTTCTTGTGGCAACCACTGCTCTACTAGCCAATTCATAAGTTTTTCTCTGATGGGTACCGTATAGTAAGCATCTTGCAGATCAATACTTGCCATAAAGTAGCCTGCCGACACTAGCTCTGTAGCAGTACTAAAAGTATCCATTTTAAAATGAGCATATTGTACAAACTTATTAAGTGTTGATAAATCAATAATTATCCGGCAACCCCCATCTTTCTTATGTCTAATGAATATATTTGAGACAAATTCCTGTTGTTCATGTTTGGTTTTTTCAATTACTCCTTTCGTGAACAACCTTTGTATTTCAATTTTTGCTTTAGCTCTGTCTAATTTGGTAAGCATATAAGTTCTGTCCGGTGTATGTTGTACTGGAGGTTCTTGTATGTGTATAAACTCTATAAGATATCCCTTAATACTGCTAAGGATATACCTATCCACAGTTAACTTACACCATGCTTCCAAATGAAATTGCAACCTCCCTCCAAGTTCTGTGCTCCTTATTAATTTTTGAGGCACAGACCCACCTACCTCCATGGTTATCGGTGGTGTTACTTTCTTGGTCTTAACCGAGGTTGCGGAGGGCCTTGAGGTTGAAAGTGGGGTAAATGTTGAAGTGGAGGCTTCCGCATTTTCCATTGTGGGCGTCCCGGGCCAACCCCTAAAAAAAAGGACGCTGTTGCTGGTTTCCTCTGGCCTCTCTCCAATTTTTCGTACTATACATACTAGTACTTGCTTTTTTAGTCGTCCCATAAGGATGATACCGTTTTCCGACATATCCTTTGGTCGCTTTTATTAGGCCCAACGTTTTGGCCTCTTCCTCCAAATCTTTGACCTGTTTTGATAGGTCACCCCCAAACAACAAATTTTGAGGTTTTATGGCTTTCTGTTTGCACAGGATTGCAAATTTTGGGTCTAACGTTGGCTGAATAGCCCCTTTCCTGATGTTGTTCAGTTCAAATTGAACATTGCAAAACAGTGCTAAAGCGTCTTTCATGTCATTGGACATATCCACATTTTCCAGCCTACGGGCCAAAGCTGTTATACCCGCCGAGAGTCCTTTACTAGCATTCTGTATTCTTATATCCAGACTCCGAATATCCTGCCCCACGTGTCTCCAAATGCTTCGGTTCACCTTGGGTACATTCAGAGCCGCACAATTTCGCGGAGGTAAATGTCTTGCCCATACCTCAGCTAAGGTATCAGTTTTGAGGTGATGGGTCGTCATATAATCAATGCTGGCCGCCATCCTGGCCTCTAGGTCTTTTCCAGTTTCTTCTTGCTGGAAATATGTGTGCACCATGTCCAGCAACTGTGTTCCCTCATCCTCCATATGGGAACGTGGCTCTGACTCTTGTTCAGAGTCCGAGTCAGGCAGCCCTTGAACACCCTCTTCAGATGAGGATGATATGTCCAGCAGCCTTTTCCGGCCATGCTCTGAGGGACTTACACCTGTATGTGTGCGGCTTTTATCCATTTTCTGGAGCCTGACACTATGGAGATGTTCCTCCCATAACCGCTCCAGCCGACTTTCGTGCTCTCCCGCACTAGTCGCTCGCGGGTGTTTCTTTTTAGCCCACCGCTCCTGCCGACTTTCGTGCCCTCGGGCACTAGTCGCACGCGGTTTAAATCGCAACTCGTCGCCATGCCTACCGGCTCTGGTTGCTCCCGGCCGCTGCAAACGCCGTTTTTCGCCGTCCCGGTACTCCTCCAAACAGATAGATGACGGCCCCACATGCTGCAGCCACTCGTACTGTTTTCCGAGCTCTGCAGATGCGATCGCTGCCGGCTGCTCTATGCCCTGCAGCTGGTCATCATCACTGCTATACAAGTAAGTATTTACCGGCGATTTTTCGGGCTCACTTTCCCAGCGGTTCGTTTTGCGTTTCGCCTTCCCGCCCGGTCTAGAATTAGTTTTTCCCGGCGCGGGGTTTGAATCTGGCACAGCTGGCTCAACGCAAACTGCCTGTGCCGTCGGCTGCTGCTGCGGGTCCCCGGCACCTTTACCGCCGACATCCTGCAGCTTCTTCACAGCCTTTCTGCGTCCTCTATCCATTCCTAAAAAACGGTGAAAATGCAGAATCACTTACCTGCCGTCGACCGGCTTTTTAACTCTCCCGTTCAAGGGGACGTGCTCCCCAGGTCCGACACGTTCAATGCGTGTATGCGATATGACACGCATGCGCCGTAGGCGGGGTTCTTCACGAAGTCACTCACGTGACTCCGAAGTAAAATGAAATACCGTGGGAATAAATATTCTGATTTGGTGTTTGGCTACAGTTTACTCCTCTGTGTCTGGATTCACAGTGGCATCAGACCAGCCGCTTAAAGAGTTGAGGGTTTGGAGGTGAAACTAGAATGGGCTACTTGGCAGGATTATACTGCCTACATTGTGCAAGAGGAGAGTATACATTGGATTAAACCCAATACAAACCTGCTGGTAAAAGCTAAACATATAATCTCTAACCAACATAATTTCTTTTCTCTTTTGCAAAGGAGTTAGACATTTCACAGGTCTCTATAATGTACAACCGCTTAAACATAAATTTATTTTACAACAAATCTATTACTTCTAATTTATAAACTGAAAAAAAACACATTAAATCTGCTGAAGTTTCCTCAAAGCCAATGACAAATTCAGATCAAAACTTTACCCATAGAGTGGTTAAATATATATAATTTATTTCTTTGTGTTGTAATAGAACAATTAGTGTAGAAGAAAGGAGAAATCAGTCAGTTATTTATGCCATGAACATGGGGTGAATGAATATACAGGGAGGAGCAAGACACAGAGCATTGATAGCAGCTATCAGCACACATCAGCTTCACTGGCTACTGATCCAAGTTCTTGTAAATAGACACAAAATGCTGGAGAGAAGGAATGGGTGATATTTCGGGTCGAGACCCTTCCACAGACTTAGACAACCTGAAATTTCACCAATTCCTCTCCAGAGATGCTGCCTGTCCCGCTGAGTTACTCCAGCATTTTGTATGTACCTTCGATTTAAACCAGCATCTGCAGTTCCTTCCTACCCAAGTTGTTGTAGGCTCTACATTATCCTACAAATATGAATTCATTTGTTAAATATCATCAATCTGATTGTCTTTATATGAGGAACTATAGAATCACTGTGAAACATACAATTATATTGTCAAGCATTTAAATTAACACATAAACAGATTTTCTAATTCAAAACTCTAAGATAAAAAAATTAGTTTATTTGATAACTGAGACACCATTATGGCTTTACATGTTGTCCCATTAACTAAGCAAAAACTTTCTTTAAAAATTGTACACTAAAGTTGAACAAAACTTTTAGTTTGGACAGATTTCCCCCTTAGGGTCTTTTATCTTTACTTTAGCAAAATGTTCTTCAAGTACTCAGCTTTTCAATACTTGACCATCTCCATGTTTTTCTTGTTAGTTTTCTTTTTGAGAAAGCTTAGTCTTTGCTTTGTACAATATGTTCCAGTCATAATCCCTAACTAAGCCCATGAGGGTGGAATACAGTGGTGCTAGGTGTAGTGTGTCGGATTCTGTCCATCTTTCAGAGAAGCAGAGTAGATGTTGACTACAGTTGAGATCTCTCCAAACTGAATTGATTTTATAGATACCGCTCGTCCATATCTATTAGACTAGATTTGGTCACCCGAAAATGCCAGAGAAGCTTTGAGATCATTTTTCGCTACCTATTTTCCTAATATCTTGTGTTAGCTGACCTAGTCAGCCAATAGTTTAGTTTAGAGATACAGCATGGAAACAGGCCCTTCTGCCCACCAAATCTGACCAGCGTTCACCTGCACACTGGTTCCATGTTATCCCATTATCACATCCTACACACTAGGGGCAATATACAGAAGCAAATTAACCTACAAAACAGCACGTCTTTGGAATGTGGGAGGATACCAGGAACCTGGAGAAAACCTATGTGGTCACAGGGAAAACGTGCAAACTCAGCACAGATAGTACCCATGGGCAGGTTCGAACTGGATCTCTGGCATTGTGAGGGAGCAGCTCTGCAGCTGTCCCACTGTGCTGCCCGGAGTTTGTTTTCAAATCTCTCCATGGCATCAAGCTTCCATTTACTCCAGCTCTGCAAACTTTCCATCTCTCTATGTTCCGCCAATTGCGGCATTTCACACAACCAATGTTATTGCTTCCACTGAAAAAATATAAGAGAAAAACTCTTGGAATTCTGAAACAACTACAGTAATTGCTAGGAAATCTCATCAGATCAGGATACATCCGTGCAATGAAAGACAGGGATAATTTTTCAGGTTGAAGATCCTCCATCAGAAATGGTTACCAGTTCCTCTTGTAAATTATAAAGTTCCTCTTGAGAATGATGATGTTTGACCCAAAAAATTAGAGATTGTAGGATAGTGTGGTGTAATTCTTAGATGGTGTAATGTAGTGTAATTACCTTCTCTGCCTTTCTATTCTCTCTTGCTTAATGGAAAGCTTCTTAAAAAGTTGACTAGTTATTTATTCTAATGCCTCCTTTTATACCTCCTTGTTACATTTGGTTTGATTATTGTTCCTTTGAAGCACTGTAGGATCCTGTGTTATTTGGACAATACTAATTAATGTATGTTGAAACAAAGAACTGTATTTGCTGGTTTACAAAAATACAGAATTTGGAGTAACTCAGCGGATCAGACAGCAACTGCGGAGAACATGAATAGATGCCGCTTCAGGTCGGGACCCTTCTTCCGTTGAACATCACCTATCTATGTACTTCAGAGATGCTGTTTGACCTGCTGAATTATTCCAGCACTGTGTGTCATTATTTTGATATAATGGATGTTTTTGCTTTCCCCCTCTTTCAGGACCTTACTTGATTGTGAGGGAGGGGGGGGGGGGGGGGGAGCTGAGGTGCAGTGTAGAGATGGTAGAGGAAGAAGCAGTTTGCAGCAATTTCACAAGTAAAAAGTTTATTCAAGTAACTTACCTGGAAAAATCTCTGGATAGACTAAGGCTTTAGGACACAGTGGGTGGCAACCACAGTGAACAGCTTCCAACCTAATAAATCAAAGATTTCAACAGGTTATAAATACAAAAAAGGTACAAGTTAAATTATATCTCAATGAAAATCTGCATGTTTTCCAGGATGAGAAAATCCACCATGGTTCCAGTAATTAGAGAGCTCCTGCTGACAATGTAGGCACCACTAATTTAGGGCAGTATTTAGACCAGAATTCACATCTTCAATTCCTGCAAAATTTCTGGAATCAGACTATTAAAGCATTTAAAATACACTTAGATAGGTGCCTGGATAGGAAAGGTTTAGAGGGACATGGGCCAAACGCAGGCAAATGCAGAAGAACATAGAACTAAGGTGAATGGTTGATCGATGGTCGGCGTGAACTTGGTGGGCCTAAGGACCTGTTTCCATGCTGTATCTATCAAACAAAAAGTTGAACTCGGTCAGACGGGCATCTTGGTCGCATGGACGAGTTGGCCCGAAAGGCCTATTTCTAAGCTGTATGCCTCTATTTTAATATTTTTAAGATACCAGAATTCTAGAAGAATTACTAATTTCATTTTGGTTTTGCTTTGCATTATATTGTTTTGTTTTATTTATTGAAGTTTTATTTTGTTTGTTAATTATATTATCTATTGAGTACTGTGCTTACAAACCTGTTGTACTGCTGAAATTGAACATTTCATTATTTTGTTTTGGTACATATGACAATAAACCACCCTTGACTATTGCTGCTTCACCCGCTGAGTATCTCCAGCATTTTTGTCTACCCTGACTATTGCGTTGAGATATACTATTATATAAAATAACCTGCTTGTGTTCTGTCAGTTATAGGGAAGTGGTCACTTATTGGTAGAAAACCAAATTTTCCACGTAATATTGTGGTTATTTTGCTGGATACAAGTCAACCAAGAAAAGGCCATTCTTGTGATTGTGGTTTGCATTACCGTAATTTCAAATAATTCAGCATGAAATTGGCTTCACCTGAAATCAGTACAGTCTGTTAATTATTGAAACAATAATCAGGAAGAATTTCAGTATATAATTGCAGGCAACATGGGCTCAGATGTTGCTTTCCTTTGCCAGCAAATCTGCATGGAACCACCTGCATTTCTCAGCATAAACCCCAGTAGGTTTCAAGGCTCCTGTGTGGACATGGAAGTCTCAAACTCACTGATTGAATTCCCTTGGCCATTTCCCAGCTACACTCTATTCTAGATTCCCTGAAGTAGTGAAGAGTACACAAAATCTAAACTATATTAAATAAAAACAACTAAATTGGCATACAAACACCAAAGGAAATTCCATAGGCTTCTACTGAGATTTATTGGTGCCTTGGAGAGCCCAAATAGGTCCTCCATACCAAAGAAAATCTGAAGTGATACATTCCATAACTAACAATGAGTGTACACTCTATTTACTTTACCACTCACTCATGCAAACATCCATCCGCAGAAGCTACCAGAAAGTAACAACGCTGCTTAGAAAGAAGTTCTTCCCTTGAAAATAAATAGCATGATTTGTTTTTAATATTCTACCCCTCAGGATCAGAATGGGAGCTGAGCAGAGAGTATCTCAAGTCTGATTAAGGCATAATTTCTTATTAATCTCTCATCACACACCTTCGAGAAATAAGGCAGAGCATTGAAACTATATGACAGCACTGAGACTAAAACAAGTAGCAAACCAGATGAATTGGATCAGGATTAGTGTAAAACAAGTTTGAGGTTTGAAAAACTTGTTGTCTACAGCAGGAACACGGATGACAGAAGGTGCATTTATCAAGGACCTTTTACCCAGAATAGAATAGTTTCTCAAATTCACACAAAGGGATTATTTATTGTTCTTGTTTTAAATTACATATAATTATTATAAAGCATTAATGATTCTCAGTAAATACCAACTTGACCAAAATCCTCTGACTTTGACATTGCAGGATCACATGCAATTACATCATCAATGACATCTGCAGAGATTTAAACCTATTTCTTTTTAGTGTTTGATAAAATAAACTATAATTATAAATCCACCTCTGTATCTTCTGATGCTCCGCGCTGATCGTGTAGATTTTACCTCTCGTGTCCTAGGTTTGCGTACACACTCTCCTCATATGTAAGTATACTGACTTCGCTGGTAACTACAAACACTGAGATCAACGTTCAATTTGGAAGGATTCCTGGATCAATGATTCCTGGCTCCTGATCCATTTTCCATGCATCCTCAGCTCCCCCATCTTCCACAGTAGTAGCGGATGTGCTGATCTCTATTCATGAAGCAGCTTCTGGAATCCTCCCTCAAGACCACTACCCCTGAGCTTGGCCATTTGTTTGTTGATGTTCCAGGGCATCTCACAGGCATTGACAGTGTATACTTACCCTCATCAGCTGTGAATTCGTCCTCTTCAAAATCATTTATTGCCGATAAGTGCTGGCACACATGCCATGACACTCAGTATTTTTGAGGGAATTAGAATATCCACTTTACGTGTCTCATTTATTTTCTTGCAGTAGCTTAAATGTACTTAATGTCATGAATTCAGGAGCCTGAAGGAGGGGAGAAGCGAGGTTTAAACTAACAGATGATGTCTAGGCACAGAAGGGGAGCAATGAGGAGGGAAAAGAAAGACCAAAGTGGATGGGAATGACAATAACAGAACAAGAAATTGTAAGTTTTTTAGGTAGAACCAAATTAAGGGACGGCAAAAAGATCAAAGATAGGTTTACATTATCTGCACGACAACACAAAATAATCATTTAAAAAGTTTGGTTAACTGCTGGCACAATTAACCATGAGGATTATAATGTCTTCTAAAGACATTGTAGTCAGATAATTCAGGGGTGATGGGTGGAAGGGAGGTGGGGTGTCGGCCAAAGGACTTCAATTTCAAATAATTACAAGAGATGCCAGATGAGGAAAGTAAATATTGTATCTTCATTCATAAGGTTATAAGGTCATAAGGAATAGGATTAGAAGTAGGCCATTCGGCCCATCGAGTCTACTCTGCCATTCAATCAATGTGAGCTATCTCTCCCTCCTAACCGCATTCCCCTGCCTTCTCCCGATAACCTCTGACACCTGTACTCATCAAGAATTTCTCTATCTTAAAAATGTCCACTGACTTTGCCTCCACATCCTTCTGTGGCAAAGAATTCCACAGATTCACCACCCTCTGACTAAAGAATGGCAGCAGGGATAATACAAGTAATTACAGTCTGATGAGTCAAACATCAGAGGCAGGGAAATTATATGATTAATCTGCACTTGGGGAGACAGGATTAATCAAAGGTAGTCAGCATGTCTTTGTTGGAGAGAGATCATGCCTGACTAACTTCATTGATTTTTTTCTGAAAATGTAAATACATATATTGAGATGGTAATCCGGGTTATGTAGTTTGTAAAAATTTCAATTAGGTCTTTAACAAGGCCCCACTTGGAAGGTTCTTCCACAAAGTAAGAGTCCATGGAATCCAGGGTGATTTGGTACATTGGCTTCAAAATTGGGTGTCCAGAGGCAGAGGATGAAAGTCATGGGTTGTTTTTGTAACTGGAAGTTGTGTGATTAGCAGTCTGCCACAGGGATTGTTTCCGAGACCTCTGCTGTGTGTTACATACTTTAACAATCTCCACACAAACATAAAAAATATAGGGAGTCATTTTCAGATGAACACAAAGATTGGTGGGCTGTTAATCGTGTGGACTGTAATTTTAAGCTGATATCAATAAGAAGAAAAGATGGCCAGGGCAAGAGCTAACATTAATCATGAAAATATATAAAGTGAAGTGTTTTGGAAGGACTAATAAGGCCATGGGTGTACACAATGAATGAAAATGATCTTGGTGGACCTGTCCATATATGCACCCCTCAATATGCAGATATATCTCAACTTGGAAGTGTAGTGAAAGTTGGGGAAGGTAATAAGGGAAGATAATAGGGGAAGATAAAAGGAGGAGCTGTTATGAATCAATAGGCTGAATGGCTTTTGTATAGGCTAAAACATTCTGTGATTTCATCTGGATTCACTTAAAATATATAAGCAATTTTTCCAAAAATACACTATGATAATGGAACTGTGATATGCCATTGATTTCTCAACAACTATGCCAGCTTCAAGTGTTAGATTAACGGCAAGAGAATGCTACTCAGGATTGCGTAACCTATTTTGGGTCTGAATGGATGCTGGTGGGCTCTGTACAGATCTTCTCCACTAGGCTTTTCAAATTAGTTTTATTGCAGTAGAATATGAGTTTACCTGTGCATGCAAGCAAATATCCACATGAAAGTAAATATCAAGTAAGTTCACCTTGACTCCATATTCGTGGGTGAATGGAATGGAATGGAACAGGTAATTAATATATAATACCAGAAAATATCCCAAAATTTTCAGAATCAGTATGCATTATTAATTTTTTAAAGTATTATTAAGTTTTAGTTTAGTTTAGAGATACAGCATGGAAACAGGCTCTTTAGCCCACCGAGTCCAAGCCCGTACACTAATTCCATGTTATATCACTTTATCATCCTATGCACCAGAGGCAATTTACAGAAGGCAATTAACCTACAGTACGTGTAATGATGTACAATTTGTTTTGAAGCATAAAGTAGACAATAATCCTCAGATAACAGAAGTCTAAATGGGTAACAGGAATGGAACAAATTTACAAACTATAAATAAAAGATACTGATTAATAATTCCAAGTAAATATCAAACTTATCACTGCGTTTCAATTCTGGCAGAATAAAATTGAAAAGTTTAAAATTTGGTTAATGACCTGTTTACTTTATCATCATTACTTTTTAAAATAACTTTCATTCATTTGTTCTATATCTCTCTACATCACCGTTTATATCTCTCCTTTCGCTTTCCCCTGACTCTCCAGTCTGAAGAAGGATCTCAAAACATCACCTATTCCTTTTCTCCAGAGATGCTGTTTGACCCTCTGAGTTACTCCATCTTTTTGTGTCTATCTTCAGTTTAAACCAGGATCTGCAGTTCCTTCCTACACATTTGGTTTAAACAATGTTCCAATCATCATATTGTGAAAACATAGTCGAGGAAATGTTGCAAAAGTTGCAAAAAAAGATGTGGAAGAATGAAGCTTTGAGAGTATATTTTTAATAGGAAAAAATGATCAGGTTGGTGATTGATCTTTACAGAAGGTTGAGGGGAGGCCAATGTGAAGATTTTACAGTAGTGGTAGCCAATATTTCCACCTGGGAGAAGTGCAAAATCAAATGTGATTAATACCGAATCGCCACTAACAAATAGGAAATTCAGGTGATATTTTTTTACCTGAAGGGTTGTGAATGTTGAAGCTGTCACTACAGGGAGTAGTTAATACAAATACCACAGGCGTATTTAAGGAGTAGCTGGATGAACACATGAGGGAGAAAAGGAAAGAAGGGTTGTTGTGATAGAAGGTAAATGGAAGGAAGTGGCTCATGTGGAATTCTAAAAAGTGGTATTGTTCAGCAGGAATAGAAACATAGAAACATAGAAATTAGGTGCAGGAGTAGGCCATTCAGCCCTTCGAGCCTGCACCGCCATTCAATATGATCATGGCTGATCATCCAACTCAGTATCCCGTACCTGCCTTCTCTCCATACCCTCTGATCCCCTTAGCCACAAGGGCCACATTTAACTCCCTCTTAAATATAGCCAATGAACTGGCCTCGACTACCCTCTGTGGCAGGGAGTTCCAGAGATTCACCACTCTCTGTGTGAAAAAAGTTCTTCTCATCTCGGTTTTAAAGGATTTCCCCCTTATCCTTAAGCTGTGACCCCTTGTCCTGGACTTCCCCAACATCGGGAGCAATGTTCCTGCATCTAGCCTGTCCAACCCCTTAAGAATTTTGTAAGTTTCTATAAGATCCCCTCTCAATCTCCTAAATTTTGTGCAGTTTTTTGTTGAAGACACAATGTAACAGTTTAATAAAAGTTGATATATATCTATATATTACTAAAACACTCATCTTGTTTGTTTGTGAGTCTGTCTGTCTGTGAGTCATGCCCTGAATTACGGCAAAATGGTACACAATAGTGCTACAATTTTTGGACCACCTTACTCGCCAATGTCCTGTGGTGTGTTGTATCAGGTTTCGTTCAGATCGATTGTATATTTTACAAATTATTTACAATTTTAAACTTTACAAAATCAATTTGAGAAAAATCACTTGAAATTGCAGTGGCAGTTAGCAGCCACGATGTCACAATGGGATCTCATTTACATAAACTGCCAATTTAACTTTTCACTGTAAAAAATCCAATTGCACATGCTGGCCCTGACCATTACAATGTTGCAAATCATAGGACACTGAGTCCTGGCAACAAGTGCAATTGGATTTTTTAAAGTGAAAAGTCAATTTTTTAAAGTTTAAAAAGAGTGAGGGTGAAGAGGAGGGGGAGGGAGTGCTGGGGGATAAGGGGAAATGAGCCACCCCAGTTGGGGGCTAAGGGTGTGCAGTTGGAGGCTAAGGGTGAGTGGTGGAATATTGCGTTGGGGAACGGGTTGTATTGGGCTAATGGGTAGGTGGTGGAATATTGCATTGGGGAATGGGTTGCGTTGGGGACCAGGCCTCCCGTGGGGGCTATGGGTGAGTGGTGGAATATTGCATTGTGGGAACGGGTTACGTTGGGGGACCAGGCCTCCCGTGTGACAGGGACCCAACCGGTCCCACTTGTACATAACTAAAATCTCATCTTGTATGTATGTATGTTTGCATGTATGTTCCCACAATACAGCCAAAACGGTACATGATAGTGCAACAATTTTATGCCCACCTTACTCACCATTCGTCTGGGGGGTTCAGTAGCAAGTATCGTTCGATTTGACAAAGATTTTCACGTTATCTATATATATTACTAAAACTTTCATCTTGTTTTTTTCTATCTATCCATCCATCCATCCATCCATCCATCCATCCATCTATCTATCTATCTATCTGATCCTGGACCTACGCCAAAACGATACACGATAGCGCTAACATTTTTGCACCGCCTTAATCACAATTGTCATGTGGTTGTTTTGTGTCAAGTTTCGTTAAAATTGATGTTATATTTCACAAGTTATAGACTTTTTTAGATTTACAAAACCCAAATTTGAGAAAATATTCTTCCCGGTGCTTACAGCTGTGATGTCACAATGGGATTGTCGCCCTGCTCGCAACATTGTTGTTATCCAAGTACACTGAGTCCTGCTAGCTCTAGCAGGTGCACATCCACTTTTCTTAAAGTCACAGTACACTGAATTTTTTTTAAAGTTTAAAATGAGGGAGGGTGAATAAGGCAAAATGAGCAGCACCTGCACAGTTGGGGGCTATGGGTGAGTGGTTGAATATTGTGTTTGGGGAGTGTGTTGTGTTGGGGGAATGGGTGAGTGGTGGAATATTGAGTTGGGGATTGGGTTGCATTGGGGACCAGGCATCCCCTGGGGGCAATGGGTGAGTGATCGAATATTGCGTTGGAGGAATGGGTTGCGTTGGGGGACCAGGCCTCCCGAGTGACCGGGACCCAACAGATCCCACTTATTCACATTTAAAAGTTTACAAAACTCCACTTTGAGAAGGATTTCTTCAAATCTGCACTGACAGTTAAGCAGTTATCAGCTATGATGTCACACTGCCCTACTGTCTACAATGTTGCTACCCCAGAACACTGAGTCCTTCACAGCAAATGTCCTTTTGGGAATCTGCCAGCCTAACCCAGCACAGTAAAGTTTAATGATTAGATTTGGATAACAAAACATGGTTTTGAAAGTGGCACCCACACCACATTAAATCTTAGTGCAATTGCATGTTTTTCAAAGTTTAAAATGAGGGAGGGTAAAAAAAAGGAGCCGACCTGAACAGTTGGGGGCTGTGGGTGACTGGTGGAATATTGAATTGGGGGAACGGGTTGGTTGGGGGGAACGGGTGAGTGGTGGAATCTTACGTTGGGGGACCAGGCCTCCCGTGGGTGCTATGGAGTGAGTGGTGGAATATTGCGTTGGGGGAACGGGTTATGGTTTGCATTGGAGGAACGGATGAGTGGTGGATTATTGCGTTGAGGGAACCGATCTCACTTGGTCTAGTAAACTTAAAAAATGACTAAAAAGTGTCATTTTATGCATGCCTGTATGTTCCCGCAATACAAACAAAACAGTACACAATAATGCAAAAATATTAGGTCCACCTTACTCACCAATCGCCTGTGGTGTGCGTAGCAGGTTTCGCTCCATTTGAGAAAATAATTCACAAGTTATTCCCTTAATAAACTTTTATTAACTTTATATCTTGGTGAACGGCTGCTAGCAGCAGCCGTCCGTCTTAAATTCGTTTTTTTTTTAGTTTTTAGTGAGTCCTGTTTTTTTGTTTGTAGGGGATATGGTCTTTTAATGTGGGGGGGTAGGTGTTACTTTATTTATAGGTCCCTACCTGGTCGGTGTGGCAGCCTTTTTTCCGGGCTGCCCGTCGACCCGTCGTCGTGGCCTACCAGCGGGCTTGGAGCGCCGTTTCTTGGCGGGAACCACCCAGCACCTCGGCCTGGGTGGCGGCACAGCATTGGAGCGCTGGAGCGGAGCGGAGCGGGCGATGCCTTGCCTGGGTCGCCGCGCTGGAGCTCTGGCGAGCTGGACCGCCGTGAGCAACATCTCCGGGCTGCGGGTTTGCGGAGCGGAGAGGCGGCGTGCGGAGAGACGGCATGCGTAGAGGCGGCAAGGCGGCAGTGAGGAGAGCGGGCGCCGACTTTTTCATCTGGAGCCTAGGAGCGCCAAACCGACGCGGCCTTGTCGGCTTCGGCAGCCGCGGGCTCCAACCAAGAAGCGGCCGTTCCAGGTAGCCCAGCCGCCGAAAGGACTCTCCCGACGCCGGGGCAAGACCACCCGGTGAGAACGGCCAGGGACATCGGGCCTCCGTAGAGGCAACTGCGGTGGCCTCAATAGGCCTGACTTTGGGGTGAACATGGGGTGGGGACTGGACATTGTGCCTTCCTCCACAGTGCTATCCACTGTGGGGGGATGATTTTTTTTTGTCTAACTGTAGTCTTGTAGGTCTGTGTCCAAGATGGCTGCCGTGAAGAGAGAGTGGACGCTGGCACGATTTGGTTGCCGCTGCTCTCTCTTCACACTGTATTTTTGATTTTCTGTTTTTGGATTGAATTCTGTTTTTAATTTGTGTCATTGTGATGTCTTTAATTACTTGTTTTACTCCGATTATATGTTTTTATTCCGATTACTATGTAAGGTGTCCTTGAGATGTATGAAAGGCGCCCATTAAATAAAATTTATTATTATTATTATTATACCGTTAACTGCGTTCCCACTTGCTGGCCCCGTCATCCGCACATGCGCAGTTGGGGAGGGTTGCCGGGCCCACCGCCGTTTTTAGATCGCGTCACAACGGGGATCTTTGGCATCACAACGGGAACCCGTCAGCCATGCTTGCGCAGTTGGGGGAGGCCTCGGAGCCCCACCTTTGGTGGTATTAGCACCACTTGTCCTTGCATGCGCCTTTCGTGGCTGACATCACTGCCGCTCCTTCCATGGAGGCTGGGACTGCCTGTATGACCTGCCGAGGCACAGCCACCACCCGATTGATGGTGACTCTACCGTACTGTTTGGCCCACCACAGCATGTCCGCACGGGCTGCCAGCAGTCTGGGGTCAGTGAAATCGTCATCCGCGAGGAGCAGGCGGATGTCCTCAGGCATCTGCTCGAGGAAGACCTGTTCGAAAAGGAGGCAGGTCTTGCGTTCATCCATCAGAGTGAGTAGTTTATTCATGAGCACGTACGGTTTGCGGTCGCCTAGGCCAACAATGTGCAGAAGTTTTGCCGCCCTATCGCGGCGGCTGAGACCGAATGTGTCATTGAGGATCGTCTTGATCCATTTGTACTTGTTGTCGGCTGGTCGCTGGCGAAGGTAATCGATGAGGCGCCCGGCAGTTTCCTGGTCCAGCGCACTGACCACGTAGTAGTACTTGGTGACCTCGGCAGTTATCTGGCGGATGTGGAATTGGGCTTCAGCTTGTTCAAACCTCACTTGGGGCTGTGATGTCCAGAAGGTGGGGCAGTTTGAGTAAAACTATGTTCTGCTGGTCTGGGCTGTCTCCTCCAGGCATGATGAAATCCAAAAGAGGCCGTTTTGGATCATTAGGATCACCACTGAAGAGGTTCACGTGTTGTATAAACACTCAGTTTAATATTTAAACGATACAGCTCAACAATTAGTACAAAGGGGCAAGGTGTATGTGTTAACATTTTGACTGCGTAGTGACTAGCTCCGTGGTCCGCTGCACCCCACCAGCTGTCCACCCAGGTCGCCGTTGATTGGTCGGCCCAGATCACGCCAGGTCCACGCGAATGCTCAAGCTCGACGAACGGCGGTTCGAGACCAAAGTGGCTCGGCCCGCCACAAGATCTTTTATTGTTAATCATCTAGCCAAGGGAACTTGGAGTTACTTGGGATTCAATAAATTGAAGTGAAAGACTGCTGTAAACATCACTAACATTGTGAATGAATTGCTACACTAGCATTTTGGCATCTTGCATTATATTATATCTGCTTTGTCCATAATATCATTCCCTGTGCCTGATTCACACCTATCTCCACTAGCTAAATCTTCAGAAGAAGACAACTGCCAAAAATGCAGCATCCATAAAGAATAATAGATCTCTGAGAGTGAACAGAATAGTACTTCACATATCACAAGAATGAAGTAAATCTGGTTTAGAGCTGTCATTTGAAAACTTAGATTGAAACACTATATGGTATTACTCCAGGGGGCAATCCAATTTATGCTGTTTGTTTTGTGGGTGATTTTACTAAATCTATGGAACAACTGTGACGAAGGATGATGATGCTGTGGCGGCACTGCCAATGTCTCTGCTACTAAAACTATACAAAAAAATCATAGTAACCTCTCTTCGAACCTCTATGTAAGTTATACAGTCTGACCTTGGGGAATACCATTGTCAGTCTGCAAGTTAAACTGTCTGCTAGAACCCGGCATGGTGGTGCAGCAGTAGAGTTGCTGCCTTACAGCGCTAGGGACCTGGGTTCGATCCTGACTATGAGTGCTTGTCTGTATGGAGCTTCTACATTCTCCCGGTGACGCGTGTGTTTCCTCGAACACTCCAAAGACATACAGCTTTGTAGGCTAATTGGCTTGGTATATTTGTAAATTGTCCCAAGCATGTATAGGATAGTGCTAGTGTGCTGGGACTGCTGGTCGGCATGGACATGGTGGGTCGAAGGGCCTGTATCCCTAAACTAACCCCAATAATCACATTCCTAAGAATCCTCGTGTCATATAAAATCTATATATTACTAAAACTCATCTTGTTTGTTTGCGTGTGTGCGTGTGAGTTCCGGAAACTACACCAAATCGGTACATGATAGCGCTACAATTTTTGGCCCACCTTACTCACCACTGTCCTGTGATGTAAATTAAACAATTTTCGTTCAAATTGATGTTATATTTTACAGGTTATTGACATGTTAAAATTTAAACTTAACAAAAAAAACTTTTCCACTTGCCCTGCCCATCAGCCGTGTTACAATGACGTCACAATGGGATCCCGAATCTCATTTACCTTAAAGAATCGTGATTTAAAAAAAGAAAACCGTTTTAATCAAATTCTACCGGTTTCATTCACAATGACGTCACAATGGGATCCCGAATCTCATTTACATTAAAAAAACGCGATTCTCAAAAGAAAAATCCGTTTTATTCAAATCCTTAGGGATAGGGAGGGGTAGGGAGGGGAGAGTGGTTATGGATGGAGGGAGAGAGTGACTGAGGGTAAGGGAATGGAGAGGGAGGGAGTGGTGAGGGAGGGTTGGGAATGGGAGGAGGATAGGGGAAAGAAGAGGGAGGGTGAAGAGGAGGGGGAGGGAGTGCTGGGGGATGAGGGGGAATGGAGGAGGATATGGGTAGGAAGAGGGATGGTGAGGTAATGGAGGAGGGGAGGGGAAGAGGGAGGAGAGGAGGGAGGGGGTGATATGTTACAGGTTATTGCCGTTTTGAACTTTAAAAACGTCGCAGTCGCGTTCCCACTTGCCGGCCACGCCTGCGCAGTTGGGGGAGGGTTTTTCGTGACTTGCGTCACAACGGGGATCTCTGGCTTCACAACGGGAACACTTCAGCTGCGCCTGCACAGTTGGGTGCTATGGGACAGTGGTGGAATATTGCTTTGGGGGACAGGCCCAACGGGTCCGCACCTGGTCTAGTGGAATTATAAAGGCAATTGTGTCAATGGGGGCTAGAGACTCAGACTCAGAGCAACAGTGATTTTTCCTGCAGCAATTTCAAAAATGAATGTCTTTTCAAGACCTGTAAGTTTATTTGTCACTGCAAGCTAAAAATACTAAAGGCTGCATTTAACATTGTTTAATAGAGTATTGTTATGCAAGTATCAATTGAAGTGATTGCTGGTAAATTTCAATTGCCACTAGATGTTTAAGTGTGCAATGGAAACAGGGAAGCAGATATTTTTTCCTTCATTTTTAAAATGCAAGGCAGCTTTTTTCTGCTTGTCAATTCCAAAGTAATTTTTCAGCGGTTCTCTAGTTCCCAAATGAAATTACGTAACAATCAAATTGTCCCACATAATGCAAATTGTGTTTTCTAATTAAAGCACAAAGTGCTGGAGTAACTCAATGAGTCAGGCATCATTTCCAGAGATAGACACAAAAAGCTGGAGTAACTCAGGCAGCATCTCTGGTGAAAAGGAATAGCTGATGTTTTATGTCGAGACCCTTCTTCAGGGTCTGAAGAAAGGTCTCAACCTAAAACCTCACCTAGGAGTCTGAAGAACGCTCTCGACCCAAAACGTCACTTATTCTTCAGAGATGCTGCCTGACCCACTGACCCAGCTCTTTGTGTCTGTCTTCGGCTTAAACCATCAGTTGCAGTTTCTCCCTACACATCATCTGCAGAGATGCTGCCTGACTTACTGAGTTACTCCTGCATTTAAGGGTCTGTCCCATTAGGCGATTTTTTTAGGCGACTGCCGGCGACCGCCATAGTCGTAGCAGGTCGCTGAAAAACTGGCGACTGGACTAATGAGCCTGTCCCACTTAGGC
The DNA here is from genome assembly GCF_010909765.2 of Amblyraja radiata. NCBI lineage: Eukaryota > Metazoa > Chordata > Chondrichthyes > Rajiformes > Rajidae > Amblyraja > Amblyraja radiata. The sequence continues at coordinate 67,947,775 of NC_045962.1, forward strand.
AATTTTTTAGGCGACTACGACAATGGAATTCACCAAAGTCAGCTCCGGCGACAACCTACATAACCTAGCGACAACCTACGACAATCTACGACAGCAGCTACATCAGGAGAAGACAAGCTACAACTGTCGCTGAAAAGTTTTGAACATTTCAAAATCCTGCGGCGACCAGAAAAACGCTACGACTCTTTGGGCGACTGAGGAGACTACTCACGACCATAGAGGCGACACCCCGGCGACCGTGTGGCAACAGCTTAGTCGCCGGCAGTCACATAAAAAATCGCCTATGTGGGATAGGCCTTTAGTGTTTCACTGAAGATTCCAGCAACTGCAGTTCCTTGTGGCTCCAGTGTTTTCTAATTCAGCAGTCATGTTATATCAAATTTGTGTTATGGAAACAAACATTGTCGCAGAGTTACCTGTGGTTAGCACACTGTGGTAGACGACATGAAATGTGGTCGCAGTCTCAAGTAGGATATTTCACTTCAGAAGAGCCAGAAGGATTTATAAAAAATAGATTATGTTTGACTGATCTTTTTGATCAAGTGTTAAAGAAAACTGATTAAGCAATTGGAGTAGATGTCTTCGATATGGATTTGAAGAAAAAAAGTTTGACAAAGAACAAAACTAGGTAGCAAAATTTAGGCTTAAGGGACAGCAGCTCTCGCATCAGCTTTGATCTCTATAAAAAAAATTGGATTAAGCACAGAAAGCAGCACGTTGAGATAAATTGTTGTTTTTCAAGACAGAGGATGGATGACAATGGTATTCCCCAAGGTTAGTGCCACGACCGCTGATTCTTTTTGATATATATAAATGACTTGGAGATTGGGATACAGAGCAACATTTCAAAACTTGCTGATGATATCAAATTTAGGGGTGTGACAAACTGTGAGGAATATACCAATTGACTGCCACAGGACAAAGATTGCCTGGCAGCATGAGATGACAAGCCGACAGCATTCAATACAGAGAACTGCAAGTTGATGCATTTTGGCAAAAGAGATTGGAGAGGCAATATAAATGTTGCCATTAAATTTTAAAGAAAGTGCATTGAATGGACAAGCCTTGCTGTTCACGTGCATAGATGTTTCATAAGTTCATAAGCTCTAGGAGCAGCATTAGGCCATTCGGCCCATCAAGTCTACTCTGCCATTCAATCATTGGTGAACTATCTTTCCCTCTCAACCCCGTTCTCCTGCCTTCTCCCCATAACCCCTGACACCCTGACTGATGCTGAATCTTTTTAAAGGTGGTAGGACAGATTGAGAGCATGGTTAACCAAACAAATGGCAACTTAGGCTTCATAAAATTATATAACAAATATAAAAGCAGGATTGTGATGCCGAGCATTTATAAAATTTTGGTTAGGCCACAAAAATAGTGTTGGGTCTATTTCTCTACCTTTCCATAGATGCCTGTCCAGTTGAGTGTTTAAGAAGGATGTAGCTTTTTTGAGAAGCTTTTTTGAGAAAATGTTTTTTTGAGAAGATTAATCCAAATAGTCCAAATAGTGAGAAAATACTAATAATTTTAGATTAGAAGATCTTGTAGTGTTCTCCTTAGAGCAAAGGAGGTCGAGGGGAGATGTGAGATTGGGACAGGTTTAGATGGCACAAGGATGGCCCAGATTTGAGGTCTGATGCAAGAGAGGGGTGTGCGGAAAGACCTTTTTTACCACACAGTGAGTGGACATGGAATATAGGAATTGCAGGGCTGCAGGGACAGAGTGAATACAAGATTGGATTATTCTACAGTTAGCTAGCATAGACTGCATGGATCGATAGCTTCCTTTTTTGTTACACTCAACATTCCATGAATCTTTTTCTCACGAAGATCAGGTAACCTCCAAAGTTGATAGCTTTTCACTGACTAAGAGTACAAACAAAAAAAGTCAGTCCGATTGTTGCCCAATAATGTTCATTAGGCGCCAAATAGCGAAAAGTGGCCTGTTCTAAGCTCAGCACAACTTCCAAATCGCAGGAAATAACCAAATTGATTCCTGAAACAAGAGCCTATAAATCAACTTACTGCCAGGTAATTAGTGTCATTAATTTACAGTTAAAGTGGCAGTGGTGTTAAGAATGGTTTGCTACAAATTCTAGAGCACTATTAATAAGCATCGTGTCATACTAATCATTGTCATTCCATAAGGGATAGTGGCACAGCAGCGTAAAAGTCACAATAATGATAGCCAGACATAAGTAATGCAGAACTACTTTAAATATTTTCAAACCAAAGTTTTAGATGAGGTATAAAAGATACTGTGTCTAATTATAGTACTTGGTCGATTTGATATCCTACACGTCGTGATGAAACACAGCATCCCATTTACTTTTTTGATTGGATTTTTCACTTGTAAGCTACTCTTTCTGACTGATTACCTGGAGCCCTAAATTCTACTTTTTTAACTACCAGCCCTCCTCCCAGTGTTTCTCCATTTAGACTGTATTTCCATCTGCCATTCCTACATCCAAAGTGTGCCATCTCACACTTCATTACGTTAAATTGCATCTGTCATCATTCCACTCACTCAATCAACATACTTCTTTAATGTTCAGCTCTATTCTTCACAATTCAATGCACCATCAAGTTTATTATCATCTGTAAACTTGAAAATACATTCTTCTCTCCCCAAGTACACATCAGTAATAAACAGAATGGGAGAAGAAAGATACATCACATTAGAAAACGAGAAAGGTCACAAATCTAAAGCCAATGAGAAAACACACAAAAAGTGTTATGAAATGCCATAATTCTACACCAGCTTCCAATTTTGGGGGGCTTAAGCAGTTATAGACCGATTATTTGTTATGTCCATACATTCTGATATCTTTCGTTAATGCACCTGGGAGATATCTAGCCACCATTTCTAAACACAGCTTCTTTATGTCCTTTGGCTCATCCTGCATGACCAGCACTATATATATAAGGGTGGATTTGTATTTTGTGTTTAGTAGATGTCTGAGACCTTTAGTGTTTACCGTCTTGTCAGGAAAATAATTAATTATTGATAGAAATATAAAAAGCTAAATCTTCACGTTAAAATCTGCACGACTATATTTACTTCCATGCTCACGGTTCTCATATTGATATGCAGTAGATAAATGGTGGCCATAATTTACTTGCCCTTCCTTCCTGCAATATGGTTCCGCATATAGTCATGTTAAGGGAGTTAAGAGAAAACTGCAGTTGCTGGACAACTGAAATAAAGCCTGAAACTGTGGGAGACACTCATCAAATCAGGACCTATCTGTGGTGGGAGATTGCAACCTTCACGTGGACCACCCAGTTTCGACTAATGCAATCAACCCGACGTGCACAAACAAATAGATCAAATAGAACAAGTTGATCTACAACTTTAGGTTGTGCACGCTATACGCAAGAAGAAGGACCTATCTGTGGAATTAGAAACAGAGACAATGTCCCTGGTTGTACACTCTTTGTCACAAAAAACAATGATGCTGGAAACACTCAACTGGACAGGCAATATCCATGGAAAGATAAATAGAGTTAATGCTTCAGGACAAAGGCACTTTGTCAGTTCTCAGAAGGATCTTCATCCTGAGGTGGTAACTCTGTTTCCCTATCCACATGTGCCACATGATCTGCTGAGTGTATCCTGCATTTTTAGTTCTTATTTCAGGCATGACTTTTTCAAATTACCACCATTAATACGTGTTGAGAAGTTGAAGTATTTTCAACTCCTGGGTGGGTGGGGAACTATTACCCCAGTTTGATTACTTCATCAATTACATTTCATGTACACACTGTTACAATAGTGGTAATCAAATGCTGACAGAATTTATTTTAGAGTCACAGAGCTGCATAACATGGAGACAAATCATTCGTCCCAACTTGTTCATGCAAACCAAGTTGGCATTCTGGGCTTTTTGTATACCCTTCTAAACCCTTCCTATCCATATTTTCCCAATTGTCAATTGAAAGCCATAATTGTATCCACTTTAATAAATTCTCCGAGCAGCTCTTTCCAGGTATGGTCTACCATCTGAGAGAAAAAAGTTGCCCCAGAGGTCCCTCTTAAATCTCTCCCACTCTAAGTCGATGCCCTCTAGTTTTAGCATCCTCTGCTCTGGGGAAAATACTGTGAATGTTTACTTTATCTATGACTCTCATGGTATCGTATACTTCAGTAAGGATACCCCCTTTGCCTCGTAAATCTAAAGAAAAAAGTCCCAGCTTATCTAGCATCTCCTTATAACTCAAGACTACAAGTCCAGTTAACAGCCTAATAAATCTCTTCTGCACCCTTTCCAACTCAATGACATCCTTCCTATAGCTGGGAAACCAGAATTGCAATTCAGATGCAATAGTCAATTGCAGTACTCCTACTGCCACTATGACTGAGACAGAGTTTTAAACTATGACTTGACCAAGTGCAGACCCGTTGATAGTTGACAGACCCTGGCTGTAGACTCCATCGTCAGCTCGGCCACCGCCTGGGCTCCAGTGGGCTCGTCCCTGACCCCTGACCCAGGCTTGTCTTTGGTTCCAGCGGCAGCTTCTTTTTCAGCCTTGGGCACAGCTCTCACTCCAGCTCCACCCTCCCCGTCGGGCGTCGGGCGCCGGCAGCGGCCGCCATGCGAGTGTGCTGGAGTGCCCCTCCCTCCCGGAACGTCCTGCCTTGCGAGTGCATTGTGACGTCACTTGGGTACGCTGGAGTGCCCCTCCCTCCTGGAGTGTCCCGTCCTGCCTTGCGAGTCCATTGAGACATTACTCGGGTTTTTTGGCTTTTTTAAAAGCATTAAACGATTAAAAAACGGAAATATAGGTGGGAATGCGACAGAAAGATGTTTATCGTCTCGACGGAAAAAGTGTGTGAAAATGGAAAGGCTGTGGCCTAGCGTTTGGAAGAAGAAAGGAAAACAGAAATTGACAAACATCCACAAACAAGACGAAGAGTTTTAGTAATAGTATAGATGGAAACATTAATGGAATGTATGGCTCAGCTGTGGCACCATTTTCCATACAAGCAATGCCTTTAATGTTTCAACACATCACAGAGCTTTGGACAAACTCCTCATCAGGTAAACTCCCTGAAACAGTATAGAAACCTAGGAACAATTTTTTTCTTAATGCTATGGTGCTAATTAGTTCAGTTAGGGTGCTTGGGTTTTACAAATGTGATAGATTACAACCATCAGAAATTCAAATTGGGAAACGCACTTTAGATCCAGTTTGGAGAAGGTAATAAGCATAATTATGAAGATAGGTCCAGGGTTTATGGATATGTGAACAGACTTAACAAGAGGGGTCTGTTCTTTTTTCTCTAAGATTGAAAAGAACAAAGAGAATTAATCAAGGTGTTTAAGATCGGGGGATGTTCAGCAAGCAATTTTTTTTTAAATTACATTTTTTCCAATGAATCAGGGGTTTTTCAAACAGTCAGCGCGGATTTCAGGTCATTGATAAATAACATGGAATCAAGATTATAACTGCTGTAAGTGTTTAGGATTTAGAAAGCACCGAGAGCAGTGACAGGTTTCATAAGAGAAATGCATAAATACTAAAATCAGAAAATTCTACCATGAAATGGAGGAAAAGTAGAGAGTGGGACATTGCCTCCATTATTTTTGTGTAATGTTACATGTGACATCCCAAATAGATATTGATAGGGTAGTCCAGAAGGCTTTTGGCACATTGGCCTTCATCAGTCAGCGTCTTGAGTATTGAAGTTGGGAGGTCATTTCACAGTTGCACAAGACATTGTTGAGGCCACATTGAGAATACTGTGTTCAGTTTTGGGCACCCTGCTATAGGAAAGATGTTGTTAACATGGAAAGTGTGCAGAAAATATTCAGGATGTTGCCAGGACTTCAGAGCCTGAGCTATAGGGAGAGATTGAGCAGGATAGGACTTTATTGTCCAGAGTGGTGGAATCAGGAACCAGAGGACGTGGGTTTAAGGTGAGAGGGAAAACAAACATTAATGGGAAGCAAAGGGGCAACTAAGGATGGTTGGTGTATGGAACAAGCTGCCAGAGGAGGTAGTTGAGGCAGGTACTATCACAACATTTAAGAAACATTAAGGCGGGTATATGGAAAGGATAGCTTTAGAGGGATATGGGCCAAGTGCAAGAAGGTGGGACCAGTGTAGGCATCGACATGGGCAAGTCGGGCCGAAGGGCCAGTTTCCACTGTGTATCACTCAATGACTATCCAACAATGTACCTGTTGATCCTGGGGCTGATCAAGAATAGGTTGGGCAACATATGCAGAAAGAGAATGAGTGTTATCATTTCTGGTCAAAGACCATGTTTGAGAACTGTGAAAAAGTGAACATGTTAGAGAGAAAGTGGAGTTAGGATGGCTAGGACAAGGGAATATGGCTAATAAGAGGAGGAATGGGGCCAGCAAGAGAGCATAAACTAGTGATCAACCTGTCAAAGGGTCAATAGGAGCAGGAATAGAGAGAAAATACAAACAGAAGCTATGAAGTGAGGGCATTTGGAGAGTACAAATATAAATAAAGGAATGCATAAAAAGCTGTGAAGTGCAAGGTGGCAGGACATTTTCAGCAGGTCAGGCTGTGCTAATGGAGAGAGAAAACATGTCAATATCACAAATGGATGATGTGCAGTAGAAACGGCTGGTTCTGATACCGATAGAGGTACCTGAAGTTGTAGAATTTGATATCAAATCCAAAAGGCTGCAACATACCCTGATACATAGATACATAGAAAATAGGTGTAGGAGTAGGCCATTCGGCCCTTCGAGCCAGCACCGCCATTCAAGGTGATCATGGCTGATCATCCCCAATCAGTATCCCGTTCCTGCCTTCTCCCCATATCCCTTGATTCCGCTAGCCCTGAGAGCTCTATCTAACTCTCTTTTGAATATATCCAGTGAATCGGCCTCCACTGCCTTCTGAGGCAGGGAATTCCACAAATTCACAACTCTCTGGGTGAAAAGGTTTTTCCTTATCTCAATTCTAAATGGCCTACCCCTTATTCTAAAACTGTGGCCCCTGGTTCTGGACAGGACAGAAGATAGGGTGTTGTTCTTCCAATTTACATTAGGTTTTGATAAGAGCAGTGCAGAAGGTCACAGCGGAAAATTATGTGACAACAAGATCTGAGTTCCTTCGAGATTGAACGCAAGCGCTCTGCAACGCAGTCACGTGATGTGTGGTTGGTTTTCCAATGTGGAGAACACATCCAAGACATCCCTCTGCCATCTTATTCCAAACTTGAAACTGCTTTCTTTACTCTCTTTCCCAGTTCTGGTAAAGTGTTTTTGACCCGAAAGGTTAACTCTGTTTCTCTTTCATCAGATGGTGACTGACCTGTTGTGTGTTTCTATCATTTCCTGTTTTTAATTTAGAATTCACACTCAACATTATTCCCTTTATCATGTATCTGTATACAGAAGGCAGGTACAGGATATTGAGTTGGATGATCAGCCATGATCATATTGAATGGTGGTGCAGGCTCGAAGGGCCGAATGGCCTACTCCTGCACCTATTTTCTATGTCTATGTTTCTATACTGTGGTCGGCTCAATAGTAATCATGTATAGTTTTTCTGCTGACTAGTTAGCACACAACAAAAAGCTTTGCACTGTACCTTGGTATACTTAACAATAAACTAAACTAACTAAATTCCAGCATTGCATTTTTTTTAAATTTCACACAGAAGTGGGAAATGTTCAACCTACAGTCCCTCCACTCCAGAACTAATGTCACCTTAGTTTAAATGACTGAGATCCAAGTACCGCTGAATTGCTCACTGGAGTAAATACTAGTCCTTACACTCATCATCAACAAGGCAAAGAACCTCCATAATTTCCCCCTGTTGAACAATAAAGAGCCATAATGAGCCTCTCGGAACATGGACAATCTCCAATATTTCAGGACCCATTTCTCAATGAAGGCAAACATTGATAATGAAATTCAGTGTGCCAGCATACCCTTGAGCTCACAGGGTCAAGATGTCAAACACAGCATAAATCTCATGGGTAGCAGTACTACCTGATTCCCTATATGCTTTGGAAACTTAGACTATTGACAACAAGTAGCAATGTTACAAAATTTTGAGATTTTAAAAATCAAGTCTGTAATTTATCCCATCAGATAAAGCATAAAAATAAGTTTAATTTGACACCTAATTCACTTTCATATCTCAAGTATTTAAAAAGTTATGGCCATTTTCATACTGGGAAATGAGCATCTTGTTCCCTATTGATTTTCTATGGACATAACAAAAAAGCTGTGATCGTGAACAGTCAAAAGCCCATAACTTTCTTAAAAATTAAGAGAACTGAATGAAATTTTCAGTTATCATAGATTGAAGCATTCTGAAACAAATATAAAATAATCTTACTTGGATGACCTGAAATTAAAGCATATAATTAGTTAGTTACCTAATTGTAGCTAATTTCAGACTTCAATTACTAGATCTAAACATCTATCCATTTCTTAATAAATGATTAACATTTTTAAATAGCCTAAATGTCCAAATAATATTCACAAATAATTCACAATAAAACATGATTTTTAAATCTCATTTACATTAATTTATAGGCCAAATGGAAGGAATTTAGTGTTTAATTGCTGTAAATAAATGCCCATTTAAATCAGCTTTCCAGTGGGTCCCTGTGGAACGCGCTGGTTTAGAACGTTCACATTGCGGTAGATTTGTGCCCCAAATGCCGAGAAAAATACTGCGCGATATAATGGGCCCAAATTGAGCTCCCCGCAATATTAAACTTAGTATAAAGGGATCTTTAGAAGCCCTTTTTAATGTAAAAATATACAACCTAACTTCTGCTATTTGCTTTATGAGACCCTGCGGTTGCTGACGGTCGCGGGTTTAGAGATTGATTTTTAAACTACTATAACTATTATTCAAGGCCTTTAAACCTAATAATAGCTTTTTGCGACGGGGTCTTCCAGCGATTTTTCGTTAATAATTAACTAGGCTGAACATTTTCGATTGGAACAGCTTAGAGAAAATCGCGTTTTAAACCCGCCCCCTCTAAACGGCGCCAAAATCGCGCACACCCTCAGCAGCAGATCTTCAACGACGCTTCAGGTAGGCTTTGCAACATACCTACAACAAGCACCTCAAAACAATGAAAAGATATGGGGGCGGCACGGTGGCACAGCGGTAGAGTTGTTGCCTCACAGCGCCAGAGATCCGGGTTCGATCCTGACTATGGGTGCTCCCTGTACGGAGCTTGTACATTCTCCCCGTAACCTGCAGGGTTTTCTCTGGGAGCTCCACTGTCCCTGGTATGTAGAGCAGCATGTGGGGATCATTGGTCAGCGCGAACCCGATGGGCCGAAGGGCCTGTTTCTGTTCTGTATCTCTAAACTAAACTAAATACCACCAATGTAGCCTTCGCAACATTCTCCAAATCCATTGGCAGGAGAAGCAAACCAATACCAGCAATGTGTTCCAGAAAAATGTCCCCAACATTGAGGCTCTAATGAGAGTCGATAATGTGTTGAGTAAGCCATGTCGTATACATGCCTGACCCCAGGCACTTTGAACACATCAAGAGATGATCAGGGAGAGTGTTGAAGATCAAGTCCTCTTAGTAAAAGTGTAATATTTTCACCAATACATGAGAATCCCTGACTCATAATCGAAAATTGGAGGAAGAGCATTTGAGGTTGAGGAGCTTGGATCCATTTGTCAACAGCGTACAGAAATCCAGGATAAACAATGGAAATAAAGCCTCCCACCTCTCAACACCACCCAAGTATCTACCATGTCAACACTCTCTTGCCCCAAATGTGGCAGTCTGCTGGTCGCACATTAAGGGGCTGTCCCACTGCGATGACCTAATCTGCAAGTTCAGAAGAGTGTCTTTGACCTTCAAGCTCGTGGGCACTCGCCTGGAAAACCTCGAGCTGGATCGACCGTCAGTGATGAAACCGCAAGCTGGATCGAGCGACCGCGCACACACACAAAGAGAGAGAAGGGCAGAGAAGGACAGAGAAGGGGAGAGAAGGGGAGAGAAGGTGGGTAGAGAAGGAGTGGGGACACTTTTAAGAAGTCAGACAACGTTTAATAAAGTTTAGCGGGCATTTTACCTACCGGTTGGTTTTCCATGGTCCTGAAAACTCCAATGAGCCAATTAAAATGCCCGGTCAGCGAAGGAGATTGCCTACGGCTGCCCTCGACTGCCTGTAACTAAATAGCGACCCCACTCCACTGCACTATGAATTAAAAAGAACCATGCCGACCAATTGTTACTCGTGGAAATATTTTCAGCATGCTGAAATATTTGCCGTGACATAGCTGAGGCCGCGAGTATGCGTGATCTTCCCTCGAGCATGAAGGAGAGTTCCAGTGACCTCATAGGACCTGCTAGGACCACGTGACGACCACGTGCGAGTTTGAGTCAAGGGCAAACCCTTCGCAGATTAGGTCGCAACAGTGGGACAGCCCCTTAAGTCTCATCAACAACCTCTAAATCCACAGAAACAAGGAACTGCCTAAAACACTATTCCGTGATTGAATGGCAAGAAATAGACCATATAAAATACCACAAAACCTTTAGAGTGAGACCACACCACGATATTGCAAAATATTGGTAGTTATAAAGACAAATTGCAAAAAAAACTAATTAAACTAAAAATTATTGCATTCCCACATTGACCTGTCTATTCTTTATTGCACCAGAACAATTGATGAAACCAATCAGTTATTTCATTGTACAACTAACAAGGCTCATCTATAAAGTGATTGCTCTGATTTATTTACTTTCGTCTTATTTATGATGACGTACCATAATTGGCCAAGATTAGATGTGCCGTCTAACCTTGAGTGCTACATCACTGCAAAATAGTACTCAGCTTGTTGCAGTTGAAAGTATGTCAAGAGTGAAGTAATCTGTCTCAGTTATTGAAGAATCAAATAAAACACTGCATTTTGTGATTTTTCCATAGTTGCTTCACTGGCAAAATACAGCAGGATGGTATGATAGGGGATTACTGCATTGTAACAAGGAAATCAGCCCAGAAGCTTCCTAAATTAAATGTAAATTCAAACTGATAAATGTTAAGACACTGAAGCTAATGAGTAAGTCGGTACTTAAGGCAAGTGAAAGCATAAGCTTAGAAAATCATAGATAATGTGAATTGTCACAGTCTTTATCCCAGGTTAGGGGATTCTACAACTTGGGCATAGATTTAAGGTGAGAGAGGATGGAAGGGGGCATGGAAATGCAACTTTTTTTTCACGTGGAACGAGGTGCCTGAGGAAGGTGGTTGGAATTACAATGTTAAAAAACATTTTAAGCGGGTACATAGATAGAAAAGGTTTAGAGGTTTATGGGCTAAATGCGGGTAAATAGCGCTAGCTCGGGTAGGCAACTTGACTGGCATGGACGAGTTGGGCCAGAGCCTGCTTCTGTACTACTTTGTCTGGAAAATCAGTCATTTGCTGTTGCTTTTTCTAGCATTGTCCAACAATCCTTCAGGCCCAGTCCCCAAAACCCAATCCTCCTGCATCATCCCTCATGGACCTGTTCAATGTACTCTCTAATTACCTCGGGTCCTTGCTTTGAACCTGATGCCATAGATTATTCAGTCCCACCATGGAGGCTTAGATCTCCAAAATCTGCACTGCTTCAAACACCACTCTCAATCCTTGGTCTCTTACCCTGATCTTGGATAGAGTGGATGTTTCCACTAGTACATTAAGCTCAATAGTAGGAACATCATGTTGCAGCTGTATAGGATATCGGTGAGACAACACCTGGAATATGATTGTGGTTCAGGCTACCATTATGTAGGAAGGATGTGATTAAGCTGGAAGATATTCAAAAAGTTTCACAAGGATGTTGCCTGGGCTGGTCAACTTGAGTTATGAGGAGAAGCTGGATAGGCTGGGAATCATTTTCCTGGATAAAATGAATCTGAGGGTGACCTTATTGAAGTTTACAAAATCATGAGGGGAATAGATAAGGTGGATGGTCACAATCCTTTTCTCAGGGTAGGGGAGTCTAAAACTAGAAAGCCAAGGTTTCAGGAAACAGGGTAAAGATTTAAATGGGATCTCAGGGACAAGATTTCCATACAGTATGTGTAACGAGTTGCCTGAGGAAATGGTCATAACCCTTCTTCAGACTGATGTCAGGGGAGTGGGCGGGGCAGAGATGGGATGTAGTCGGAGACAGTGAGACTGGTGGGAGAACTGGGAAGGGGGAGGGGATGAAGAGAGAGGGAAAGCAAGGGCTATTTAAAGTTAGAGAAGTCAATGTTCATACTGCTGGGGTGTAAGCTACCCAAGCGAAATACGAGGTGCTGTTCCTCCAATTTGCGCTGGGCCGCACTCTGACAATGGAGGAGACCCAGGACAGAAAGGTCAGATTGGGAATGGGAGGGGGAGTTAAAGTGCTGAGCAACCGGGAGATCAGGTAGGTTAAGGTGGACTGAGCGGAGGTGTTCAGCAAAATGATTACTGAGTCTGCGTTTAGTGGGATATGGGCCCAATGCAAGCAGAGGGATTAACTCAGGAAGACAGCTTGGTTGGCATGAATGAGATAGGCCAAAGGGCTTGTTTCCATATGGTATAATGCTGTGACTCCACATTGAAGATAATTAACAAATATCACACTGGAACTGGCTGCCACATCTAATGTTGTACAGTACCCTAGCAGTGAAGTGGTTAAAATTTCAAAAGAGATCTCGCTGTTTGTTAGCTGCCAATACTAATTTCAAGCATTATTTAAAAGTCTATCTATACTCCTGTCTCATCAGACATAACTTACATTTGTAACACATTTTTTTAAAATACCAACATGTATATCAAATTCCATTGTAATGATGTTTCAAACATGTCTTTGCTTAGGGACACTGCAGTCAAATCTAATTTAACACAAGTAGTGTTCTAATAACATAAAAAACCCTTGTTGGACAAGCACTTGTGCTATTCTATTCAAAATGTTCTCACTGAACTAATGCAGAGGAACATTTATTTCTGATAACAAGTATAAAATATTAAGGTCCCTCAACATTCATATTAATGAGACTTGACTGTAAATGTAAAATCTTGGTTATTCAGTTTTAAGCATATTCTAATGAAACCAGATGACTGCACATCTTGCATTTTTTTTAAACAAAAAGTAAGCATTATCTTTCTGGCTGAGAACTTTGATCTTTCACATTAGAGTTCCAATTACATTGTAACTATTTTGCTAAGTTAGCTTTGTATTTTAAACCAGAACTTTCAAACACTTTGATGAAGTTTGTGAATTTTTGACACAGAGATAATGTGGGATCTCAATAAGCAGAAGGTTACTCGGGAAGAATCCAGTCCGAAATTCTAAAGCATGGCCGTACGGCCAAGAGCATTGGACAATAGGAGGTCGGACACAATAACACAGATTGACAGCATTGGTCAAAAGCACAGCATGTTGGCCTGTATATGCAGGTCAACAGCTGGGTCAACAAATGGCCTTTCACAGGTGTGCAGCATTTGTAGATTTACAGTTCCCGAATCTGTCTCCGTGCTTTTCTTATATCGAATTTGAGAGCTGATTCTCTTTTATCAATGCACTACACCTCAAAGGAAAATTCTGCACTTCTATCTGTTTCAACTGAACCTCTTAAATATTTACCAGTCAATGACTGTCTTGTATTTCGATGAGAGTCAGGACCTGAAATTGGAGCATCATCACCATCTAAAAGACCATCATCTACTTTCCATTTTTTGGGACGCAGATAAAAGAAAATCACTCCCAAGAAATGGTGATGAAAGGGTATGGTGACAAAATCAATAGTTAAAATGTAACTCGTTGAACCAAGAGTTCTGTTTCTACTTATTAATTATTTTGTCTGCTCTGGTTAAAATTTAATTAACCAATCCCTTCTGCATCGACAGGCATGTTTTCCATAATTTACTTTTACTTAGTCATATATTATATATATACCCTGACAATTTAAAACAGCCTTATGATCTCAAAATATTTTTCTTTGAAAACACTCAAATGCTAACATAACAGACAGGGGTAATTTCTAGGGAAGTAAACACAGTGACTTAATATCTAATATCACTAGAATAGTTTAATACAGCAAATAAAAATTCTTGGTCTTTTGTCACATTTATAAATATGCACAGTACCTCAGTAAAGTGCTTTGAACATATTCACGGTTATATTTAAGATTGTGCATTATTTTCAATATATGTTCTAACATGGTGGGACTGCCATTACCAGAATTGTTAGAGTGGTTCAGGCAAGTGGCTCATCACTATCTTTTCAAAAAGTAATAAGGGATGTGCAATAAATGCTTCCCTTAGCAGCAATGCCTGGAACCCAAGTAAGTGAAAAAACATAACTTGCTGACTAATATCCAGCAATGTCTTTTGAAGTAGCTTGAGTATAATTCTGGACTCACTGATCTAAACATGGACAAATAAATAATCAGGTGGGAAGCAGACAAAAATGAAAGGATAAAACAATCTAGCCAGGGATGATCTGAGGGGAATTTGTGGCACAAATAACATGGTCTGAAGGGCAATAATCACTGTCTTTTCAGTGTTAACCAGTTTTCTGTCTTGAGTGTACATGTTGAAAATGCACATAGCTCTCATGTCAATATCATGTATGCATGTGGGAAGAGAGGCAATGAGAAATATTTGGAACAATCCCTTACCTGCTGTATTAAAATAAATAACTCAATTATGCATTAAGTTCTATTGGCATAGTTAAAAAACCCATCTAAGACGAACAAATGTACTTAACAACAGCTCTGGGAAGTATTATTAAATTAAAATTCCTATGCCTAGTTAAATATCACAAGCGTAATATATGTCATTAGACATGAAGACATTTTGGGTTAATATTGAGCGTCTGTCACAAAAGCAACATTTTGACCTTTATTGCCAAAAGTGCTAAGTCTATGAATCTTAAAATGATGATCTATCCCCTTCAGTTCCCATAATTTATTTGCAAATAGTTATTGGGATTCTGATCTTACATTTAATTAGCTGATAATTTTTCTTCACTGAATTATTTTACTGCAGGCAATGGCACTCAGTCACATTGTCCAGCAATAACAGTTCTGATAGGTGGAATGCTTTTCTTTTAACTGTAATGCAGATGACATAGACTTATGAGACCTGACTTGAGTTGGAACAGTAAAACGCTAATTATTGATAGCATCTTTTTTGAAACCTTTGAAATCAGGGAAATATGGTCTCATAATGATGTTTTTTTCCTATTTTAAAGTAAAAGATAATATTAATTATTAATGACGAAAAGGAGGGTAAATATAAAGCTGCATGATTAAAACATTGCTGCATTAGGGATGTTTTAATTAAGTGAAAATGCTAATGTTGTTATACTAAGCAGATCAGATTAAAATGATCCTCAGTGTGAGTTATTGTAACCCATATTTTATGTTACATTACCAATGACATGTAAAAAAGATCTACATGAGATACACTTCGAGACATACAAAAAAAACTATATATTAAATGACTGGGGTTAATAATTCATTTCTCATATTCGTTCGTGCATCATGACTTATTTTTTACATTTACAAAAGGAAATGGCATGACAGTCACTTTAATTTCTAAAGAAATCATTTTGGTCTTGAACGTTTGGGGAGATCTGCATTTCAGTTGACAGTAATTAGCATTAACTAATAAAGAACACTCACATTGCCACTCCAAAGAATTCGTGTTTTGCTGTTGATATAACAATGTCTGCCATGCACAGAACTTTGAGGTAGTCGTCTCTACTGCTTTGGTAGCCCCAGTGCAAAACTGAAGAACCCAATTCCCTTCTGGCCTCAGCAAAGACGTCTTTAATGAGAAAAAAAAAATCAACAATTCAATATGGTGCAAAATTAACTCGTATGTCAGCTTTGCCTCATCTAAAGTTCAGGTTAATTAGCTTCTGCTTATTTTACAGAACTTCTCAGAGTTGTTTGCTTGTATAATCAAGGCACGGAAGCAGAACCAAATGCTGAGGTGCAAAAGCTGGCAGAAGCAAGGCCCGCCTCAACATCCTCCCCTCTCTGAAAAGCCAACTGTCTGCTTCATAAAACTCGCTTAGCAGACAGTGAAACAAAATGGACTGTAAAGTTCGTTAAATGAAAATATTAAAAAAGAATTAAGCTAATGGAGATAAAATTAAAAGAAATGAGGCAACAAAAACATCACACCAAAAATGGCATCACTGTGACAGCTAAGTTTCCTAATGACGGACTGCATTCGGAAAAATTAAATGGCATTCCATGCTTAAATTTCTTTGGAAAGTAATGATCCATGAATGATGCTCACTCCAGGCATTTAGAAGTGGAAAAAAAAATGCTCAACAACAACAAAGAAGGTTCTGAGACTGACAGAGATTTTTGCACCACTGATGGTGTTTTTTTTTGGGCAGGGGGAGGGTTGTGGAAGGAAAGCTTTTATTTCTGACAGAAGCAATACCTGGTACTTCTGTAAAGGTCTCGCCAAGGACAGAAACATCAAAGGTTAGTCCATTTTCTTTCAGCATCAGTAATGTCTTGAAGAAGAGTTCAGGATCTTTATCATGCTCCCTTGAAACAAAGCAAAGTTCAAGATGATGAGAGGGCTTTCCAAGCTAAATAAGGTGATACCTGCTAAGTTATATTTAAAAAATCCCCAAATTCAAGACTCTAGATCCTTAGAAAACTGTCCTTTTTAAACATATTGAAAGAAGGACACCTACCATATAGTGTAGTTGACAAGTAATCTTTATAATGCATTATATGCTTTTGTTCATTTATATTATACCCATGGCAATATTAAGATGGCTAGCTGAAAGGAGTTATGATTTTGACACTGTGAGGGAGAAAATTTAGCGCAGTTGAAATGACAGGATTGTTGAAATACCCTACACTAATGACTGTGTTTTTGCTGATGCTAATTTAGCTCCCTCACACTGCCAAGTTCAGAACTCCTCCAGCTTGGTTCATTGATGAAGTCATCAGGACTTCTTGTTTATAAAATACATTCATCCCTTAGCCTCCTCCTTAGAGAAAGTGTAGAATATCACGATTAATCAAAATTCGACATAACTTCTTTATCAAGTATTAAAATGGATAATGAATCCAAGGAGATGAAAACAATCAACACCAATAGTGGCCTAATAATAATTATGAGTACATTTCAATTGTATTCAATTATCTGCCCGCAGAAACATCCCAAGAATTTGTCCAAGGTCCTCAGTAGCACATTCATCTGCAGCACAGCAAGAGTTAAATATAATGATTGTTAAGCTCTGAGATACTGAATATCCCAAATCTTCATCACTTCTGATAACACAATGAGGTATAGATATGAAATGTTAAATCAGATTCTGAACACAAAATAACCTCACAATACTCTATGCCTGCTTGGTTGAAAGCAGTTGAGAATATTTTAACACCAGAACTTTTTGGCTCCAGTTTTGGATGAACATTAGTCGAAAAAAGTTTGCTGTTTGCAATTTGTGCAGAACAGGATAACAAAAGTGCAACAAAATCCTTCAACTCGATCTTATGACACATTAAATACAACAAGGCACATTTTTATTTATCAGGATTACATTACTATTCATTTTGGGCAATATTCTTGAGAAAAACAACATTCCAAATAAAATATATCCCATTTAAATTGCAAATACTGGGTTTCAATAGAATTTTTACCCTTGCTACGTTTTTTTGTCACGTGTTAATTAGTGCAAGATGGATTTACAGTTTTATTGCGCAGTTCCACATCACAACATTAATCAATCCTGCAATCAGAACATATTAACCTTAAAAAAACTTTTTTTTATTTGTCCAAGATGCACACAATTCATATTAACCCTCATAGTGCCATCTACCTGCCACTTACATGGACCCCTTTTAAACATCTTGAATATGCACCATGAAAATTCTGAATGAGAGGTAGCAGCCAAATCATTACCTCGGGTAAAAGAGATTTCCACGTGCAAGTTAAAATTGACGTTTTATTTGTACATGATTATTTATCTAACCAGTGCCAGTGAGAGAGAGAAAAAAACAGCAGTCACATGGTTTGCAAGGTTAAAGTCCAGACTCAGTGTCTAATCTATCTGAAAAGTACAAAACTAATTCTTTTGTGTGGAACAGGGACATCATCATTTACAAGGACTGTGAATTTAGACTACAATAGCTTCTTGCTGAAGGTCAAATGGCTCTGTTACGTTTTAATAATAATCTAAAGCAGCACCTCCAACGACACTATTTCTGCAGAGTTCATATTAGGCTCCTAAGGTGTGGTATTAACAGAGCTTATTTATTTTAATTTGAGAGGCTCTTATTTGTTCATTCCCTTGTGGGAAAGCTGATTTCCATGATGATTCCCTTCTTAATTTTAATACCCTTTTTACTCATCATACAGACATTAGAATTTTGCAGGAAATAATGGAACTCCTGTGCAGGAAGAAAAGACAACTGAAGGGATGATAGTAAACTAGCTTTTGCAATTAATTGGTGTATGGTAGTGCACGTGTATGATAACAGAAATTTTCACCAAGGAAAGCGAGGTTAATTAATGTACGAGCTGCATTCACCAAGATGCTGAATTTAGTATTTTTCCCCCATGGTGTCTTAAGTGCCTTGATTTCCCAGTAATGACCTAGTTCTCCTAATGAGTAACATTAACCCCTGGCTGTATCTGTCCAGGATTTAATTGTCAACTGAAGCTGAAAGAGAAGTTTGCCGATCAGCAGGTATGTGGTACATTAACACATGTCAACTCAGGTCCTAATAAATAAATCTGTTGCCATAGGAATGGTAACATCGGCAACACTGCTTTTCCTCAATTTTAAATAAATATCTTTCAGGCAACGTGGAGCGATGTTAGTGAGGTAAATGGCAGGGGGTGAGGGGTTGCGGGTTTGAAATTAAGAAAATAAGGAAGACATTTTTTTTTAAATGCAGTTTTCGTTGAAATTGTCATAAAAATGTTTTCTGGGTTATTATCTTTTATTTTTTAATTATATTACCTCCCTCACCATCCTCCCACTGCAATAGTAACTTTCTGATTCTGATTATGTCCACCAATTCTGTCGATTTTGGGGCACTTGTATCCCTTAATTAACAAGCCTGACATTAAAGTAACCAGCCAGCAAATGCAGAGAATCGGATGGCATTTAAAGTGTTTTATCATGAAATTATCCCAACAGAGTCCATCCCGTAAGATAACATCATCATCAATACTCCATGCAAGACCCAACAGCTCAAGCACAATATTGCCTGCCATTTATCTGTTGTCAGCATAGGTTACAAACTGTAATCCTTGACTGCCTTGGAATTAGAATGTCTTTGATGTCCTCACAAGAGTCTTTGCCCGAAGGCTTTACCAATGCTCTGCAGCTCAATGTTTATTCCTCGTAATCTTCCTCTCATCTCCAGGCTACTGGTGACAGATGGTTATGTGCACACAATAGTGTTAGAGTTTGATATTTTTTTTTGCTCTCTATACAACAAATATCTATCAGATGTGGGCCAAGAAAGCTGACATAGCTCACTTAGGTAATGGCAACAAACAGCTTGAGTTGATGTTTTTTGTCTTTTCTTCCCTATTCTCTGCCTGTTTCCTTTCTAACATTCTCAAAGGTAAAGTATATTATCTTGGCTGGCTTTTTTTTCATCAAAAACATATAGCAAATGACACAATTTTATGTTGCTATATTAATAGTTTATGTGTGTTTCTGTAGGTTAATATATTCCATTTTATAATACCTGTAGTTCAAATTATTAGATACGACCATGAAATAAATAACTCATTTGTCTGGGTTTACACTGCATGACCTGAAGGCACTTACTGTGCCCTCATGATTTTTAAGGATGCCCTAGACATCGATTATGCTAGCAGTCACCTCTCTATCTCTTCTTGTGTTTAAGAACATAAATTTTATTTCTGGATTTTCAGCTTGCTCTATGTAATAGATTAAGAATTCTGTTGCATAAATAAGGGACGCGGACTAATAAGAGTACCGTATATCAAGTATTTCAGGTATAGATGATGCATTTCACAGTGTGGCACTGTTAATGGATTAAAACAATGAAAAAATTAACATATAACAAAACATTTTTAAAAAACATTTAATGACATGATTTGTAAACTAATTCTAGGTCAATTTTCCCCCCGTTGTCACATTTTGTTTCTTAAGGCCCTGGAGTCAAATATGAAAATCCCTTTAGTTACCAGCTGCTGCAGATCAGCTATGAAAGCTTCTGGAGTTTTAATGTATTGGAAGTCAAATCTGTGTAAAGACGATTTACTTTCCTGTTGTGCGTACTAACTGCTTCACCTGTAAGCAGTTGTTCAATAAAATCTGACCCACTGATCCATTCCGAGCGTCTCCTCCAAACACCACATAATCTCGGATGAAGTAGACTCTAATCAGGCCACATGCAGATTAAACAGGCTAAGAGGATACTGGAAGAAAATGTTCACATTCACCACTGGAAAATTATTAGACTCCAGCCCCCCCCCCCCCCCCCATCCTCTCAGCCCCTCACTACCTCCGCTCACACACTGCGTTTTAATCCCAACTCATTATCCTCTAACAGTACACTGGAAACTGAAGTTTATGACTGTATACTCCTGGCAGCAGATTCTGCTCTTGTTAAAAGAGATTAGAAGATCTGGCATTATCAGTGATAATATGTGGAATGTGCCCCTGAAAAGATAGAGAGGATTTACGTTTATAGGTTACCTCAGATGTGCGTACTCACCACCTGTGTGGCCAAACAATATGTAAAGGTTTATGTTTGGAGGCAACATTGTATTTTTCTTCCATGGGCCAGCTCAGCATGCTGCAGGAGTTAAAGGCCATGTGTTCCTTATCTTCTCTTCCATGATAAGCACTTGTACCTTCACTTTTCTTGATGTGGTTCAGCTTCATGAGTGATTCTGATAGCCCTTCCTGTTTTTCAGTGGGATGAGATTCCAGGGCTGAAGAACTGTTTCTCATCAATCCATCATCTGGTTTACACTTTCGCGAAGCAATCAGGGTCTTTAATCCTTTACCCTCTTCAATGTCTTGAATTTCAGTCATCTGAAGATTTTGGCAAAGTTTATGTTCTGGCAGAAATCTAAAGCGAGAGGTTAGACTGTGTTGAAAAGATTATAGAAAAATACAAGCAGCAACACATAGTAGTTTTGTGCATCATGAAAATTAAACAATATATGTAAAATACATGAAAGGTAAATAAAATAATTTCCCATGTCAAATAATTCAACCAAAATAATGTGTTCAATGTATTATATAAATGTATTGGCATTAAAACATGATTAATCTGCTATTTTTCTCACTGGCTAGCTTCATCTAGGGAAAGAATCACTCATATATGCGGCAATGTTATTTTGATAACACACCTAAAGTTTTCAGTCACAAGGGATAATGTAAGATAAATGACAGAAACAGGCCATTAAGACCAACCACAAAAGACACAAAGTGCTGGAGGAACCGAGCAGGCCAGGCAGTATCCCAGCATTCTCAATGAGTCCACGTTTAAAAAAAAAAGACAAGCTAAGAACTTGCTTAAATAATTTTCGGTCAAATTGATAGTCAGTCCACATATGCATGCCCAGCACTGCACAATCAAACTATCTAAGATCCAGTTATTCATAACAAAACTGAATGCTGCTTCCTCAGAATAGTGAGATACTTTGAACTTTTATTTGTTTTGGGGTAGTGGGCTGAATTGCTTCAGCATTGTCAGACACTTAACATTTCAAGTACAGCAGGAGTGTTAATAGGAACAACTCTGTTTTAATCTTTTCATTTCAACTTCTTTGTCTGTAGAGATGACGCTCACATTTAAAACAAACCCTTTTTCGATTACAGTCAGGCCTGTGTCCAGCAACAGAATTTTTCTACAATAAATGGTAACTGCATAAAACAATTTAATGCATTGGTATTTCTGATTATGGAGAGAGTTCTGTCTTTTCTTTTACTGAATTGAAGGACGGACCGCATTTTTATGCACAACAGTTTTACTTGAGATGTGAAACAGGTTAGTCTGGCATACTCTTCCTTTTACTGACATTGAAAGGACCACACTTTCTGAGGTAATGTTTGGTTCAACTCTTTACTGCGTACTCACTTTTAGGATTAGTCCCAACATTTTTATAATCTGGAAAGGATACTTATGGAAAAGTCTGCACTGTGTCATAGCTGTTCCTAGACCCATAAAAAAGCGGCAGGTCTTTATCTGAAATCCATACTTTAAGGTGTCATTCGCAATCTCCCAGCTTTTCTGCATGTGGGTGTAATGTTTTTGAGGATGAGTGCCTTAGCAGGAAGGGGCAAGCAAGGGACTTACAATAGTGACTCACTTACACTTGGTAAAACAGCAAGATGACTGTTTCTAAGTATGGCATATTTGTTAATAATAATGTGCATTTAAATTTGGTTGCAAGCAATCAAATCAAATTGAGTTTATTGTCAAACGCATATGTATGGTGAAATCTTTGAATTCATAGCAAAAATTTGGAAGTTAGCATAATTATGTTAATAGTAGCTATTTCTCTCAAGCATTTTTTGATTATCTCTGTTCCATTAGCAGTAAGTAATAAAGGAATTAAAATGTCCAGCTGAAGTTAAAACATCCTTGGAAAATAAACTATGCACAGAGCTGACATTAATTCAGGTCCCTCACACTTAATGTTGTTTGTTGGTGCCTTTGAATCAATGGGGCGAGAAGGTGGACATATGTTAGCTCCCATTTGTCATGATGCAGGTCAAGCAGGAACATTTTTTTTAAAGAGTGTACAAAAACACTTTGCAGCAGTAAAACTTAATTTTCATGTAACAGATGATAACTGGAGCATTCTCTAAGGTTCCCTTTCAGCCCTTTCTCGGGAGATTTCCTTTTAGAATGAGGATTTTTTTTTCCACTTTCTAGCTTTCTCTATTGTTAAATGACGAACTAATAACCAATCGTCATGATGTATTGTTGAAGGCAAATTTACCGCATGCAAAAAGAAACGGTGCTCTTTTGTTAAAGTACAGGAAAATATAACCTTACAAAGCGTTTGCAAACATAAGCTGCCAGGTCCACATGGAAATTCTCAATGCACAGAGTATCAGACCTCTTGCATCCAGAAATCGATTAATTATCGAGTTGTCACACTAACGCAGCAATAAGATTTTTGTTTCAACAACGCAGTCTGAATGACTGATGTAGTTGCATTCATGGTACCATGTAGCTGAGAAGCCGAAGAGGATGAATAATATTTTTTATACATGGAAGAAAGGTACCCCTTGAATGCACAATCATTCTCAAAGTAACCTATCAATTGTTGTGCACAACTAGGGGGCAATTTAAGTGTTCAAAATTGTGATATTGATACAGTTCTACTTTGATTATCTAATCAAACAAATATAGTAACATTGATTGCTGTTTACCGTTTAGAATGATAGTACAGGTGCACAACCTTTTATCCGGAGTTCCGGAAACCGAAAAGCTCCGAAAACCGGACATTTTTTCCAGGATGTCGTCTGCACACCAAAGCTCGCGTTTGGCGCCAAACTTGACCCGAAACGACCCACGGTCAACCCAGGCCTGTACTACTGTAGCGGCTGCCTCCTCCCTGGAGACCGGGGAGACACTTAAACATCTGTAAATCATTGCTTAAATGTTAGTCAGTTAGTTTGGAGGGCTTTTATGTGAAGGGGGGGGGGGGTGTGAAGGGGGGGGGGGTAAAGGGGGAAACTTTAATTCTTAGGCCCCTACCTGGACGGAGAGGCGGCGAGCGGGCAATGCCTTACCGGGTCGCCGTGCAGTAAGCTCCGGAGCGCTGTGGCCGCCGACTCCCAACATCGCGGAGCTGGGGGCTGCGGGCGTCCGGCCGCGGGCGGCGCCGGTTGTAGCTCCGACCCCGGCAACTCTACCCCTGGCCGCGCGGTGCTCCAAATCCAGCGCGGCCCGCGGCCGGACGCCCGCAGCCCCAGCTCCGCGATGTTGTGTGTCGGCGGCCACAGCGCTCCAGAGCTTACCGCACGGCGACCCGGTAAGGCATTGCCCGCTCCCCGCTGGTATCCCAGCGCTGCGACACCGCCGACTCCCAACATCGCGGAGCTGGGGCTGCGGGCGTCCGGCCGCGGGCGGCGCTGGATTTGGAGCGCCGCGCAGCCAGGGGTAGAAGTGCTGGGGTCGGAGCTCCAACCGGCGCCACCCGCGGCCGGACGCCCGCAGCCCCCAGCTCCGCGATGTTGGGAGTCGGCGGCCACAGCGCTCCGGAGCTTACTGCACGGCGACCTGGTAAGGCATTGCCCGCTCCCCGCCTCTCCGACCAGGTAGGGGACTAAGAATTAAAGTTTCCCCCTTCACCCCCCCCCCACATAAAATCCCTCCAAACTAACTGACTAACATTTAAGCAATGATTTACAATGATTCCCCGGTCTCCGGGGAGGAGGCAGCCGCTCTAGACTTTTCAAGCCGCCCGCGCTACCTACCTAATCTACGCTAAAAATCTTCCATTCGGAACTCCGAAAAATTCCGAAATCCGAGAAGTGTCTGGTCCCAAGGCTTTCGGATAAAAGGTTGTGCACCTGTACTGCAAAATAGAAAAAAATCTAAATGCATTTGCCTTTGAATTCCAAATTATTTTTTGTGTGCTTTGAACGATGCCTAGCAATTAATAGTCAATGGATTGAAATTACAAATTAAAGAAATTATCAATGTATTAAATTTACAAGTATTTGACCTCAGCATCAGTGTTTAGGACTTCTCTCTTCAGAATCATTCAAAGGCCTTTAAATACTTCTTTGTCAGAAAATAAATCTTTACTCTAAACACAATGCCTTAGTAGTAGTAGGCCCCCTTCGGTCATGACTGACCATGGGTGATGCATACTAGTTTGTTGGATGTAAGCCTTGGCGATGTCATATGGAGGACAGGCTGTTGCCCATGCAGCACTTCCCCCCTCTCCACGTCGCTGATCGATCCAAAGAAACAGCAAAGTCGTCGCAAGAGCTGCCAGAGCAAGGTTGTAGACAACGACGAACTGCCTTAGGGACTCCGACTCCGGATTTTCTTGAGGTTTACTCCTGGAGCCTTTTCCATGACTGGATATGGCCACAAGGCAGTGGAGGTTTTAAATCAGAGTTTTCCCTCTCCTAGATGGACTGCCTTCCCAGACTGACAAGCCCCATCTGCCCGAGAATCTGCCTTAATGCATAGGTATCTCCTCAGTCAATGGCATTGTGTTAACAGTAAGAGTTTCTCTAATTTAACTGCCACACCCATCCTACACCTTCATTGGGATTCACATTATTTTTTAAGTAAAGAATGAATCCATCTGATCCAAACCATGGTTATATAAAATCCAAATTGAGACTTTTGGGTTTGTGAAAGATGGAAAGCAACATTTTATTCAACATAATGCTAAATACCGCCAGTGGTCTGGGACTGTCCCACTTACCGCCCGTAGTCGCCCTAAAAACGTCAAGTTGTACGACACTCCACGTCACTGCCACGTCAAGCTATGACACTCCGCATCACCCGCCTTCACAACACAAGAAGGTTACACCGAAGTATAATAATCACATTGGAAATGAACTTATCGACAATACATCTAAGGACCAATAACTTTTAAGAAATAAATTGTTTATTTAACGTCAGCGTCACTGGGCGTCACCCGCAGGACAGCATAAGTCAGTGTGTGACAGGGTTCACGACATGATAAGACTCCCAGATGTCGCCTGAAGTTTTTGAACATTCCAAAATCCAGGGGCGGCAGGGAGACACAGTGCATCACTACATGCGTCACCCCACGTCACGCCCTGACCATAGAAACATATAAACATAGAAAATAGGTGCAGGAGGAGGCCATTCGGCCCTTCGAGCCAGCAACGCCATTCATTGTGATCATGGCTGATCATCCCCTATCAATAGTGCCTGCCTTCTCCCCATATCCCTTGACTCCACTAGCTCCTAGAGCTCTATCTAACTCTCTCTTAAATCCATCCAGTGGCTTGGCCTCCACTGCCCTCTGTGGCAGGGAATTTCTGGGTGAAAAGGTTTTTTCTCACCTCAGTCTTAAATTATGGTGCAGGAAGGGGAGTCGCAGTCCCAGCTGTGATTGACAGGAGAGGAGACCAATCTGCTCATGCGCATTTTTAAAGATTTTTAAAGCTTAATAACTTTTAAAATATACCACCGATCGGAACAAAACTTATTGCACTTGCAGCACAGGAGAGTGACGAGTAAGCTGGTGAAACAACATAGCACTATCCTGTACCGTCTTTGCGCAAATGTAAAAACAACGCAAGATAACAAGATGAGAGTTTTAGTTATGTATACAGTGGCTTGCAAAAGTATTCATACCCCTTGAACTTTTCCACATTTTGTCACGTTACAAACACAAACGTAAATGTATTTTATTGGGATTTTATGTGATAGACCAACACAAAGTGGCGCATAATTGTGAAGTGGAAGGAAAATGATACCTGGTTTTCAAATTTTTTTACAAATAAAAACCTGAAAAATGTGGCGTGCAAAAGTATTCAGCCCCCTTTACTCTGATACCCCTAAATAAAATCCAGTGCAACCAATTGCCTTCAGAAGTCACCTAATTAGTAAATAGAGTCCACTTGTGTGTAATCTAATCTCAGTATAAATACAGCTGTTCTGTGAAGGCCTCACAGGTTTGTTAGAGAACATTAGTGAACAAACAGCATCATGAAGCCCAAGGAACACACCAGACAGGTCAGGGATAAAGTTGTGGAGAGGTTTAAAGCAAGGTTAGGTTATAAAAAAATATCCCAAGCTTTGAACATCTCACGGAGCACTGTTCAATCCATCATCTGAAAATGGAAAGAGTATGGCACAACTGCAAACCTACCAAGACATGGCCGTCCACCTAAACTGACAGGCCGGGCAAGGAGAGCATTGATCAGAGAAGCAGCCAAGAGGCCCATGGTAACTCTGGAGGAGCTGCAGAGATCCACAGCTCAGGTGGGAGAATCTGTCCACAGGACAACTATTAGTCGTGCACTCCACAAATCGGGCCTTTATGGAAGAGTGGCAAGAAGAAAGCCATTGTTGAAAAAAAGCCATAAGAAGTCCCGTTTGCAGTTTGCCACAAGCCATGTGGGGGACACAGCAAACATGTGTAGGAAGGTGCTCTGGTCAGATGAGACCAAAATTGAAGTTTTTGGCCTAAATGCAAAATGCTATGTGTGGCGGAAAACTAACACTGCACATCACCCTGAACACACCATCCCCATTGTGAAACATGGTGGTGGCAGCATCATGCTGTGGGGATGCTTTTCTTCAGCAGGGACAGGGAAGCTGGTCAGAGTAGATGGGAAGATGGATGGAGCCAAATACAGGGCAATCTTGGAAGAAAACCTGTTAGTGTCTGCAAAAGACTTGAGACTGGGGCGGAGGTTCACCTTCCAGCAGGACAACGACCCTAAACATACAGCCAGAGCTACAATGGAATGGTTTAGATCAAAGCATATTCATGTGTTAGAATGGCCCAGTCAAAGTCCAGACCTAAATCCAATTGAGAATCTCTGGCAAGACTTGAAAATTGCTGTTCACAGACACTCTCCATCCAATCTGACTGAGCTTGAGCTATTTTGCAAAGAAGAATGGGCAACATTTCAGTCTCTAGATGTGCAAAGCTGGTAGAGACATACCCCAAAAGATTTGCGGCTGTCATTGCAGCGAAAGGTGGTTCTACAAAGTATTGACTCAGGGGGGCTGAATACTTTTGCACGCCACACTTTTCAGTTTTTTATTTGTAAAAAAATGTGAAAACCATGTATCATTTTCCTTCCACTTCACAATTATGCACCACTTTGTGTTGGTCTATCACATAAAATCCCAATAAAATACATTTACGTTTGTGGTTATAACGTGACAAAATGTGGAAAAGTTCAAGTGGTATGAATACTTTTGCAAGCCACTGTAGTCAGTCAGTCAGTCAATTTTATTTGTATAGCACATTTAAAAACAACTCACATTGGCCAAAGTGCTGTACATCAGTGCAGATACTAATGTGCTACATACAATGGTACACAGACCTAACAATACATACATAAACTGTTTACAGCGCCCCCTCAGAGGGCCTCAAAAACGCTAGGGAGTAGAAATAGGTTTTGAGCCTCGATTTAAAGGAGTCGATGGAGGGCGGAGTTCTGATGAGGAGACGGATGCTGTTCCACAGTCTAGGTGCTGCAAACACAAAAGCGCGTCACCCCTGAGTTTAAACCTAGACCGCGGGATAGTCTGTAGCCCCAAGTCGGCCGACCTGAGGGACCTGGAGGTAGAATGGTGGGTTAGAAGATTTTTGATATAGGAGGGGGCAAGCTTTGTACATGAATAAGAGGAGCTTAAAGTTGATTCTGTACCGTACTGGGAGCCAGTGGAGAGAGGTCAGAATCGGGGTGATGTGGGCCCTTTTACGGGTATCCGTCAGAAGTCTCGCTGCGGTGTTTTGAACCAATTGCAGGTGGGACAAGGAAGATTGGCTAGGGAGTTGCAGTAGTCAAGGCGGGAGGAGATGAATGCGTGGATGATTTGTGTGTAATGTGAGATCTCATGTTAGTGTTTGGCTGACATAGATGAGGTGTGTCGATTGTCCTCCTATGTCTTAAATGCCTGATTTTGTACATCTTTGGACTGTCGTAGGTGTGGTTAAGCCGCAGTGCTTTTATTTCTTTACAAATATAAAGAAACCAATATAATTTTTTGCAAGAGCTTTGTGAAGAAAAAAAAGCCATTTCATCGATATATTAAAGTAATATCCAATTAATATTTTTATTTTTTGCAAAGATTAAAATTAAAAGTAAAACCTAAGAATCGAATTGGCAGTTGTAACAATTTCCATCTTGGTAGTTGTAACAATTTAAAAGTCTATGAAGAATGCCAATGGCAAGACTTCAGTCACTGCATCTTGTGCCTTGGGGACCATCCTCCACAGAATGAAAGTCCCTGGAGTGCGAACCATTCAAATGTTTAGTTAACTAGCAATTGCCAAAGCAGAATAGCTGAAGTGTGC
This sequence comes from Amblyraja radiata, assembly GCF_010909765.2. NCBI lineage: Eukaryota > Metazoa > Chordata > Chondrichthyes > Rajiformes > Rajidae > Amblyraja > Amblyraja radiata. The sequence continues at coordinate 67,976,749 of NC_045962.1, forward strand.
ACCCAAGCTATTGAACATTTCTGAATCTTTCTTTTACCTGGCCATTCCAAGTCTTTCAATCCTTTCAACAACCGTCGGGGTCAAATCTGCGAGACATCTGTTTATGTTGCTCTTGCCTCCAGCTGTACCTAGCAGTGCCAGCCAATATTCAAAATAGAAAGCTCCTCAAAGGAGCACTATGCCTCAAGTGAAAGCTCATGGGATCCCAAATGAAGTTGGAAATTGGATTATCAATTGGTTAGATAATAAGACAGATGTGACCCATAAAGGCTCTGAACGATTGGTCTTAAATATTTATCAACAAAAGTATTGTATTGAAAAGGTTTAAGTTTATGGACAGTGCGAAGATATGAGTTTAGGTAGGAGAATGAGACAATAATTAAAAAAGCCCTAAGCGACTAATCAAAAGTCTTGTATTACTGGAAAAGAAAGAAGGTACAGAAAGGATATATGCATAAATTATGTTCCAAACATCCTACATGGTATAATTCCCAATTTTTTTTTGAATAAACATCTCACTTGTTCTCATTTGGTGAAATGCATTTAGCCTCATGAAGGGCAGCTATTAAAGTCTCACGAACGTCCTGTAAACTTTGGTACATCCCCAGCCCTGCACACTGAAGTGCACACTCCATGTTGCCCCACCTACTCGCCCTCCCACTGCAAGGACTGTACAGCCAAGCTGTGAATCACTGTGTACAAGCTGTACACCATATTACCAAGCTGGTAATATGGTGCCCCATGTGTTAACAGATATCTTTTATGATTTGAAAAGAAAGTTCAAGACAACATAAACAAAAAGGAAAGCAAAATACTGGACTGCACATAAAGCATTCGAAACTATCTTGACAGACGTTATAAAATTATGAAAGTTACAGATGGATAGACAGTCGGAACCTTTTTTCCCAATATGGAAATATGGAATTGAATTGAATATGAAATACTAGAGGGCATCACTATTCACAGAGGGTGGTGAGTGTCTGGAACATGTTGCCGTGGAAAGTGGTGGATGCAGATATGATAGTGGTATTTAAAAGACTTTTGGATAGGCAAATGGATATTCAGGAAATGGAGGGATATGGATTATGTGCAGGCAGATAAGAGTTGGTATTGACACCGTGTTTTTCACAGACATTGTGGGACAAAGAGTTTGTTCCAGTGCTGCACTGCTGTTGTTCAATGTCCTACGATCTGGATATAAAAATATTCAAATCTTTGAGAGAACCACACTTGGAATGTCATATAAATAACCAAAACAAAACAGCATTGAAAAACATTGAAAAGTAGGCAACAATTAAAGCGACAATTAATGAGACATTAAACCAACCAAACATAGTGAGATAAACGTACCGCATAAAAGACGTAAAATATTTTTAAAATTAAGATCCTATAATTGGAATAGAATATAGCCATTAGAAGTTAAGAAGCATTTAAAGAATTGCTACCCCAATCCAAGTGACTTTAGCTATAACAAATTTTAACCCAGCAAATTAATTTGGCTTATTTACTTTTGTTAAATTAAAAAAAAACATTTTACTAAACAAACAACATATTGTTAATTGGAAAAATCCAAATATATGGCAAAGGTAATAGGTAAGTTGTGTTAGTATTCAAAGTCATAAAACAGAAGAAAAAAAAGTGATTGCATGAAAAAAGCAATAATACTTGTTATGTCATTCTTAGTGAAGGGAAAATAAAACAGCAATCAAAGAATCGAAGAATAGATCTTCAGGAAGTTATTGAAATGGGTGAGAGATTGTGCAAATTCAAAAGGCACTTTGTTTAAGAATAGAATGATTTTTCATTTTGGAAGTACCTTTGAATTTTGGCAGCAAAGGAAGTGGTCAGCAAGTAAAAGATCGTACTGGAGACAGAGCAGGGGAAGCTTTGCTCACTGTAATGTATCTGGAGATTTTGTGCAGCCAAATGGCTGTTTATCTTCACTTCTTTATCAGAAGATTCAGAAGGGTAATTAATCCCTTGTGGAGATTTTGAAGGACTTTATGATTGATTATTGCACTGTTATAGTATTGCCTAATCCTATTTCTGATCCTGTGCCTTAAACTGTAAATAAGTATGTTAGTTAATTACCACAATGCAAATCCACATAGTCCAATGCACAGATTACTCTAAGTGGAGCGAATATTGTTGGCCCAGATCATGCAGTGGTCTCCAAGGGTACAATATGTAAATGTACAGCTTTTAGATCAAGGACACCATAATATTTATATAATTACACAATAACTGTATAAATAACTTAGGCAAATGGAACTGGAAGATATAGAAATTCTGATGGCACTAGATCATGGTGTATGGTAAATTGTGATAATATTGCAAATAGGTGATTGGAAGGATTGAAGGATGAACATAGAAGTTGATACGGATCAATAAGAATATTAAACTATGAAGTTTTGAAATAGGAAAGGAAAATCCACTGACGGAAATGTAATGATAGAGTATCACTCATGACTGCAGGACATCCAAAAAACTCATTGCAGGAATTTTGGTGTGCAAGTTCATTAATAATCGATCAAGCAATCAAAAAGGCAAGCAGAATCCTTTGTTCCTTTTCTCGGGGTACTGGGGCAATATTGAACATCACAGGATGTCAGTTATGGATTAATGTATACAATTTTGGGCATGCCCTTTATAGGAAAAATTAAACCGTGGTGGAAAGCATATGGTAACAGTTTCTTAAGGATTAATCAGGTACAGTCCATTACTGTTAATAAGAAGATGGAAATTATATATATATTTAAAATATTAAGGCTTAGAAAGTCAAGGATACATAAATTATATTATCAAAAAGAACTATCACAAGACAGACAACGAAGGACTGCTTCCAATGATTGACTAAAGTGAGCATCAACGTAAAATACTCAACAAAGAATTATAGGGGATGTAAGCTTAAAAATATATTTGGAACATGGATTTCTCTGCAAAGAGATTTCTTGTGAGCATGCAGAGCCCGAGGGGCTGCTTCGTGTGAAGAAAACAAAACTATCTTTGTTCAATGAATTATTTCTGACCTACTGCTTTAATGCTGCAACCATTTTCATTGCTTGTTTCTGAGGTTTTGGGTTGTAGTCATTGCCATAGAAGATCTTCGAAAACATGCAGGAAACTCAACAGAAATATAACAGTGGAGTAAACCCTCATAGTAATGGTTCACGGGGGTGGGGGGTTGTTGAGATCTATTACCGTTTGTCCGATATATATCCCAGTGAGGGGGGGGGGGGGTGAGTAAAGGTTAACCCAAGGATGGGTGTAAGGTGGGGAGGGTGAAACCAGGCGGAAATTCACAGGTAGTGACCCACACCTGTGACCCACACCCAATGCGCCTGAGAAGGGCGTGGTCATGGTGCTCACTCTCTCCACAATCTCTCCAGCTCAATGGATAATCTGGCAGAAGTGGGGGGTGGGGGCAACAGGAGTCTTGGTCCACAAAACCAAAAATCCATTATACAGAACTCTGTATGCAGAGAGGGTTTACTGCATACAGAAGAGAATGATGGTAATCCTTCAAGGTTGTAGGTTATTTGATCAGCCTTTTAAAAGCAGTTAGTTACACATCAAAACTTCACTGTACATCTCAAACTTGAGCCCTGCAAAGAAATGTCGGATAACCTGCCCTCTGTTTCTCATAATGTTGCACTTTATAAGCCAGTGGAAATCTCCATGTGGTAAGAGCAGGCTACATTTAGGTATACTTTTTTACTACACAAAGATGTGAATTGATATTGGCCATCGCAATGGTACCGCTTTAATTCACATAAGTCAACTGACAGCTGTATGTCCTTTTGATATTTAAAATCCAGAGTCATTACTTGGTGATGTTCACAAATGTTGAGAAATGTGTTCCTCTCCTCAGAAGGTGGATTATTAAAATTTAGGTCTGACGACCAACATAGTTACAAATCTTTGCATTCATTCGAATATTTGGATGTATTCATCTTTAAAATTAGGATGCCACACTCATCTGCAGCCCTCAAACTTTCATACCAGATGTTCACAATAGCAAATCTAATCTGGTAATTAACTGCCTGAACCGGAGCTCATCTTCAAACAGTGTATTAAATATTATTTAAAAGGTCTGCGTAAAATTAGTTTGAATGTGGGCTTTCAGAAGTTTGAATTCTCTCTCCTTTTTGCTTTGATTATTTTGTGTCACATTCTCAAACAAGATGGCATACAATCTATTCCTTTCAATCTATTCATTCTGCCACCAGGAAGGGTGTAAGAATAGTAGAAGATTACATTTTCCAATTGTTCATCTCTGACATCTGCTTTTCTGAACCATTAATTGGGAAAATATATGGTACAGATGTTCAACTAATTTGAACTGAAATTATTTTGAATTTGTTGACAACTTTGAAGTTTCTGCCTTGTTTACAAACCCCTGCCAATTTCTCAGGCTGTGTACACTCAAAGTTGGTTACATATCAGATAGCACAGCTTTCAAGAAGCTCAACGTCAGTAGGACAATGTGACCTGCTTGGTTGGCAACCCATCCACCACCAGCACAGCCTGACTGCAGTTTGTACCATCTACAAGTCATGCAACAGATACCAAAGCACAACCTCTACCAAACATAAGGAAGCAGAAGGACACAAACATGTATAAGTTCCCATCCAAACTATACACCATCATTACATGGAAATATATTGTTACCTGTTTGTTTACTGCACAAATTTAATGAGCACATGGGTCAAACGTGGGCAAATGGGATGGGTAAATATGCAATTGGTCGGCATGAAAGTATTTGGCCGTTATATTGTTATTGCATTAAATTACTCTAAATTATAATAAACTGGGGGAACAACAAGAGACATATAAAAAAAAAAGAAGAAATTTGTAATACAGATGGAGCTTCGTACTATCAAATATTTTGCACTATCCATGCTATGTTTTGTACTGTAGATTCTGTAAAACTAGTTGATGGGACTGGGGATATTTGAACACTCAGTTAAATTAATTGTGGTGCAACAGCCAATCCAGATGATAATATTTTCATCACAAGGGTGTAAAACAGGGAATGCAGATGAAAGATGTACAGACTGTTCTGGATTGCTGCACCTATGACCAATTTTTTTCACAAGGAAAAACTTCACCTCTGAGAGGGAATGAATAATAAAGATTGGAAAAACTTTAGCTCTTCATTCTTGAACGGAAATAAACAGGTTGATCCTTCCTGAGGTGTAGAAGATAGGTGGTAAACCAAAGGTATGTCTTGTGAAATAATTTAAAGGCAAAATAGTTCAGTAGGGGAGGGACCATAAAAATCTCTTGAGTAAAGTCAGTTTAAGTTCAGGGTAAAGCTTTATCACAGCAGATAGGATGGAGCCGGGGAAACTGACAGGGTGGAATGGGTCCCAATGGGAGCAGGATGGAGGGAGGCGTTGTCCAGATAGCTGTGGGAGTCTGTGTATTCATCATGGATGTTAGTCACTAATTTTCCCCCTGAGATGTAGATAGGAAAGGAAAGGAAAGAGTCAAAGATGTAGCATGTAAAAGTGAAAGGGGGAGGGAAATTGGCAACAAAGATGATGAAGCTTCTGAGTTCAGTCTAAGAGCAGATTGAGTTCAGTATGGCTGTACAGATACAATCAACATACCAGTAGAAGAAATTGCGATGGGGATGAGGATCTGCGCTAAACGTGGGTTTTCTCCCGATGCCCAGGTTTCCTCCCACATTTCCAAGATGTGCGGATTTGTAGACTAATTGGCTTCTGTAAATTACCCCTTGTGTGTAGGATAGAACTAGTGTATGGATGATCGTTGGTTGGCATGGACTTGATGGGCCTAAGGGCCTGCTTCCACGCTGTATATCTAAACTGTGGCGTAGCAGTAGAGTTGCTGCCTTACAGTGTCAGAAACCCGGGATCAATCTTGACCAAGGGTGCTGTCTGTATGGAGTTAGTACATTCTCCCTGTAACCTGCATGGGTTTTCACCGGGATCTCTGGTTTCATCCCACACTCCAAAGATGCACAGGTTGGTAGGATAATTGGCTTTGTTAAATAATTTTAAATACCTGCATTTGTGCGTGAGCATTTGTTTGTCTAGGTTGACACAGTGAAGCAGTTTATAGTCACCAGTCAAGTCAAGAATCAAGAATGTTTTATTGTCATATGTCCCGGACGGGACAATGAAATTCTTACTTGCTGCAGCACAACAGAATATGTGAATATGTAAACATTGTACATAATGGAAATAAAAAAGAAAAAAATCAATAAATAACAAATATAGTGCAAATAACAAATACTAATATAGTCTTTTGTAGTTCAGAGCTGAGAGCTTATTCGTTGTTATATTTAATAGCCTGATGGCTGTGGGGAAGAAGCCGTTCCTTTACCTGGACTTTACAGTCTTCAGGCTCCTGTACCTTCTTCCTGATGGCAATGGTGAGATGAGTGTGTGGCCAGGATGGTGTGGGTCATTTTTGAGGCAGCGACCACGATAGATCCCTTCGACGGTGGGTAGGTCAAAGCCGGTGATGGACTGGGCAGTGGTCACAACATTTTGTGGTCTTTTTCGCTCCTGGACGTTCAAGTTGCCGAACCAGGCTACAATGCAGCCAGTCAGAATGCTCTCTACCATGCACCTGTAGAAGTTTAGGAGAACCCTCTTCGATATGCCGAATCTCCCTAATCTTCTAGAGTCGCTGATGTGCCTTCTTTATAATTGTATCATTGTGCTGGGTCCAGGAAAGATCTTCTGATATAAGCACGTCCTGGAATTTGAAGTTATTGACCCTTTCCACCTTCGTCCCGTTGATATAAACAGGATTGTGGGTTCTCATCCTTCCCCTACCAAAGTCCATAATCAGTTCCTTGGTCTTACTGATGTTGAGAGCCAGGTTGTTGTGCTGGCACCATTTGGTCAGTCGGCCGATCTCACTTCTATACTCTGACTCGTCCCCATCTGTGATTCGTCCAGCCACAGTGGTGTCGTCGGCGAACTTGATGATGGAGTTTGCATTATGTCCGGCTACGCAGTCATGGGTATAGAGTGAGTAAAGCAGTGAGTGAGCCACTGCTTCACAACGTGGGAGACCCTTGATTCCTGTCTGTGTGGTGTTTGCATGTTCTCTTTGTGACCGTGTATGTTTCCTCAGGGTGCTCCCATTTCCTCTAACATCACAAAGATGTACATTCTGATAGGTCAATTGGTCACTTTAAATTGCTCCTTGTGTGTAGCCAATAGGCAGACTATGGAAGAAGTTGATGAGAAAGTGGGGAAATTTAAAAAAATGGCATTTATGCAGAATTAGTGTAAATTGGTTTGTTGATGGTCAGTATGGACTCTGTGGGCCAAAGGGCCTGTGCCGTGCTGCATAACTCAATTAAACCTTCCTTTGTATAATTAACAGACAATGCACCCATGTAAAACTCAGTAGGTTTCATTTAAATAGTATATCATTCTATAGTCTATCCTTCTGCAGTTGTACAGGGCCCTAGTGAGACCACACGTGGAGTATTGTGTGCAGTTTTGGTCTCCCAATTTGAGGATGTTCTTGCTATTGAGGGAGTGCAACGTAGGTTCACCAGGTTAGTTCCCGGGATGGCGGGACTGTCATATGTTAATAGAATGGAGCGGCTGGGCTTGTACACTCTGGAATTTAGAAGGATGAGAGGGAATCTTATTGAAACATATAAAATTATTAAGGGTTTGGACACACTAGAGGCAGGAAACATGGTCCCGATGTTGGGGGGGTCCAGAACCAGGGGCCCCAGTTTAAGAATAAGGGGTAAGCCATTTATAACAGAGATGAGGACAAACTTTTTCACACAGAGAGTTGTGAGTGTGGAATTCTCTGCCTCAGAGTTCTCTGGAGGTCGGTTCTCTGGATGCTTTCATGAGAGAGCTAGACAGAGCTCTTAAAGATAGAAGAGTCAAGGGATATGGGGAGAAGGCAAGAACGGGGTACTGATTGTGGATGATCAGCCATGATCACATTGAATGGCGGTGCAGGCTCGAGGGGCCAAATGGCCTACTCCTGCACCTATTGTCTATTGTCTATTATTCATAATGCAAAAGTCTGAGACAAACTTCTGTGTACCTTAGTTAGTTAATTCACATATGAAACGAAAGTCAAAGTTGGCAAATCTATTATGTACACAGTGAATTTACCTTGTTATTCATCTATACCTGTAGGTGGCTCTGGGGATTTTTGAAAAGAGTACCTTGAAAAATAATTCTCTCAGTGTCTTGGCCGTTCTCGCATATACTGCTGCAATAGTTTTGCTGATGAAACAAAAGCTCTCTCTTTGGCTCCCTGACAGATTATTTTGGGGGCTTAAGATATTTTTCTGGCACTGATGGGCTATCTGCACAATTTCTTTTTAATAAAACAAACAGAAAGATACTGATGTCATTGTAGGATGAATGAAAACCACATTAGAACTGCTAGCTCTGCCAACAATATTTTTTAAAGTGAATCGATTTATGATTGAAAGAGTTCTGGATTACATGTTTGCAGAGTGTCATGAACTGTTTCCCCACCGACCTAAAATGGGCTAAAAATATGAACTAAACACACAGAGAAGCTGTGCCTTGGAGCCAACACAGATTGTACCTATTAGGTTGAAGCAATGAAAGTAAAATGCATTTTTGGATGTTTCTTTCCACTTTTCCAAAGAGAACAAATTGGGTTTACATAAAGTACCCCAAATAGTACTTTCAAAGTAGCGTCACACAACTCCTCATTTCTTTCTATAGTTTATGTGAAAATCTGATGCACACTATTGGAGTAAGGTCTCACTTTAAGTTCTATGGGAAGGCGGGGAAGGAAAATATTTCCAAGTGTTATGTAAAACCTGCAATGCACCAGAAAATAATAATTACTGCATTGCATTTCATGCCACATCCTTGCTTTTATACATTTTTGGACTGATCATAGCAGGGGAATGTCAACTGGAACATGCATAGCTGCGACACAGAAAAATATGTAGAAACATAGACATGCACATAGGCTGTGCGCCGTTTGACACAAGCGCACACGCACACACACACACACACACCTTGTTTAGTTTCCAAACATACAAAATATCTAATTATATCCTGAGATTTGAAAGCAGGGAGGCTTCAGGGAGATAGAGACGAGTTCACAAAATGGCAAAGCCATGGAAAATGGAGAATTATGTGGAAAAATCACAGGCTCGAGTTTATTAAGAAAAAAAAACATAGAAATGCAGAGTAGTTTTTAAATGGTGAGAGTTTGGAAGCTGTTAGTGTTCAGGGATACCTGTGTATCATTGTACAGAACATTGTCCTAATTGGTATGGAGCAGATCTAGCAATTCAGAACCGGGCAACTGAACACCACTGCAATCAGTCATCTCATAGTCTGATCTCCCAGTCTTACCATTACAATCAGCCCAGGGGATCAATTCTGGAATGCAGAGGAGCATGCCAAGAGCACTACCAGATGTACCTAAAAATGAGGCAGTAAGCTGATGACCCTGCAACGGAAGACTGTAAGTGTGGTAAGCAGCAAAAAATGCATGCAATAAACGAATCCTAGATATCTTGTAATTACTAGATCAAAGCTCTGCAGTCCGGTGCTGTATAGTTGTGAATGGTGGTGAACAAAAATAAGTTAATGGGAGGAGCAGCCTCCAAGTACATCCCTGTCCTCCATGATGGCAGATCCTGGGCTAAATCATCTTCAACAGTTTCACATGCTGGAAACAAGGCTGAAGCATTTACAAGAATGTTCAGTGAGAAGGGCCAAATGATGATCCATTTCAACTTCCTCTTGATTCCCAACATCATAGAAACGAGCCTTCAGCCAATTTGATTTGCGCCATTTGATCGCAAGAAGAGAGCACTGGATGCAGCAAAGGCCTTGGAACCAGAAAACACTCTGGCAGCAATAATGAAAGCTGCACTCCAGACCTAGCTGAGCACTTAGCCAAGCCGCTCCAGTACACTTACAACACAAGTATCCGTCTGACAATGTGGTGTTTTGTCCAGCTATATCCCGCCCGCATGAAAATATGACATATAACTGGTTAATTACTGTTCAAGTAACGTATCTCAATCATTGCCAAAGGGATAGAAACACTTCAAATGGCATTTACTCACCAATAACATGCTCATCAATGGAAACAGTCTGAAGAAGGGTCCAGACGCAGAACATCATCTATCCATGTTCTCCAGAGATGCTGCCTGATCCACTGAAATACTCCAGCATCTTGTGTCCTACCTGCTCATCAATGTCCAGCTTGGGTATTGCTTGGACCACTCAGCTCCAGATTTCCATAAACTAGAGGTGAAACTGAGCGACTATTCTTGAAGATAAGACATTGGAATAAACCATCAAGCACCAGAGGGCATAGGTTTAAAGTGAAGGGGGAAAGATTTTATAGGAAGATCTACACAAAATGCTGAAGTAACTCAGCGGGACAAGCAGCATTTCTGAAAAGTCACTCATTCCTTCACTCCTGAGATGCTGCCTGTCCCGCAGAGTTACTCCAGTATTTTGTGTCTATCTTCGGTGTAAACCAGCAATGCAGTTCCTTCCTACACAAGATTTTATAGGAATCTGAGGGGTAACTTTTTCACACAAAGAGTGGTGGGTGCATGGAACGAGCTGCTGGAGGAGGTAGTTGATGTCACAGTTCCAGTAACCTGGGTTGAATCTTAACCTCGGGTACTATCTGTGAGGAGTTTGCCCTTTCTCCCGCAACTCCTAAGGTTTCCTTGGGAGGCTCTGGTTTCCTCCCACATTTTAAAGGCATCTCACTGGTAGGCCAAAGGGCCACTGTCAATTCTCCCAAGACTATTGGTGAATGGTAGAATTTCGGGCAAGTTGATGGGAAATGGCACAAGATAAAATGTGCATGACTACTGCAATCGAGTCTTTGACCATAGACATGGACTTGGAGGGTCGAAGGGGCCGTTTCCATGCTATAGGCCGTTATGGCTCTAAATGGGGATATTCGCAAACTCTCATCAATTGAGGCACCTGGTGGAATATCACACGATTGCTTAACAATGATCACCTCAAAAACGAGTTTAACCATCTGTCCTCACTATTTAATGACACCGTTGCCCCCACAACCAACAAGTGAGATCATTGATTAGAAACTCACAAAAATGACACACAAACACAAAAGCTACAGTGTAGGACAGAGGTTGGGAATTGTGTGGTCGGTGAATCATCCTCCACCTTCCTTTCTATCATTTATGAAGTATGGAGTGCCCCACCCAATCCCACCTTTACTGGATGACCACAGCAGGAACAACTCTCCAAAATCTCCACAACATGCAGCTTCTAGCCGCCCGCATGTTTAACACCTCATGCTCCACCCTAAACATTCATTGCTTCACCATTGCTGCAAAGTGTTGCAGGGATCAGTACTGGGACTGCCATTGTTTGTGATATATATAATGGTTTGCACAAACATGATGCAGTAGGGGTGATTGATAAGTTTGCAGATGACAGAGAATGTGATGGAAATGTGAACAGTGGTTAAAATATATAGATCAGATGGAGATATGGGCGGAGAAATGGCTGGTGAAGTTTATTTTGGACGAGTGTGAGGTGTTGCATTTTGGAAGGACAAATGTAACAGGAAAATATACAGGTAAATAACAGGACCTTTGAGAGCAGTGATGTATAGAGAGATCTTGGAGAGTAAGCCCATTGGTCCCTGAAAGTGGCAACACATGTAGATAGAGTTATAAAGAAGGTATACAGTATGCTTCTCTTCATTGGTGGAACCATTAAGTATAAGAATTAGGAAGTCACGTGGCAGCTATATTAAACTTTTGCTTTGGCTGTGTTTGGATGATATGTGCCGTTCTGGTCGTCCCACTACAGCAGGCAGAAAAAGTTCACCAGGATGTTAACTGCTTTAGAGTGTTTTAACTATAAGGAGAAGCTGGACAAAAGTGGATGATTTTCTTTGGACAGAACTTTGTAAAATTATGAGAGAATGTTTTCCCAGAGTGGAAATTTCAAATACCATAATGCATAGCTTTAAGGTAAGTGGGGAAGGATTAGAGAAGAGGTGCGGGGCCAAGATTTTTCTTCAAGAGAGTGTTAGGTAGTTGGGATACATGCCAGGGGGCCGGTGGACGCAGATTTGATAGTGACGTTTAAGTTAATTGGGACAGGCACGTGAACATGCACGGAAGGAGGAATATGGATCATGTGCAGTCAGATGGGATTAGTTTAACTTGGCATCATGTCCTGCACAGAATTCATGGGCCAAAGGGCCATTTCCTTTGCTGTGTAGTTCTATGTTCCTTACTCTAAAGTGTACAATTTATAGCGTGTAGTTCAACACAATAGCTAAATTACAAAACCAGTAATCCAAAATCACGGACTATCAATCCAGCGATTCAAATTCAAATCCCGCTATCGCAGCTATGGAATTTAAATTCAGTTCATTATCTGAATTTTAAGAAGTAGTCATTGTTAATGATGACCACAAAACCACTGGATTGTCATAAAAAAAGGCATCTGGTTCAAATTGCATCCATACCTCATCTGGTTTAAATGTGACTTCAGATCCACCAATGTGGTTCTCTTAAATGCCTTCTGAAATAGCTGAGCAAGCCACTCAGTTCAAGGGCAATTAGGGAGGGGCAGTAAATGGTGCTCTTGCCAGTGGTGCCCAGATCCTGAAAAGTGGATAAATTAAATAATAATAAAAATTCTTTCCAGGCAGGAGAAGCTCGGTTACAAGGCATACGTGGTCCAGAATGGCATGCATTACATGCTTGTTAACTTACATGTAGGGAATCTGGTTTCTGATCCCTGAGGACAATAAAACAGTCAGGCCAAAATCAACTCTCCCAGAAGCGATCAGTAATTAACGGCAAGCATCAGTGGCCTCATGTTCATCACACCTGCTGCAACCGGGGGAATTCTCCTCTGATAGCCATCTCCAAATATTCTGGAATGTACGGAGTGGTTCTGCACATCTGATGCAAAACAAAAACCCTCCACAAAATAAAATAGAATGACAAACCTTATTTTTCTAGTTTAACTCATACTATACTGTTGCAATCCTTCAACAACAATCTGAGATCATATTGTAGATTTGCTGTGGTGTTAGTGTTCCATGGTGCTTCAAGAACATTAGCAACACGTGATACTGATCCATTCAAGGAGATATTAGAGCCAACGTTGAAACCTTAGTCAATAAGAGTAGATTTGTAGATCATACTTAAGTAGTTAAGACACAGCAAAGGTGAAGTTTAAGAGTCAAGAGTGTTTCATTGTCATATGTCCCAGATAGAACAATGACATTCTTACTTGCAGTTACTTGAAGTTGTAAGTAACATCCAGAGTTCCGGACTTTGACAATCTGTATAGGAGCATTTATAATCAGGGATACTCAAGCGCCTATAATGGAGAAGTGCAGATTTCTCCAAGCCTTGTAGGACCACTGGAGATGACAGAATGGGTTTAAACATAGGAATAAGAATTCTTCATATTCATTCCATGGCACCTAATTGCTGATGCCTGTACCAATCGGCAGAGTTTCTCCCAATCTCCTTTGTCCACATTCTTCATGGTTTTAAATACTCTCCAGTCCCTTATAACTGCATCTATTCCATGGAATGTGATACAAACTTTTTCAGACTATTCACGTAACAACAATCTACAACCATTTCAATACATAGAAACATAGCAAATAGGTGCAGGAGTAGGCCATTCGGCCCTTCGAGCCTGCTCCGCCATTCAATATGATCATGGCTGATCATCCAACTCAGTATCCTGTACCTGCCTTCTCTCCATACCCCCTGATCCCTTTAGCCACAAGGGCCACATCTAACTCCCTCTTAAATATAGCCAACGAACTGGCCTCAACTACCTTCTGTGGCAGAGAATTCCAGAGATTCACCACTCTCTGTGTGAAAAATGTTTTCCTCATCTCTAAAAGATTTCCCCCTTATCCTTAAACTGTGACCCCTTGTTCTGGACTTCCCCAACATCGGAAACAATCTTCCTGCATCTAGCCTGTCCAACCCCTTAAGAATTTTGTAAGTTTCTATAAGATCCCCCCTCAATCTTCTAAATTCTAGCGAGTACAAACCGAGTCTATCCAGTCTTTCTTCATATGAAAGTCCTGACATCCCAGGAATTAGTCTGGTGAACCTTCTCTGTACTCCCTCTATGGCAAGAATGTCTTTCCTCAGATTAGGAGACCAAAACTGTACGCAATACTCCAGGTGTGGTCTCACCAAGACCCTGTACAACTGCAGTAGAACCTCCCTGCTCCTATACTCAAATCCTTTTGCTATGAATACTAACATACCATTCGCCTTCTTCACTGCCTGCTGCACCTGCATGCCTACTTTTAATAGTCTAATAGCAGTCTGAAGAAGGGTTTCGGCCCGAAACGTCGCCTATTTCCTTCGCTCCATAGATGCTGCTGCACCCGCTGAGTTTCCCCAGCAATTGTGTGTACCTTGCCTACTTTTAATGACTGGTGTACCATGACACCCAGGTCTCGTTGCATCTCCCCCTTTCCTAATCAGCCACCATTCAGATAATAGTCTACTTTCCTGTTTTTGCCACCAAAGTGGATAACCTCACATTTATCCACATTATACTGCATCTGCCATGCATTTGCCCACTCACCCAGCCTATCCAAGTCACCTTGCAGCCTCCTAGCATCCTCCTCACAGCTAACACTGCCCCCAGCTTCGTGTCATCCGCAAACTTGGAGATGTTGCATTCAATTCCCTCGTCCAAATCATTAATATATATCGTAAATAGCTGGGGTCCCAGCACTGAGCCTTGCGGTACCCCACTAGTCACTGCCTGCCATTGTGAAAAGGACCCGTTTACTCCTACTCTTTGCTTCCTGTCTGCCAGCCAGTTCTCTATCCACATACATCTTATTTGCATGGGTCCCAAAGCCCTTCCCTATTTCCCAAAGTGCTCAAAATGGGACACAATAATTCAGTCATGGCCAAATATCACTGTAACCTAATTGGTACACGTGACAATAAAAGACCTTTGAAATCTTTGAAACCTTTGAATTATTTTTTGTCAAAGTTCCCTGTGGCTACTTTGCTCTTATTCTCTATGCGTCCATTTATAAACTCTAAATCACGTGTTTTTAAATGTTTTCTCAACTTGCCTGTTTCTTTCAATGAACTATACACATGAACCTCCCAAGCTTCCTGTTCTTGCATCCTCTAAAAGGATACAAGAACAGTGCCCTTCAGTTTCTATCTCTTCTAATTCTTCCTATCAAAGAACCACATCCTGTTTATCAACTAGCATTCCATTTGCAATTATCCTGCTATTCCATCAGCCAACATCTCCTTGAAATCTATTACTATCCTCCGCACAGTTCACTCTCCCTCAAAGTTCTACATTATTTGCAGATTTCAAAATTGTGCATGTTCGTTCAGGTCATTAATATATACTCGGAAAAGAGGTGGTTCTAGCACCAAACACTGGGTGTTCCATTGTATACTTCCCTTCAGTCGAAAAACAAAAACCATCTTTCACTACCACTCTTGGTGTTTACTGTTACATATTCAATTTTCAATCCATTCCACTAAACACACAATTATATTGTGACTTTCAATCTCTACAACAAGCTGATTATGTGGCATCTTTTCAAATGCCTTTTGGAAGTCCATAAACAATACAGTAACCACATTTCCCTCATTGATATTTTCTGTTACTTCATCAGAAACACATTAGTTAGATCTGATTGCCTTTATCAAAATCTCTCTAATCAACCCACATTTGCCCAAATGCCTGAATCAGACTTACTACATCTGAAGGATCCCAACCTGAAACGTCACCTATGCATGTTCTCCAGAGATGCTGTCTGATCCTCTGAGTTATTCCAGCACTTTGTGTCCTTATTATGTCTGATTCAGCCTCAAGTCATTTGTCATCGTGGGGAATAGTCTGACTGGCAGTTGGCATTTGTGAGAGGGACAAAAGGCAACATCTTCTTCTTCTCAACATTTAGTTGGAGGAAATTTCAATCATCCAGGACAGTAAATTAGGTAAGATGTTAGGTTATGATGTCAGCGAGATAGGGCCATATGTTACCAGCATTACTGTGAGTGCTAATGCTAAGTTTTTAGATTATGTCGCCAAAGAATATCAAGTGGCTCAGAAAAACCCTGGCTGAGATATATGTATCATCGTTAACCACAGGTGAAGTGCCGAAAGACTGAAGGGTAGCTAATAATGTGCCATAATTTAAGAAGTGCTGTCAAGAATAACCATGGAACTATAGACCAATAAGCTTATTATCTATAGTAGGTTAGTTATTGGAGAGGATTCTGAGGAAAAGATATACATGCATTTGGAACAGGGGTTGATTAGGGACAGTTAACATTGCTGTCAAGGGCAAACTCGGCAGAGGTCGTGAATTAGGTCGTGAAAGTGAGACAGGCCCTTTAGATTCCATGGGATTCAGGGAGTGGTATCTAATTGGATATAAAATTGGCATGCTGAAAGGAAGCAGGTGGGGTTGTGGAAGAGTGTTTTCAGACGAGTGGCAAGTCACAACTGGTGTGCCTCAGGACCATTGCCAAAATGTATAAAAATGGCCTTCATTAAAATCTGACAATGTGCACTTTAACCACATGTGATTTTTTCTATTACAAATCTCAAACCACATGTCATTTTTTCTATTTTAAATCTCAAATTGTGGAGTACAGAGGCAAATAAATAAATGATAGATCTTTGTCCCAAATATTATGGAGGGAACTGTAAGTGCGAGGTGTTGCATTTTGAGAAGTCAAACTGGGGTTGGACATTTACAATAAGCGGTAGGGACCTGAGAGTAGTAGAACAGAGGAACATACGTCGTTAGTTTCCTGAAATTAGCCTAACCGGTTGACAGTGTGGTGAAGAAGGCTTTTGGCGCACTGGTCTTAATCAGTAAGGGCATTGGATATAGAATGTGTAGGAAAGAACTGCAGATGCTGGTTTAAATCGAAGGTAGACATAAAATGCTGGAGTAACTGAGCAGGTCAGGCAGCATCTCTGGAGAGAAGGAATGGGTGATGTTTCGGGTCGAGACCCTTCTTCAGACTTCAGACCCGCTGAGTTACTCCAGCATTTTGTGTCCACCATTGTATATTGAAGTTGGGGTGTTTTGTTGCAGTTGTTCAAGATGTTGGTGAGGCTGCGTGAACGGGATCGAAGGGCCAAATGGTCTACTCCTGCACCTTTTTTTTTATGTTTTGAAGTTTGTAAATGGGGGAGCTCAGATGGGCATCTTTGTTGCATGACCGAGTTGGGCAGAAGAGCCTCTTTCTGTGCTACATGGCTCTTTGACTCTAAATATCAGGAAATTAAGCAGAGAAATACTTCATACTTCAACCTTGGTATTGCACTACAACCAGGAACTGGATAGTAACCTGAACTAGAAGTCAAGTATTAGGCTCGGCAAATACATGCAGTTGAAAGGTGTGAGAGAAAGGGTTACAGAAGCATCAATGGTTAAGACAGACATAGGAAGAACCTACCTGGGCAGCTGAAGCCCAGAGCCCAGGCACTGTCTTGAAGATACTTCCAAAAGCAACCAGAAAGAATGTGCATCATGTGTTCAAGTCCTTTGAATCCAGCACTTTGCGTTTTGCTCAAGATTTCAGCATCTGCAGTTTCTGGTATCTTTTATCCACAGGAGATGCAAGACAACAATCCAAAACAACATCCCATGCATTTCTTCAAGCTCTACTGTTGAAACAATACTTATTAGAGTACCTATTGATTGATTACAATAGATCGTTGATTACATCATTGATTACAGCTCGGCATTTAATACAATCATCCCCTCCGAGCTGGTTACCAAACCCGTAGAACTGGGTCTCGACTTCCTCATTCACAGAACACAGACTGTTCGAGTTGGTGGAAAGGTGTCAGCCTTGAGAACAATCAGCACGGGAGCACCTCAAGGCTGCGTGCTCAGCCCCCTGCTGTACTCACTCTATACTCATGACTGCGTAGCCGATCATAGTGCGAACTCCATCATCAAGTTCGCTGACGACACCACTGTTGTGGGACGTTTCACTGATGGGGACGAACCAGAGTATAGAAGAGAGATCGACCGACTGACCAAATGGTGCCAGCACAATAACCTGGCCCTCAACACCAGCAAAACCAAGGAACTGATTGTGGACTTTGGAAGAGGTAGGATGGGGACCCATAGTCCTGTTTATATCAACGGGTCGATGGTGGAAAGGGTCAAGAGCTTCACTTCACTTCAAGGGCGTACACATCTCTGAAGATCTCTCCTGGTCTGAGAACACTGATGCAATTATAAAGAAAGCACATCAGTGCCTCCACTTCTTGAGAAGATTACGGAGAGTCGGTATGTCAAGGAGGACTCTCTCTAACTTCTACAGGTGCACAGTAGAGAGCATGCTAACCAGTTGCATCGTGGCTTGGTTCGGCAACTTGAGTGCCCAGGAGCGGAAAAGACTACAAAATGTAGTAAACACTGCCCAGTCCATCATCGGCTCTGACCTCCCTACCATCGAGGGGATCTATCACAGTCGCTGCCTCAAAAAGGCTGGCAGCATCATCAAGGACCCACACCATCCTGGCCACGCACTCATCTCCCCGCTACCTTCAGGTAGAAGGTACAGAAGCCTGAAGGCTGCAACGTCCAGGTTCAGGAATAGCTGCTTCCCCACAGCCATCAGGCCATTAAACTCAACTCAAACAAAACTCTGAACATTAATAGCCCATTATCTGTTTATTTACACTTTATCTGTTTATTTATTCATGTGTGTATATATTTATATAATGGTATATGGACACCCTGATCTGTATTCAAGCCTACTATATTCTGTTGTGCTGAAGCACAGCAAGAATTTAATTGTCCTATCTGGGACACATGACAATAAACTCTCTTGAATTTTGAATCTTGAACTATAGCCTCTACTTGGTTCAGCTCAGATCAAACATGTTGAACCCTTGCCTGAACATTCCTTGCTGTGTTGTGGACTTGTCGCGTCAGATATGAGATGCAGGGGACTTTACATACAGTAGTCTTCCTATAGTTTTCTGAGTCAAAAAACATTTAATAAAAGTTAACAGATTAAATAAATTATGAAATTGTTGGTTATTTCTTGGCCTGAAACAGTTTAAATACAAAAGCTGCTTCACGGTTATGTATAAGAAGGAACTGCAGATGCTGGAACAATCGAAGGTAGACAAAAATGCTGGAGAAACTCAGCGGGTGAGGCAGCATCTATGGAGCGAAGGAATGGGTGATGTTTCGGGTCGAGACCCTTCTTCAGACTGATGAGGGGATGGGGGGGGCGGGATGAAGAAAGGAAGAGGCGGAGACAGTGGGCTTTGGGAGAGCTGGGAAGGGGAGGGGAAAGAGGGAGAAAGCAAGGACTATCTGAAATTGGATAAGTCAATGTTGATACCGCTAGTTTCGCTTGTAAACTACTCAAGCGAAATATGAGGTGCTGCTCCTCCAATTTACAGTGGGACTCACTCTGGCCATGGAGGAGGCTCAGGACAGAAAGGTCGGATTCAGAATGGGAGGGGGAGTTGAAGTGCTGAGCCACCGGGAGATAAGGTTGGTTATTGTGAACTGAGCAGAGATGTTGGGCGAAGTAATCGCCAAGCCTACACTTGGTCTCACCGATATAGAGCAGCTGACACCTAGAGCAGCAGATGCAATAGATGAGATTGGAGGAGGTGCAGGTGAACCTCTGCCGCATTGGTAAGACTGCTTAGGTCCTTGGATGGAGTCAAGGGGGGAGGTAAAGCGACAAGTGTAGCATTTCCTGCGGTTGCAAGGGAAAGTACCAAGGGAGGAGGTGGTTTGGGTGGGTATAGAAGAATTGACCAGGGAGTTATGGAGGGAGCGGTCTCTGCAGAAAGCCGACAGGGGAGGAGATGGGAAGATGTGGCCAGTTGTGGGATCCCGTTGGAGGTGGCGAAAATGTCAGAGGATTATCTGTTGTATGTTGGTAGAGTGGAAGGTGAGGACTTCTTCCCATCCTGCCTCCTGTAAGAACTCTATCCCCTACTCCCGATTCCTCCGTCTACCCCACATCTGCACCAAGAATGAAGTGTTCCAAACCAGGGCATTGGAGATGTCCTCATTCTTCAGGGAACGGGGGTTCCCCTCTTCGACTATGCAGGAGGCACTCACCAGGGTCTCTTCTATACCCCGTAACTCTGCTCTCACTACCCATCCCCCCACTCGTAACGAGGGCAGATTCCCCCTTGTCCACACCTTCCACCCTACCAGGCATTACATAAAACAGACAATCCACTGACATTTTCGCCACCTCCAACGGGATCCTCCAGTTTCTCCAGTATTTTTGTCTACCATCACGGTTATGTAGTTACGTTAATATTCCTCATCCTTGTGGATGTAAGGGGCATAACTTTATTTTTGTCACAAGATTACACTGGGTGGCTCACATGAAAATCACCCAATAATGACTAGAACAGTCCACAACAGACTAATAGCCTACATTATATCATATCATATCTATAATACTAAAAGTCTGATCAGGACCATTTCCTGTTGTTCTGTATATTGATTTTAGAACAAACGCTGCCACTTACGGCTGTGATTTTTGGCCATCTTACTCAGAGTCCCCCTCCGCTGTGCAGGACAAGAGGATTTTTTCCCATCGTTGAAAAATAAAAGAGTTATTGGTGTTTTAAAAATGTTGAGATTCTCTCTCCTGAAGGCCACGCCCCTTCCGGGAGGACTATAAAACCCAGACGTGTTGAGTGTCTCAGTCAGTCTCTGCAAGATGGGGGAAGCGAGAGGGTCACGTCTCTCAGTCTGAGCTGTGAATAACACTGAACACATGTCTACTAAACTGTGAGTGTGGTTTTACTGACCTTGAGTCACTAACCACATTAGTGGTTTGAAAATGAAAATGTGGTTGGTTTGAAATAAAGCACAGCAAATGATGGTTGGTTTGAAATAAAGCACAGCAAATGGTGGTTGGTGGTGGTTGGTTTGAAATAAAGCACAACAAATGGTGGTTGGTTTGAAATAAAGCACAGCAAATGGTGGTTGGTTTGAAATAAAGCACAGCAAATGGTTGTTGGTGGTGGTTGGTTTGAAATACTGCAAATGGTTGTTGGTGGTGGTTGGTTTGAAATACTGCACTGCAAATGGTTATTGGTGATGGCTGGTTTGAAATAAGGCACAGCAAATGGTTGTTGGTGGTGGTTGGTTTGAAACTGCTCCTGAATTTGGTGGCCTCGCACCCTGCTTGAAATGGTATGAAACTGCACTTTAATTTGGTTGTATTGCACCCTGCTTGAAATGGCATGAAACTGCACTTGAATTTCGTTGTCTTGCACCCCGCTTGAAATGGCATGAAACTGCACTTGAATTTGGTGCCTTGCACCCTGCTTGAAGTGGCATGAAACTGCACTTGAAATTGGTGGCCTTGCAGCCTGCTTGAAATGGCATGAAACTGCACTTGAAATTGGTGGCCTTGCACCCTGCTTGAAGTGGTATGAAACTGCACTTGAGTTTGGTGGACTTGGACCCTGTTTGAAGTATGAAACTGCACTTGAATTTGGTGGCCTTGCACCCTGCTTGACGTGGTAAGAAACTGCATTTGAATTTGGTGGCCTTGCATCCTGCTTGAAATGGAATTTCAAGGAATAGTCGTGAGTCAACTGCCAGCCCACCAGCTGTGAGTGAGCTGCCAGCACATCAGGCTTGAGTGACTGAGCTGCCATCTCAAGAATCCATTTGGCCCACGTGTCTGTCTTTACATCTTCGTAAAAACACTAAAATTCTCGACTCATTACTGATTAAAAGTTTAAAAAATCAAAAGACTCCCGTGGGGGCTACAGGTAGAGAACGGGTGCGTTGGGGGAGCAGACTTGGTCTAGTATGTCTTAAAATTTTAAATTATCCGATTTTCAGAGCTATATAGTATTAGGACATGCTTAAAAAATCAGTATTAATTTATTTCCAAGAGCAACTCTCCAAATAAATAATGAGTGACTATCTACCTAGATAAACAGTTAAGTACATATGGTAGTGAACACATTGCACACAACTAAAATAAATGTTATAGATGTTATCTTCTTTAAACAAGATATGCCAGGCTTAGAGTATTACTTTCCACAATGGTTCTGGAGCAATTGTGTTGAGAAACTCTGCTTCATATTTCACTAGTTACTGCACAATACAAACCCCACACACTGAATAAAAATAAAACTTCCTGGACAATATTAACCCATGTTTACACCTAGGGCATGAGCAATGATTTTTCTCCCCTTTCCAATCAATAAAATCTCAGATGTGTTTAACCTTTGTTGAATGAATCCTCATAAAACATATGTTGTTCAATAAAAACCTGCGTAAAAACTTGTAACTATCCATCAAATAACCAGACAGTAAGTTACAGTGAACTTCAGGGTCTCATATCTTCAAAAATGTGCTACAATGAACCCAGTGAACGATGAACCACATTTCCCCAGTGTTAATGATGGAGCATATTTCTATCAATTCTCTGTTTCAACATTCTCTTTAGATATATTTGGAAAAACACCCCCTTTAAAATTTGAGATCACAGTAGTGAAATGCTTAAGGCAGATTTTTAATATAACAAATTGGAGACAGTTGGCTGCTACATTTCTTTAACTTTTATGGTACCTCAGAGACCTAAAGGTCTCTAAACACATAGATCTGTCTGGACCTGTCTATAATAACCAACCTTATTTATGGTCTTGGTCAAATTCTTTTCTGTACCTATTTCCCTATCCAACATGCAGAAATCCAAGTCAGATCTAATTCTGTAGAGTTCAGGTTTTAATAAATCAATCTGTAACTATTCCTTTGCGGAGTTAACTTAATATTGCTACGTGGATGTTCATGAAAACACCTTCCAAAATTTAATAGAGTATTCCTGGCGCTTGCTCGGCCAAATCGAGCAACATTAAAGTTGATCAATTTAAAATTATACATTCAAAATGACTTGCAGAGCAGACACATTTGAATTTAAAAAAAACATTCTCTGAGAACATTTGACAAAGAGCAGTTTCAAATAAGGACTAAAAATTCAGAGATGTAGGAAACTGGTCACAACATTCAGCTAGCTCATCTGAAGGACATTTGGAGTATTAATTGAAATTAGTTTACGCAATCACAATCTAAATCATAGCTGACCTAAGTTTATACCATAATTTAGCATTATTTAATATTCAAATTGTTAGCTTCATTCTACCAAGCACACAGGGAGGGAGCTGGCATGGAACAGAATGGGGTCCTGCTTGAGGCTGAAAGTACAGCTTATTAATGGGACTATGCAAACATAAATGATTATCTAACCCATGACATGCTTGGAGTTATCATCTTTTTGGTTTTATGCCAGACAGTCCTGAAACTTTGGAAAATGTAAACCAGACACGATTTTTCTTTATCTATGACCATGAAATTGAGAAATTAGTGGCTCCTATGCCAAGGTGCCATTACAGTACAAGTCCGGGAAATATTAAACATTATTCTGATCTCCCAAAATCCTTGGGTAATGTACTGTCTAGACTTTTCTCTTAGCATGGGTCGTGGACACACACACACACACACACACACGCCTCTGATTCAGAGACAAGAACGCCACCTTCCCAACCAAGTTGGTAATTCAAATATATTGTCAACAGGGATTTTACCAAAGTTGCTCCAAGAGGAAAGTGACGTGTATTTTTGGATTGGTTGTACAAAATCTGGGCATTGTTAATAGCAGACCATAATTGATGAAACTGAAAATGCTCATAAATGTTGGAGCTTACAATACCAAAAAATGCTCCAAAAAAAGGGGCTAGCATGAGAAATAAAAGTGGTTGCTGTCATCGGGCTGCATACATTTATTTTACATAGCAAAGAGTCAAGAGAGAATGTTTAATTGCCATATGTACCGACATCAGAATGATGAAATTCTAACTTGCAGTAGCACAACAGGCCTGTAAACACAATGCACACAGATAATATATAATAAACAAAATAAGTTCTATAAATTAACAACCATGATACTCGTGCAAACAAACTGGAAATCCTTAGTGCAAGTCAATATCAATATATTGTTGATTAGTGGAGGCAGATGGTCAGTTAGCTTTTCTTTATGATTACGACTGTAATTGTCAATCAACAACTTTGTTTGATTGTTAATGTCAGTATAACACCAAAGTGCCATTTTTTTTGCATTGGGCACAGAGCCTTGCCCAGCAGTGGCAATTTAAGTGTACACTGTGTGTACCTGATGCATTGTCCATGTGTGAGGTACTCTGCTAATGGGTTTTGAAAATAATCCCATGAAATTCTCTTGCAAAAAATTATTATTATTGCAACATCCATTAAGAGTAGACACAAAATGCTGGAGTAACTCAGCGGGACAGGCTGCATCTCTGGTGAGACTACACTTCTTCCCACCCTGCTTCCTGTAAAGACTCTATCACCTACTCCCAATTCTGCGTCCACGCCACATCTGCGCCCAGGATGAGGTTTTCCATACCAGGGCATCGGAGATGTCCTCATTTTTTAGGAAACGGGGGATCCCCTCTTCCATTATAGATGAGGCTCTCACCAGGGTCTCTTCAATATCCCGCCACTCCACTCTTGCTCCCCCTCCTCCCCATTCATAACAAGGACAGAGTCCCCCTTGTCCTCACCTTCCACCCCATCAGCCGTCGCATACAGCATATAATCCTCAACCATTTATGCCACCTCCAACGTGATCCCACTACTGGCCTCATCGTCCCATCTCCACCCCTTTCTGCTTTCCGCAGAGACCGTTCCCTCCGAAACTCCCTGGTCAACTCGTCCCTTCCCACCCAAACCATGCCCTCCCCAGGTACTTTCCCATGCAACTGCAGAAGATGCAACACCTGTCCCTTTACTTCCCCCCTCGACTCCATCCCAAACAGTCTTTCCAGGTGAGGCAGAGGTTCACTTGCACCTCCTCCAACCTCATCTACTGTATCCACTGTTCTAGCTGTCAACTTCTCTACATCGGCGAGACCAAGCGCAGGCTCAGTGATCGTTTCGCTGAACACCTCCGCTCAGTCCGTCTTAACTTACCTGATCTCCCGGTTGCTCAGCACTTTAACTCCCCCTCCCATTCCCAATCTGACCTTTCTGTCCTGGGGCTCCTCCATTGTCAGAGTGAGGCCCAACGCAAATTGGAGGAACAGCACCTCATATTTCGATTGGGGGAACAACACGTTACATTTACACACCAGCGTTGACATTGACTTCTCTAACTTCAAATAGCCCTTGCTTTTCATCTCTATCCCCTCACCCTTCTCAGTTCTCCCACCGGTCTTACTGTCTCCGACTATATTCTATCTTTGTCCCGCCCTGACATCAGTCTGAAGGATCTCGACACGAAACGTCACCCATTCCTTCTCTTCAGAGGTGCTGCCTGTCCCGCTGAGTTCTGCTCCTATCACATGAACTAATGAGTTCAGTATTTAAGTGATTTAATTAACTGTTATATTATTACACTTTGATTTTAATATAATGCAAAACCTTTTCACTAATTTCAATTAGTCGAACGTCACAGAAACAATTGAGAAGGGAAGAGAAAGAGAGATAGCTGGACAAAGTGGGAAGACGACTCGAGTCAACTGAGCCTTCATTGAAAAGGTGCAAGATAACCAGCCATGTTCTGCATATGGGAGAGAAGGCTGTGTCACCTCCTTGGTACTCTGCAGCTTCTACATTCTGATCGTTTTAAAAAATCCCCAATGATTGTTCACAACTGCATTTATATAACAATGCAACAATATTGCCATTCGATAGATAGGAATACTAATTCCTGCACAATTAAGAATGCCTTTCAGTTTGGTTGATCAAATTCTTTCTGAACAGCAATTTACCTTGTTCCCATTATAGCAATTAGCTGAGCCTTAAGTATCCACACACCTCATGAAACTGCTGTTGTGTTCCTCAACCCCTATCATAAAATTGCACTTAAAACACAATGGCAAGTTCAGTTAGGAATGCAGAAGGGCATGCTGGCAGTAGCCACAAGCAGCAAAAAAACAATGTAAGGCCAAGTGTGCACAAAACCGCTAAACAACATGCAACGGACAGGAAGAAGGGATCCCACAACATCAATTGATCAGACTGACGCTCTGCAGTCCTACTAATATAGTCCTGAACTGTGGTGGGTGATTAAACAACTAAAAGGAGAATGAGGCTTCAAGACCATCCACCTCAACACTCATTCCAACAACACTGTGGGAGTTTCTTCACCAGAAGGACTGCAGCAGTTCAAGGTGGATCACTGTCACATTCTCAGGAGGAATAAATGCTGCCCTGTCCACTGAAGCCCACCTTACCAAATGGATGTATTTAAAATAAAATTGAAGGTAGACACAAAATGCTGGAGTAACTCAGCGGGTGAGGCACCATCTCAGGAGAGAAGGAACGGGCGACGTTTCGGGTCGAGACACTTATTCAGACTGATGTCAGGGGAGGAGGCGGGACAAAGATGGAATGTAGGCAGAGACAGTAAGACTAGTGGGAGAACTGGGAAGGTCATAGAGAGAGAGAAGGCACGGGCTATCTCAAGTTAGAGAAGTCAATGTTCATACTGCTGGGGTATATACGACCCAAGCAAAATATGAGGTGCTGTTCCTCCAATTTGCACTGGGCCTCATGCTGACACTGGAGGAGGCCCAGGACAGAAAGGTCAAATTGGGAATGGGAGGGGGCGTTGAAGTGCTGAGCCACTGGGAAATAAGGTAAGTTAAGACGGACTGAGCGGAGGTGCTCAGTTAATCGATCGCCGGGCCTGCGCTTGGTCTCGCCGATGTAGAGAAGTTGACACCTGGAACGGCGGATACAGTAGATGAGGTTGGAGGAGATGCAAGTGAACCTCTGCCTCACCTGGAAAGACTGATTGGGTCCTTGGATGGAGTCGAGGAGGGAGGTAAAGGGACAGGTGTTGCATATCCTGCAGTTGCTGGGGAAAGTAGCTGGGGATGGGGTGATTTGTGAATATGTCGGACGATTATATGCTGTATGCAACAGCTGATGGGGTGGAAGGTGAGGACAAGGGGGACTCTGTCTTTGTTACGAATGGGGGGAGGGGAAGTAAGAGCAGAGCTGCGGGATATCGAGGAGACCCCAGTGAGAGCCTCATCTATAATGGAAGAGGGGAACCCCCGGTTCCTAAAGAATGAAGACATCTCTGATGCCCTGGTGTGGAATACCTCATCCTGGGCGCAGATGCGGCATAGACGGAGGAATTGGGAGTAGGGGATGAAGTCTTTACAGGAAGCAGGGTGGGAAGAAGGGTAGTCAAGATAGCTATGGGAGTCAGTAGGTTTGTATAGCTATATATATAAATATGAAGGCCAAAATGCCAAAAGCCTTTTTGACCACCTTATCTACCTGCGACTCGACCTTCAAGGAACCATGCATCTGTAATCCTAGATCCCTCTGCTCTACAACACAACCCAGAGGCCTACCATTTACTGTGTAGGTCCTGCCCTGGTTCGACGTCCCGAAATGCAACACCTCACACTTCTCTGTATTAAATTCCATCAACCATTCCTCCGCCCACCTGGCCAATCGATCCAGATCCTGTTGCAATCGTTCACAACCATCTTCACTATCTGCAAAACCACTAACTTTTGTATCATCAGCAAACTTGCTAATCTTGCCCTGTATGTTCTCATCCAAATCATTGCTGTAGATGACAAACAGTAACGGGTGCAGCACCGAACTCTGTGGCACAACACTAGTCGCACACCTCCATTCTGAAAAGCAACCTTCCAGCATCCTTACATGGAGCCAATTTGCTATCCATTCAGCTATTTCTCATTGGATCCCATGAGATCTAACCTTCCAGAGCAGTCTACCATGCGGCACCTTGTCGAATGCCTTACTAAAGTCCATGTACACAACATCTCCAGCTATGCCTTCATCAACCTTTTTGCTCACGTCTTCATAAAAATCAATCAGATATGTGAGACACAACCTCCCATGTACAAAACTACGCTGACTGTCCCTAATCAGCCCTTGCCCATCCAAATGCCTGTTTATCCTACCCCTCAGAATACTCTCCAGCAACTTACAAACTACAGATGTTAAGCTCACCGGCCTATAGTTCCCTGCATTTTCTCTGCAGCCCTTCTTGAAAAGAGGCACAACATTTGCCACCCTCCAATCCTCTGGCACCTCTCCTGTCTTTAAGGACGACTCATTTATTTCAACCAGGGCTCCCGCAACTTCCTCTCCATTTTCCCACAATGTCCTCGGATATATCTTCTGAAGACTTAATGAAGAGAAGACAGAGGTGATTTTGTTTGGCCCCAATGGCTGCCGTGAACCTCCCTTTGTTGACTTGGGTCCACTGGCATTGTCTGTAAAGCCAACCGTCTTGAACCTGGGTTTTAAGATGGACGGTGATTTTAAACTAGACAAACAAATAGGCGCGGTGGTTAAGTCCAGCTTCTTTCACCTAAGGAAGCTGGCAAAGGTGAAGCCCATTCTCGAGCGGGAGCATTTTGATACAGTAATCCATGCCTTTATTACATCTAGGCTGGATTACTGTAACGCACTCTACTCTGGAGTCGCACGAGCTTCATTGGCTCGTCTCCAGCTTGTTCAAAATGCTGCCGCTCGCCTTTTGACTGGAACTCGAAAGAGGGAGCATATTACGCCAATTTTGGCCTCCCTACACTGGCTCCCAGTGCACTTTCGAGTTCATTTCAAAATTCTTTTATTTGTTTTTAAATTGTTGAATGGGCTCGCCCCGCCTTACCTCTCTGAGCTGCTCCACCTATATGCTCCTGCCCGGTGCCTCAGGTCAGCTGATCAGCTGCTCCTTGAGGTACCAAGGTCTAAGCGGAAGCTCAGAGGGGATAGAGCCTTTTCTGTTGCTGCTCCGGCACTCTGGAACACCTTGCCGCTGCACATCAGACAGGCCCCCTCACTGTCCATCTTCAAATCCTCCCTAAAAACACATTTTTATTCTTTGGCTTTCGACACTGGCTGAGGCATTGCTCCTGTTTTTAGTGCTTTTAATGTCTTTTAATTTTTAGTGTGTTTTTTATAGTCCTTCGTTTTACGGTTTTTAATGGTTTTTAATTGTTTGTAATAGCTTTTTGTTCATGAGTTCTCATGTACAGCACTTTGTGGCAACTGTAGTTGTTTAAAGTGCTTTATAAATAAAGTTATTATTATTATTATTATCTAATCAACCCCGGAGATTTGTCTACCTTCAAACACAACAGTACCTTCAGTACTTCCTCGATGGTAACCCTGACTGCTCTTATGACACTTCCAGTGAATGCTCCAATTTCCTCTGTCCGACTGTCTTTCTCCTCGGTAAATACAGAGGAGAAATACTCCTTGAGGACCTTGCCCATCTCCTGTGGCTCCACACAGAGGTGACCGCTTTTATTCCTGAGAGGTCCCACTCTCTTTCTAGTTACCCTTTTCCCCCTTGTGTATTCATAAAATATTTTGGGATTGTCTTATATGCTACCTGCCAGAGCTATCTCCTGGCCTCTTTTTGCCCTTCTGATCTCCTTTTTTAGTTTGCTCCTTAGTTCCCGAAATTCCTCCAGGGAACTAATAAAGAACAATTGTACTAACATACCCATGTATGTGTCATTCCTAACTGTCACTGTATGTCATGTTGTCACTTGCGGACGGAGCACCAAGGCAAATTCCTTGTATGTGAATACTTGGTCAATAAACTTATTAATTCATTCATGTATTGTGCAGATCTATTCACAGTGATTGATTAATACATAAACTGTCTAAAAAGTGTTTTCATTCCAAGGCTGAGGCCCATTGCTAATGTTGTTCCTCTGGGTTCACCTACCACTGAAGAGCCACTGTTTTAATACGAGGTCAAACATCCCAATTCCTTCATGACAGTCAGAATTCCACAGCCAACATTGAGTTTTCATGAAAGTTTTTATTGCCCTGAAACGCTTAACTCAGTTCCTCTCTTTACAGATGTTTCCTGGTCTGCTGAGCATTTCCAGTATTTTATGTTTTGTTTCAGGTTTCCAGCATCTGCAACATTTCTATTTAAGTATTTTTATGTTTTTTACTTCATCGTTTGTGCCTAAATTCTTTAATTTAAAAAAATATATACCCTTGCAGTAGATACATTTACATTATAGTTCAAGAATATATGTTGTTTGAGTGATTTCCCTGAAGGAGATGGTACCAAACTGATGCAACATATGTGTATGTGATTATCCCTACAGTGCTGGGTTACATGCGGCCCAGCGGTAGAGCTGCTGCCTTACAGCGCCAGAGACCCAGACTCGATGCTGACTATTCGTGCTGTCGGTACGGAGTTTGCACGTTCTCCCCATGACCTGCGTGGGTCACCGGGTGCACCAGTTTCCTCTGTCACTCCAAAGACGTACGGGTTTGTAGGTTAATTGGCTTGGTATAATTGTAAATTGGCCCTAATGTGTGTAGGATAGTGTTAATGTGGGGGGACCGCTGGTCGGCGCGGACTCTGTGGGCTGAAAGGCCTGCTTCTGTTCTGTATCTTTAAACTAAACTAAACAGGCTTTTGATTATTTTGCACTGAACCATATATTTATTGGGAATATTTATATATGTTGGGAACTATATATTTCCCAACCAAGCTGACTTGATCATGAGTCCATTGCCACCTCAGTTAATGCTCATATACTGTTGAACATAAGCATAGGGCATTTGGGCTGAATAACTACTTTTTGTCCTGTATATTCCATTCTATGTAATTCACATTGTGAGTTTGATATAGTGAGTTGTAACTCTCCCAATTGTTAACATTCCCCAGCAGAAGTCTGATCAAACAATCAAGTATCAATCTAAAGAAGAAGGGTCTCAACCTGAAACGTCACCCATTCAGCCTGAGGAAGGGTCTCGACCCAAAACGTCACCCATTCCTTCTCTCCAGAGATGCTGCCGGAGTTACTCCAGCAGTTTGTGTCTGTCTTCAGCTTACTTATGACACAGTCCCAACAAAACAGAAAATTATAGGATTTAGCTATAAATATATACGCCCAGAACCCAAACATTTCTTTACATAACAACCCCCTTTATGTAGTGTAGTGCTCTTCAGAATGAAAATTATCAGGAAATAAAATAATTAATATTTAGTGGTTCTACTTCTCTACAATCTGTTAAAATGATAAAGAAATTATCATAATAAATTTTCCAAACTGATTGGTTTTGCAAAATATCAAACAAGGCTTGCTGATATTTATGTCTGAATATGTTTTAAACATTTTTAATCATTTACCTTTGTGAACACTTAATTAAAATTACAAAACCAATTCTAATCTCGAGTCCAATTAATATGCAAATAAATGCAAATGTGGTAAAACTAGGTGGTGATTAAGTAGAGGACAGTTTATTTCATGTATACTTCAAATGTAAAAAAACAGATCTGCCACCCTTCTAGTGATTTCATTGGTACACTGTTATGTTTACGGAATGACTATGCAGTTTATAGTAAATCTACATATACTGTGACAATGTTGATGCAAAGGCTGTGTATTCCTGAAACGTTATGCTCCCAGGCTAGAGAATGGATGTGCAATGAAGTCATTCTTTCATATCTCAAATCACAGTAAGGTCAATGCAAAGTTAAATTTCAGGGTGCTTATTTACATGGTCATATATAATTCAAGTCAGTCTATCTCCGTGAGGCTGCGCTCATTCAGACGGCTTTTTACTGTATTACACAAGTCTTTGGATGTCTCTGAAGGAAAGGGTGTCCTTCAAAATTTCCAGTGATTAGAAGGCCAACAGATTTTGGATAACCCATTGACAAAACATGCATTTGTAAAGTGCATGAGTATATTTTAAAAACCTTCTGTGCATCCTTTTCCACAGACTAACATTTTTAAATATAGAAAATTCAATAATACTCACAATTAATAAGTTGATCCTCAGGGGGTGGAAGGAACGAGTGGAATCTTAATTTGATCCCACTTTGCTGCATTGACATTAACATCAAAGATCTCTTAAATCGACTTTTAAACAATCGTCAAGAAGTCTCTGTGTTTAGCGGACTTTAGAAGTTAATATCTCTGCAGCAAAATGGAAACCAATCAAGGGACTCGCTTCCGATATATTTATTAATGGTAAGCACTGCTCACGTCTAAATTTATTGAAGTCTCTAACTGTGGGGGATATACTGCATTAACCAGTTTCCCTGACTATGAAATTCTACAAGTTCACATTAAAAATAAAGAGATTGTTATAATTAAAAACAGTGGGATTTCCTGAAATGTTTTCCCTCTAATCATTTTTGTTTATTCATCATTTAAACTTTACTTTAGGTAATCTACTCAATGATGCATCAATTTTAAAAAAAAAGATAAAAGAACTCACTGGCTCTTGTTCACTGCAATTACCATTTGGTTGAATTTTAATTTTCAGAACTCGTCTGAAAGCGATGAAAAAGAGCACTGACAAAGCATTCCTTAAAAGGCCATCATTGACTCCTTAAACTCATACTGGTCATGCTGGCTAAGCACCATTTACAAGATGCGAGTAACTTGTTCATCAAAAAGAAAAAAAAACTAAACTGCAGATGCTAGAAATCTGATATAAAATGAAAAAATTCTGGGACTGCTCCGTGGATAGGACCACATCTCTGGAAAGAGCAACAGTTAACATTTCATGTTGATCTCTCATCAGAAATTAGTTTAGTTTAGTTTAGTTTAAGGATACAGCACTGAAATTGGCCCTTCGGCCCATCGATTCCGTGTCACCCAGTGATCCCCGCATACTAACACTATCCTACACACACTCGGGACAATTTACAAGTTTACCTAAGCCAATTAACCTACAAACCTGTACGTCTTTGCAGTGTGGGTGGAAACCGGAGCTCCCGGAAAAAAACCAAGCAGGTCATGGGGAGAATGTACAGACTTTGTACAGACAGCACCCATAGTCAGGAATCCGGGTCTCTGGCATTGTAAGGCAGCAACACTACCGCAGAACTACTGATCCGCCTTGAACTGGTAAAAGTTAAAAATAAAAACAAGTTTTAATTTGCAGGGAAGGGGAAGAAGCAGAGACACCAAGATAATCTATCTGTGGCAGGGTAATGATCAGAGAAGACTGAATGACTCAAATGATGGTGGTACTGGCTGAAAGAATGTGTTGAAGCTGTTGAACATTCAAAGATATATCTTTAGTTTAGAGATGCAACATGGAAGCCGGCTCCGGCCCACAAAGTCCACGCCGACCATCGATCACCCGACCATCGATCACACTAGATCTATATGATCCCACTTTTGCATCCACTCTCTACATACTAGGGGCAATTTACAGATATCAATGAACCCTCAAACCTGCACGTCTTTGGGATGTTGGAGGAAACCTAAGCACCCTGAGGATACCCACGCAGTCACAGGGAGAATGTGCAAACTTCACACAGATAGCACCCAAGGTCAGGATCGGACATGGGTCTCTGGGGGTGTGAGACTGCAGCTCTAACGCTGTGCCACTGTGCTGCCCCTGTGGAGAGATCTGGAGAAGAAGTTAATAACAGAAGATGAATAAAATCTGAAATCCCACAAGAGGATAAAAGTCTGATTATGTGAAATGTGACATAGAAGATTGGAGTGGTTAATTATCCAAAATAGTTGAATTTGATGCTGAATCCTTAAAGCGATTAAATCCTAAGCCCGAGGTGAGCTGGGACTGACTGTTCGTGGGAAACTATAAGAAGCTAACGATATAGTGATACGAGTGAGAGTAGGGTGGAGTATCACTGCCACAGGATATAGGTAAAAACAGAGAAGTTTGGAAACAGCGAGCTGGTCAGGCAGCATTTGTGGAGAGAGTATCAGAGTTAATGTTTCAGGTTCCTAAAACTAGTAAATATTAGTAAGGTCAGTGTATATCTTAATTATTTTCGTACTGATTTTTATCCACTCATCTCTCCCCTTTTCTAAATTATTCTTAGTTTTAACATTCCAGATACTATTGGAAAGTCTTCCATTCTCTAGTCTTCCCCCTCTGCCTCTCAGCCCAATTCCCATAACAACCATAATTATGCAGAAGGGTCTCGACCCAAACCGTCACCCATTCCTTCTCTCCAGAGATGCTGCCTGTCCCACTGAGTTACTCCAGCATTTTGTGTTTATTTATAATTATGCTGACTACTGTTCCTTCATACTCCATTGCTGACTAATGCCCCTGTCCCACATAGGAAACCTGAACGGAAACCTCTGGCGACTTTGCGTCCCACTCAAGGTTTCCGTGCGGTTCCCGGAGGTGGCAGGTGGTTGCCGGAGGTTGCAGGTAGTGGAAGCAGGTAGGGAGACTGACAAAAACCTCCGTGAACCGCACGGAAACCTTGGGTGGGGCGCAAAGTCTCCAGAGGTTTCCGTTCAGGTTTCCTAAGTGGGACAGGGGCATTACTTTACCAGGACCTGTTTTGGTGGGATCCAACTTCTTAATTTGACCTGTAGTCTGCATGTCATTCCTGGAAAGGAATCAGCTTTAGGCTCCAGACAGATCATTGCCAATTTTGATTCACATTCCCAGTTTCTGCCACATGTTTTAAATCAAACCATATCCCTCTCTGTCTAGCTTTCTTTACAGAAAAAAAGATTCTCAGCATTACCTGCCATTCTACCTGTCAGGCAAACGCAGCACAAATCCCCCAAGCTCTTTCTCCTCTCCCGCTCTAAGAGATTATTTTTCTTTAAACTTCCATTGTTGGTAACTTCTAAGAAAGGGTATTTCAAAGCTGTAACTAAAAATACTAATTTTGAACCAACCAAATTAGATTTACTTAGGCAAAAGGCCAATATCAGTTTCTAGTTCAAATCAATGTGAATTATCCAGCAAGTGCAGACCGAAACAGAAACAGATCATATTTTAGCTGAAATCATGCCTTGATTAATTCTCTACCATCTAACTGCTTAGGGATACAATCAGATACCGAAGATAGACACAAAAAGCTGGCATAACTCAGCGGGACAGGCAGCATCTCTGGAGAGAAGGAATGGGTGACGTTTGGGTCGAGACCTTCAAGGGTCTCGACCCAAAACATCACTCATTCCTTCTCTCCAGAGATGCTGCCTGTCCCGCTGAGTTACTCCAGCTTTTTGTGTCTATCTTCGGTTTAAAACAGCATCTGCAGTTCCTTCTTACTCACTGATATCCTATAAAGCCATTCACAAGCATTGTTTTAACAAATGCATGCAGGAGCCTGAAGTACAGTGTATGTGCAGACTTGGACGACACAGGAGGGATGATGCAATAAGCAAAATGTCTTAAAGGAACCTTTGATCCATCAGATATCAAAATAAGTTAGTCTGTAGAGCGGACTCGACCCAAGTCAGTTTGTTAACAGCCAGTCTATATTTGGTTCAAATTTAGAAAAACTATTTTTTGCTCATAATTAAATACAGCATACATGGCATACAGCATAATTTTCTAGTCATCAGTTGCAAATTATTAGTCAGGAAACACCATAAATGATGGGCTAATTACGAACTCTCATGCATGACTGTGCAACAAGAACAGAAAGTTAAATTTACAGGTAGTATAGGCTGTGCCAATGAGGTCCAAAGCTGAATTTAAAGTCATAACACCTGAAATTAAAACCGTATACCAATAGATGCCAAGGAGCAATTTTAAAGAGGTAATCTAATCTGTGGGTTCAGATGTCTGTCATAAATCACGAGCTTCACCCTTATGGTTTGTAATTTCATTTGAAATTCGTGATTAGTTTACTGCCCTTCTAATCACTCCCAGGTACCCATTGTGCTCTACTTCAAATATGCTGATTTCCACTGTAAACAGAAGTCCTTTCTACTCCAAAGATACTAGTCGCCATTATCGTACTTTGTCTGTAATAGTATAATTGAATCAATTTAGCATTCACCTTCTCCCAGATTACAAATTGGACTTTCCCACGAGATTTATCAGAATGTCTAAAGAACATCAGTATTAACAAATCATAATTCTGTGATCACTTTATGAAGCATAATTAGAGCCATAGAGCCTTACAACATGGAAACAGGCCCAACGGCCTGGCCCCTCAGGCCCAACTTGCCCACACCGGCCAACATGTCCCATCGACACTCATCCCACCTGCCTGCGTTTGGCTCATATCCCTCTAAACCTGTCTAAATTGTTCCCTCTTTTAACTATTAGCTATGATGGTACAGATGGTATTTTAAGATTTGATGTAGCTGAGACAGAGGATGGTTTGGTGTGGAATGTGCTGAACAATAAACATGTTTTGCTCAAATATCTATTTGATTGGAACTACTCAGTGTACACTGCATTTAGAGAATGCCACAGTGATGCAAGATACCATGAATAACATATCAGTTCCAAAAAAAACTCATAGCATCCCGGAGACATTTTATATGTTATCTTTTTGCACACACCTGCTAACAAATGGGAACTTTGAACAAAAAATGTTTGGCTGTAATATTGTAAAATTCTGAAATTTTATGTGTACACATTACACCTCTCTCCATGTCAAGAATCTCAGTAATAGTTCTCCTGGTTAATGTCCAGTTAATTTGTCTGAGAAACGAGGTGACATTATAGATAAAGCAGCAATAAGTACATGGAATCTACTCAAGCCACCCACAATGAAAGCGTGTGAGATTTTGTTGTGCAGAAAGAGTTCTATTCTGTAATGAATGAGCTACAGATTTAACAATTATGGACATTATAAGCCTGCAACATAACAATGTCAATTAAAAGACAATGCTTCTTTTAAATGAAACTGTTGCAAACATTCTAAAGGTGTTTTTAATGACACATCAATGCAACTTGATGAAAGGAATCTGTGTTTCACTTGGTTGCCTCCACTTTACAGCATAAATAAATCAGGCACCATAATCGCAATTGCATCCTAGACCCACTAAAATGTACGACTAGAACTCAGCTGATGAGATAAGGGAACCATCTGTAGCAAAGTAAATGCTGGAACCTTGCAAAGTGACATTGGACTCCCACAACCCAAACAAGAAACAAATGTTCTACTTGTGCAACACATAAAAACACGAAATTAAATCTCATACGTGAAACAAATGTAGATTATTATTTTCTTAAATGCTCTGATTTTTCCTTTATATAAAATGTACTTACCACTTCCAAGTATCCACCTTCTCCACAGGGATGTGATAATGTTCAATACAAGTATAACATTTCTCCTACAATTAGGCTATGAAAATCAACTTGGTCACCTGCTTCTGTGATGAGCAATGTAATGGCAGCCCAATGTCCAATATCTCAGAAATCAAAGTACAGATTAGAGTTACAAGCATTGAACTTCTGATCTGAACCATAGAAACATTGAAAATATGTGCAGGAGTAGGCCATTCGGCCCTTTGAGCCAACATTGCAATGGTTGATCATCCAAAATCAGTATCCCGTTCCTGCTTTCTCCCCATATTGCTTGATTCCATTAGCCCTAAGAGCTATATCTAACTCTTTCTTGAAAACATCTATTGAATTGGCCTCCACTGCCATCTGTGGCAGAGAATTCCACAGATTCACACCTTTCTGGGTGATTCTGGGTACATTCTGGGTACATTCTTTTAGGAAGGAGATGAGAAGGAATTTCTTTAGTCAGAGGGTGTTGAATCTGTGGAATTCTTTGCCACAGAAGGCTGTGGAGGCAAAGTCAGTGGATGAATTTAAGGCAGAGATAGATACATTCTTGATTGTCAGAGGTTATGGGGAGAAGGCGGAAGAATGGGGTTAGGATGGAGAGATAGATCAGCCATGATTGAATGGCAGAGCAGACATGATGGGTCAAATGGCCTAATTCTACTGATTTAACATGATCTTATGATCTTATGAACATACTCTAAGACTTGTCATTCCTTCTTCTTCCTGCTCCCATCCGGCAGAAGGTACAAATGTTTGAAAGTGCGCACCGCCAAACTTAAGAACAGCTTCTGTTATCAGGCTTTTGAATGGTCCTTCCATAAACTTGGGTACTGTTTGATTTACTGCTACCCATTGAGGACATTGGAACTGATATGCTACACTGCTGAGAATCATATTCTGTACTCTACATCTTCCCCTTTATTTATTGTACTTGAGTTTAAACTGATTGTATCTATGTACAATATACCTAATCTGTTTGGATAGCATGCAAAACAAAGTTTTTCACTGTTTCTCAGTACATGTGACAATAATAAACCTAAACTTAAATCTAAGCTTTTTGTTTAAAACATATTGTGGAAAATGATCTCTTTCGGAATTAAACACATCAAGTCCTCTTTGAGTTGAAAGATTTCATGCTTCTAGTATTTCTGCTTGAATACAGAATGAAAATGAAACAGTCAGGATGGATACAAGAAAATATTTCTGTAACTCACTTTCAATATAAATTAGGATATCAGATGAAAGTTTCAGGAGATTACATAACAGCCTGTATCATTTCCTAAATCTGTGTTCATTTGATTGCTTATAATGAGAGTATGTCTGAGAGTCATTTATGTTTGAACAGTGTGCTCTACCTCAATCTGAGTATACTCTTTGAAATCCTTTTCTTGCATCCCAATCTGGACTCTTCACTACTCCCCGATGAAGCCAAAGAACAAGCACAAAATGAGAAATGGCAGGGAATGTTCACCAAACCAGCAAAACATTCGATTAAAATGTTTTTCCAGCTTTTCACGGTTTAAAATAAAATTTCTCATCCTGAGGACTTGTTTTGTGAGACAATTCATGGGAACAAGCAATGTAAGAAAGAACTGGTTTACACCAAAGATGCTGGAGTAACTCAGCGGGTCAGGCAGCATCTCTGGCGAAAAGGAATAGGTGACGTTTCGGGTCGAGACCCTTCATCAGATGTCAGATCAGACCCTGCAGCCACCACAATCAGTCTGAAGAAAGGTCCCATCCGGAAACGTTGCCTGTCCACTTCCTTTAGAGACACTGTCCAGACCTACTGAACCTTGTGTTCCTAACCAGGATTGATGGTTTGACCATAGAAACAAAGAACTGCAGATGCTGATTTGCACCAAAGATAGATGAAGTGCTAGAGTAACTCAGCAGGTCAGGCAGCATCTCTGGAGAAAAAATATAGGTGACGTTTCAGATTGGGTCCCTTCTTCAGATTGAAAGTAGGGGGTGGGGGCTGGAGGAGAGGAGCAACTCGTTAGTTTAGTTTATTTTAGTTTAGTTTAGAGATACAACGTGGAAACAGGCCCTTTGCCCCACCGAGTCCGCACCGACTAGCAATCCCCACACACTTACATTACCCTAGGGACAATTTTACAATTATACCAAGCCAATTAACCTACAATCCTGTAAATCTTTGGAGTGT
The DNA here is from genome assembly GCF_010909765.2 of Amblyraja radiata. Classification (NCBI taxonomy): domain Eukaryota; kingdom Metazoa; phylum Chordata; class Chondrichthyes; order Rajiformes; family Rajidae; genus Amblyraja; species Amblyraja radiata. The sequence goes on from NC_045962.1 coordinate 68,016,005, forward strand.
GGGTGGAAACTGAAGATCTCGGAAAAAGCCCATGTAGGTCACGGGGAGAACGTACAAACTCCGTACAGACAAGCACCCGTAGTCAGCATCGAACCAAGATCTCTGGCGCTGTAAGGCTGTAGCTCTACCAATACGCCACCATGCCGCTGTTACTCCAGCACTTTGTGCCCATCTTTGATGGTTTGATGATGTCAACTGCTCAGTGCAGCCAGCACTGCAAATTAACGTTGCTTAGATTTTTTAAATATTAACATAATTCAGTGAACAGACTATTCATGCTATATGTAGCCGGCTGCTGTGCATGGTTCAAGAGCTAACATATTTTCATGATAGTTAAAATGACATAGCAGGTTGGAAACGGCAATGAAACATAGAATTGCATTTTTGCGAGAGAGTGATTTGCAAATGTTGGTAACATAAGGCCATGAAGAGACTTGAGGAGGAGGAGGAGGATGAGGATGAGGATGAGGATGAGGAGGAGGATGAGGATGAGGATGAGGATGAGGATGAGGATGAGGATGAGGATGAGGATGAGGATGAGGATGAGGAGGAGGAGTGTTTAAATTCACTTATTTCATACTTGGGTATGCATTGGAGCTTTACAGATACAGATACTGGGAGAATGACTGTGGCCATTGGTTTTAGTGGGAAGTAATCTGCAGCATTCTGGATAACAAGTGGAAGGTTTGAAATATAACAATGAAGTAGGGGGGGGAAATGGAAGGCTGGGAACCAGGGAACGTGTTGGGGAAGATTGAGGATAAAACCACAGTAGGTATTAAAATAAAATCAAAAAATGCTAAACCCTACTTGGAAAAGAAAAGAGAATATGCTAATTATCAGAGGATGAGGTGAGGAGTGGGACATTCAGTGCTTTTTTTTTAAAAGAATGAATAAAAACTATTTTCAGTAATTGAATGGATTTATTGTATCTTTAAATTACCAAATCTATTGCACTGCTGTCACCATCTCAAACTTTGTTCAATCTTGGAAGAAAACATTTTACAGTTAAAGACTTCCCCAAGGTACATACTTGAGAACTACTGTATGTACAATAACGCTCAAACAGGCTTTCCTTTGTTTTCTTTTATTCACCACAGGAGTAAATGAGAGATATTTAATTTAGGAGTGGGACGTCTAAAGTAGCTGGACTCGGAGATTCTGTGAATAAGAAGGGTTAAGCAGAGCCATTTAGAAGAACAATGAATGGATTTGTATTTACAAAGGTGTCGTTTGCTACCTAAGTGTGTATTGAGAGAATGAGCTACAAAATAATACTGTTAAGCTAAACCTAACCTCACCATTATCAGAGAGTCTATGATGTTACTGTGAAAAGCTATTCAGCATCACCCACCAGGTCATCACTCTCAATGGCATAGGCTTCCAAAGAAATGAATAGGGTAGGGAATTTAGGCTTTTAAAAATGATACACTTTACCGAGAAGTGGAGTGTACATTCAGAGACAGACTAACTCAAGAGTGCCATTCTCTTTGCACTTGAGAACACAGGGAATTTCTGTATTAAATCACCACCAAATGGTGCTCCTTCATTGCAGAGAAGCTCTGAACAATTAGGAGTACCATTTGTGACTGCGAGACGCAGGTTTCAAACCAATAATCTCGCTGAAAAAAAAAACAAACAGGAAAGAATGAGCGGCGTCCATGTATTCTTTTTCAGCTGCGAGAAGGCGCACTTCAACCGCGAGAAGAGTGGGGGGTTGGGGAAGGGGTGGAGGAGGAGAGGATCTGAACTGCTGAAGGTTTTGGAGGAAGCCAGCTCTCATTTTAAGGAAACAAGGTTAGGCAAGAGAATGACAAGCCTATAAATTTTCACCATTGTATAACTTACAAAGTAATGTTACATTTGTGTTTGCAAGCCAGAAGTATTACTTTAAATAAGGCATCTTATTATTTCCTTCTGATTCTTTTCCTGCCCAAATTGGTGTTTGGTCTCAGCTTTCACCCACATCTTTGCTAATGCTCCCCTTGAAGCATTTTAAACGGTGCAAAACAACTTTACTTTCTCTCCTCTTGCAATGTCAGGGATAAGGTTCACCAGGTTGGTTGATGACATGGGGGACCAATTAGAAGAGATTAAGCAATCAGCCTAAATTCTCTCGAACTGACGAACAAGAGATGATCTCATTGAAACATGCAACATTCTACCAGGCCAGTGATGATCTGTCCCCTGGTTCGAGTGTCCAGAAACGAGGCTCTCATTCTCAAACTAAGGGTTCAGGTATTCAGGCCAGAAATAAGAAGAAAGTGTCCTTATCTGTAGGGTAATGAGTCATTGGGATTATCTACCATCGAGGACTGTGGCTCTGTTGCTGAGTATCTGCATGAAAAAGATTAATATATTTTTGGGTACTGAGGGAATAAAGGGATATGGATGAATTTGGAGGTAAAAAAAAAATGTCCTGCTTCTGTTTCTTGTGTTATTGTATGTGCTTATTATTGTGATTGGGCATTTGTTGGGTGAATCAATGACCATTAGTCTAGCATCCACAACAATTTGACATTGCAGTTTGGATGGCCAGTGCCCTGTGCCAAAATCTCCCTTTACCCTGAAACCAATTCATTATTTGCATATTTAGAACACTGCAGTAACCAGGCAAATAAACGATCAACATGTGCCTAAGTTTCTACTGGATTTGATTAGTGTAAACTCTGAAAATGATGGCATTCTATGGCAAGGTTGCTTGTAGTTGCAGCCAATTTTTCCCTCTGACAGGAAACAATTACTTCAAAGCAGTACATTTCAATTACTCCATTTCGAACAGACTCCAATGTTTGTGCAAAAACAGCAACAAGCAACAATTTACAGAAAGAAAGAGAGGTGGGCTGAAATGCACATTTCACATTAAGTTTTGTAACCACACAAGCTGTCGTTTAAAACAGGAATTTGATCAGGATTTACCAGGAGTGTCTGAACATTGGATCATTGTTCCCCAGAATGTCAGTCGATGCAAGACTGATAAGAAATATTAATGCTCAAGCCACACAGTCCGACCATTAACTGCACTTAAAAACAGATAAAAAGACAAAAGTTGTGTCAATGATTGGCAGTTGGACATACGAGTTAGGCCTGCTATTTAATAGTTTATATACCTGTTTTAAAGTGAAACTGCCAATCAATCCCACATAGTCATTGGGAACAATTTAAACTGTCAGGTCTCATTCCAACAAAGAGTGAACTGTTTGTAAAGAGTTTAAGGATTTTCATATTCTGCCTAGCTGTTTATTTCCTCAAAATCTATTTCCTTCATTTTATTTCTCTTTCTGCACACGATTAGATTCCACCACCCCGTTCCTTTATCAATCATCCCTTCACACTCATTAAAATCTATGGAGTTAGACAACTTGTCCTTATAGAAAACACATTTTCAAATGCTCTTGTGTAGGAAGGAACTAGAGATGCTGGTTTAAACCGAAGATAGACACAAAATGCTGGAGTAACTCAGCGGGTCAGACAGCATCTCTGGAGAAAAGGAACAGGTGATGTTTCGGGTCGAGAACCTTCTTCAGACCCTTCTTCTGTCTGAAGAAGGGTCACGACCCAAAACGTCACCTATTCCTTTTCTCCAGAGATGCTGTCTGACCCGCTGAGTTACTCCAGCTTTTTGTGTCTATCTTCCAAATGCTCTTGTTGTGCCCCCTATAATATTATTAGCTCAGGCTTCCAGCAACTTATGGAACAAAACAATGTCAAGCTGAGGAACAAGAGGAAACTATAAATAACAGGGTCATGGGATGCACTACCTACCACCCTCACCCCCATTAAACCTGGGCAAAGGAGAGGCTACAATTTTAAAATGGTGGTTGATGATATCAATGAATGTTTCTTGCAATGCAAAGCAAGGGTAAATGGACCCAGAGTAAAGTTGCCCGTATCACTTTGTCTGTAAGACTGCCAAGTAACATAAAAAAATTGGCTTGAGGACTGACCACAGTGTAAGAAATGTAAAGTCATCTATTTATTTTGGCGGGGATCATTTTAAAATAAAGAACTGTTGGTGCTGCAGCAGTGACATGAGCAGCTGCAGCTGTTGAGGTAGTGAAGCAACAGCAGCAGGCATGAAGTTAAACGAATGATCAAGAGATTCGGTGACAGTGGCAATGTATCTTCAGGATGCATCCTGGAGCATCCAGAGTTAGATATAGCCCTTAGGGCTAACGGAATCAAGGGATATGGGGAGAAAGCAGGAACGGGGTACTGATTTTGGATGATCAGCCATGATTATATTGAATGGTGGTGCTGGCATGAAGGGCCAAATGGCCTATTCCTGCACCTATTTTCTATGTTCTATGTTTTCTACATGTCCACCAGCAGTTGTTTAAAGCTTAGTGTCAGCATTCCTATCCATGAGCCAATTTTCTGGGTGTTTAACAATGGCGGTTAGGAGAGGGCCGGTGGGGGAAGCACGGAGTGGTAGAAATTTTATCTCCTTTCCACCAGGACGGAAGATGCTTAGTATATCAAACATTGTGATTAGTCAGCTGCATAATTCAAGGCTGACAGAGCCATTCAGATGAATTCCGAAGTTGTCTCAAAAGCTGTCAGAACTGATCCCACTTTCCCCCATTGTCTGGTCAAGAGGGAAAAACTCAAAGATGAGTCAATAGCTTCAGAGAGTTGCATTTCCAGATGTGTTCATTTACAGATTGCTCTCAAAAATGTTAGAAATGCTGAATAAGCAGTTAAAACATATCTTTGAAAAGCAATCTACAAAAAGGAACATTTTGAAACATGCTCCACTGCTGTCTTAGGTGAATACTGTTTATGATTTGTACCTTCATTTTAAACTGACTTTCACAGAGCTTGTGTTGTTCTGCAAGTAAAATTGTGTACGGCACTGGATGATAATATTTTGTTTCGAAAATAATGAAAGTAAAATTGTCATGTTTTTGGTTTCAGCTTAACATTCTACCGATTTCACATGCAGATTAGATTCTTCGAAAATCTTTTTGTAAGTGTCAGTATAAAGGACTTTGGAAAGGAACTAAAGATCTATACAAACAAGACATTAAAACTAGCAACAATGCCTCTTGATGGGGCAGATTTTCTGGTTAAAATTAGGCAGCTCATCTCATCTCTGCCAGATTTTACTACTTAACTGGGCGGGAATTCAGGATACCTGAGGGTAGAGAGATGTTCAAACTTCTAACAGCTATTCTGCTCATCCCAGGACATCAGCACCACACCATTAGACCATTTATGAAGTTCAAAGGGGAGTACAGGCAATTCTAAGTCTGGGAACTTGGCACAGGTCCAGCTGACCCATTCACTTCTGTGGTAAGTAATCATCACAGTCAGAAAGGTGAGCATATGAACATTTCCTGTTCATCTATCCGTGTTCTCCAGAGATGCTGACTGACCCGCTAAGTTACCCCAGCACTTTGTGTCCTTTTGAGTAAACAAGCGGGTGCAGCACAGAGGGTGGGAGTCTGTAAGTCATTCTTGTAGAGGCTCTGCATTACTCTGGATTTCCATCAGCTGGGAACTGGCTTCCATGTGAAAGAACATCACGGGGGCTTGCTCCAAGAAACAGCCGACTCCAAGGCAGGTAATTAAACAGAGAAAAGGGCTCAATGTATTTAACAGAAGCATTAACCATCTTATTTCAAACAGATTCTTTCAAAATTATTTCTCCTTTCCTAAAATCCTGGATAGTCATGGAAATTCATCTGTAGCACCTTTCCAGAATTAAAAATGACATTAGCAGACCCCTAACGATGTTTTAAAATGTTGCTCTAAAACAAGAATCTCATTGATACTGGTGCAATGGCAAAGAGGCTTCAGTTGTGTAATGTTATTGTTTTCAAAACAATTGGCACCAGGGGCTACTGTTATTAGTTGCACTGCTGGGGGTGACCCAGCTAGTAGCACTGCTCCCCCAAAGTTCCAGTGATCTGCGTTTAATCCTGACTTGTAGCGCTGTCTGTGTGGAGTTTACACATTCTCCCTTGACTCTGTGGAATTCCCACAATTGCTCTGGTTTACCCCCACATACCAAATACATGCAGGCCATGGTAAAATGCCACAAGTGTGTAGGTGAGTGGTAGGTGCTAGTGAAAACATAGGAGAAATAAAATGAGGAATTGGTGTAAGATCGGTGTAAATGTGAGCTTGATGGTCAACACAAACTCAGTGGGCCAAACGACTTGTTTCTGTGGTGTACGACTTCATGACCTTTCCTCACAGCTCTGACCTCAGGAAGTAGCACTTAAAAGGTCACACCACAAGGCAACCAGCAATCTTAACTGCAGAAGTGTTAGCAAGGAACAAGTGCATGCTAGAATAGGAGAGTAGCACAGTCCTTGCAAGGCGCAGAGAAATTGGTACAGATATCTGAAGTGTAGTGCATGGAGGAGGCAGCTTCCTTGTGCAAAGGGCATTCATGGCATTAAGTTGCAAGGGAGCAGTATGTAAATGCCTGCACTTTTGGGAACTTTGTAATGCAGACAAATTTCCTTTTAGATTGTGTACACATATATACACCAGGCTGCAGAAAGGATGTGAATAAGTACCAGAGGCTGCATACAAACGTTACAGGAATGTTGCCTAGACTGGAGGCTTTGTTATAAGGAGCGATTGCATAGGGTGGCACTGTGTTTCACTGGAGTGAAGGACTTTGTGGTACAACCCCTCAACCTCCTTCGTAAATGGTTCATAAAATTATGAGATGTATCTTTAGGGTAGTTGATCACATTCTTTATCCTGGGGCAGTGTAGATTAAAACTAGAGAGTTTAGGTTTAAGATGAAAGGAGAAAGATTTAAAGGGGATCTGAGAGGCTTTTCACAAAAGTAGTGGTGGGAATAAGGAAGCGGTTGCCAGAGGAGGTGGTACAGGTAGGTAAAATTACAACGCTTAAAAAACATTTTGACAAATATATGGATAGGAAAGGTTCAGAGGGATATAGGCCACCTTGGTCAGCATGCCAAATCAATCAACAAATGGACAAATCTAGGTATGAGTGTGACCATTGCATTGACTAAAATTGAAGATTCCCCACTTAGTTACTCGACTTTTATTTATTTCCATAATGTATCAGTGAATAATGAAGGCTCATATATGAGCACAGACAGGCTACAAGAATCCAATGGTCATGTTTCTTGGAGCAAAAGTGACAGTGACTGACAGTTCTCCAAATACTCATATGAGCTTGTATCAAGGGTGACAAAGTGTGTAGGTGAGAATCTGGAGGGAGTTAATGAAATAGGAATGGGAACAGAAAAAAATGACTTGAATGGAAATGAGGGCCTGATGGTCACCACAGATTTACTGGGTTAAATATCCTTTTTATGTTGTGTGAAGCTGTGCTGGGCTACACAACCTTTGCAACAAATATTTCTTACACAATCTGGAGAAGTGTTCATTCTCTCAGAACATTAACTAGTATAGTTGTTAATTTGATTTTGATTCAAGCAATATTTTTTTCTTTGGCATTACACAGATACATTTCTGGGTTTGTATGTTCAGTCAGTGCAAGTATCAATAGTAATTTCTACACTTGCGTGTTTCAGGAACACCTAATGGAAATGCAAGTAGGTTGAAGAGCATCTGAAACCATAAGTCTTCTTTGACTGAAACCCCGATCTAAAGTTTTATTTTGATTTTATCAGGTCAACTTCATTTTCTTTTGTATACTGATTAAATAAATATGCTTGGAGCATGGTTAAAATAGCAAATTCTGTTTTAGCAAACAAAGGTAGTTATCCACTGCCAGGATGTTAAGCGGAATCAAGGTAGTGACCTTCATTTCTTCAGGAGACCTTTCTTGTGCAGAAGAAAAAAGACTAAAATATACAATCTATATTATGTTTCTGGAATTGCCATTCATTTAATGGATTCACTCCAACCTGCCAAACCTTCTCTTTCTTTGCCTCTAGTTTATCCTCTACATCTTCACAGCTTCTTCGTTGCCATGCTTTTGGTAACTTGTTTCCTTCAACTTTTTGATTATATCGTACTTGAAGACCCTTGTCAATCCATCTTAACTCAGCACAACTTCTACCAAGTACAGATCATATCCCTAAGAGTACTTACTTTCATTAATTTTTTTTTCTTTCTGATTACACATCTCTGAAGAAATTTTGGAAATATGTTTTACTACACTGAAGGGACCATATCAATTCAACATTCATCTTCTCTGAATAAAAGTAGGAAGTTTAAAATCTAAAATAGACGGCTCCAAAGTGCAGAAAATCACACTAAAGATCACAATGGAGGCATGTGAGCGAACATGCTAGGGGACCCCACCGGAAAATAAATAGATGTGGTGCTGTGGCATGAAACAATCTCAACTTCCTGCTAAATACCAAAACCTTTCCGAAAAGCAAACAAAAGAACTTCCCTTGAGCCAAGAACACACATGGACATTGTTGCTATGACATTAAACTTCTTTCCAAGTGTCACAATGACACTTTCTGTTGTACATGTCATCACTAAACAAGCATAACTACACAAAACATAATGGTCAAGGAGAGAAACTGCTTACAATCTGCTTTGACTGTCTCAAGACAGCAAAATCTTCTGACAGAACGAAGATAGATGCTACCTTTACTGAAATTCCACCATCTGACACATCTTCTGCCTTTTAAATATTCTGAAGGGATCATTTCCTTTGAAAAATTCCATGGTCCACTTTTTTGCCTGCATCCACCACTACACCATTAGGTGTCCTTGAGACTCTTGAAAGGCGCCCATAAATAAAATGTATTATTATTATTACCCGCATGCAACACTTTCTCTTGCAATTGCAGGAAATATAACATATCCTTTATACCCCTTCCCAAGTCTCTAACAGTTTTATTCTTGTTTGATTGTCTCATAATGGCTTCTTTGACTTTCATTGGCACAACTTTGGTTCTCATGTTGATAAACAGCAATAAAAGTTTCCAAATGTGATGGTAAGACTGGAGGAAAGACTAGGTGCTGAGAGCTCTCTTATACCTGCATTAAGGAGGCAATTAAACACACCTGAGCAATTACAAACGCCTGTGAAGCCATGTGTCCCAAACATTATGGTGCCCTAAAATACGGGGACTATGTATAAACACTGCTGTAATTTCTACATGGTGAAACCAAAATGTATAAAAATGACCTTTATTAAAATCTGACAATGTGCACTTCAACCGCACGAGATTTTTTCTATTACAAATCTCAAATTGTGGAGTACAGAGGCAAATAAATAAATGATGGGTCTTTGTCCAAAACATTATGGAAAACATTCAATTTCCTGTTAAATAATGTGGAGTCTTTTGGCTTGTTAGTGCCTAGTAGGTAAAATGACAATGGTATACTATGATTATCACTCTGAATTCAGGTATAACTTAGTTGTGTTCCTGAAGATCCAGCTTATGTCACAATCAACAGCAATGTCCAGGGAACACAACCAAAAGTGGCCAAATTAGTAGTTTGCTCCTGGAGGCTAGCATGCAGCCCATATAATAGTAAGATTAAATGAGAACTTACCAGTTTGAAGTTTGATCTGTATTTTATGAGGAGTTACGATGAGGGATTACGTGAAGAACCCGTCCAGCACGCATGCGCGACATACTTCAAAGCAGCGGTGTGGAATCACAGGAAACACAATAATTGAAATAAACATAGTAAAGAAAAGGAGAACTAAGATACCAGCTGATCTCTATAATTGAGGGTGGGAGCAGAGGGCACGTAATCCCTCATCGTAACTCCTCATAAAATACAGATCAAACTTCAAACTGGTAAGTTCTCGTTTAATCTTGCTATTTTACTTCGGAGTCACGTGAGTGACTACGTGAAGATTTTAAAGCTCTGTGATTTCAAACCGTGTAACAGTCCATACTTTACTCGCTGCCGAAGTCATCCAAGGGAGGAAGTATGTTATCGTAATCAAACCTGAATCTGTTTGTAAAACAACAATGGTATTATTTGAAAATAATAACAAAGAAATTAATGCTCCCCCGGGCTAAATTATATATTTTTTGCAGTGTCTAAAATTCTGTCTGCAAGTGAAACAGGTTTTAATGGCTTGTTGTAGAATGTTTGAAAGTTCTTCCCATGGACCACCCCGCTGTTACCAGGTTAGGTCCAGTGGCACATCCATACTGTTAGCCGCCGACGTGGATGCTGCTCTGGTGGAGTGAGATGTGTAAATATCGGTATCCACTCCAGCAGCTCCTAATACCTGTTTGAGCAATTTAGAGAAGGTTTGACTCGGTACCCTGACCCAGTGGCTTTTTTGTGGCTGACCTATTTTGTCTCCCTCGGGAATTTTAGGTTGTGTTGATATATTGTAGAAGGTGAGTCATGACATATAACGGTGGTCAGGTGGGTACGCCCGGAATTTCCATAATGAGTCCTGAAGTTCCTGGTCTGCTCTGTTTCACCAGCTCCTGAATGGTGAATGTTATTTGGTCTGATGTTATGACCATATTGTCCAGTCTGTGTAGGTAAAAAGACTGGACCCTTATGCTGAGACTAAGCCATCAGCATGGCCGTATACAGGGTAGCTGTTTTCAGAGTAAGAAATCTGGCTGGTGGCCATCCCTTAGGTATGTCAGGACAACGCTGACATCCCAAATCTTGGTATATCTAGGTCTTGGGATTTTGAATAGAAGGTACCTCTCATTAATTTGGCCACCAGTGGACGAGACCAATGGCCTGTATCCCTTGGTGCCTGCCTTAGATAGGCTCACAGTGCACTTCTAGCACATTTGATAGTGCTATAGTTCAGACCTTCATCGTGGCGAAGGCTGGCCAGGAACTCCGGTACATAGGTATGGTGGTTGATTAGTAGGTTGTCTCTGTTCTCGAGCAGTATGTTTCCCATTTTCTTATACTGGTGTGATATTGTTTCTTCGTGGAGTCGGTGAGATGCTGTCATCGTGTTCATGGTCCTATTTGACAATCCCAGGTCCATCAAAAGGTCTTTTTGGAATCTGCAACCCAGTAGGCTTATTCTGTCATGGCATGGGTGACTTTCGCCTGATACAGGGTGGATCAGTAGATCTGGTCCGTGTGGAATGGTCATGGGTTTCAATGACCTCAAGGATCACTGGGAACCATGGCTGTGTAGGCCAGTCGGGTACTACCATAAAGTCCGAAGCAAAATTCATCTGTATTTTGCGTAGTACCTGACTGATGAGATAGAAAAGGGGAGAAAAACATAGAGATTAGTTCGCCCCCCCAGTTCAGCGAGAATGTATCCATCGCCGCTGCCTCAAGGTCTGATTCCCATGCGACATACATCGGTACGTGGTGATTCAGTCGGAATACAAAGAAATCGATATCTGGTGTTCCATATTGTTTTGTAATTTCAGCAAATACTTTGGTTTAACATGTCTGCCACAGTATTTAGCTCACCTGGTAGGTAAGTTGTTGATAGCCAAATATGTTTGACAACATACCATTACCAAATTGTGTTAATCAAATTGTCACATGATATCGATTTTATTCCGCCCATGTGGTTTAGTATAGGCCACCACTGTGATATTGTCAAATTATAAACGAACATGCAAAATGGTGCACTATTGAACAATATGCTTTTAACCCATAGAACGCACCCAACATTCCCAACTAGGTTTTATGTCCAGTGTCCGTAGTGGTGATGACTTTAGATTAGTCCATTTACCACCTGTTCTGGATATGGGTTATTTTGTTTAAACGCTAGCACCTTAGCTCTAATGGAAAGGTCCAAGTTAAGTAGCTGGTAATGCTGCTACTAATTTCCCAATTACACTTGCCACTTTGTCGAATGGTTGGTTGATTGTTAACCATTAATTTGTTACAGGTTTGTGCCAATTATGCTGATTCTCCTTTTGGCAACGTTATAGACATGTGGACTGAGTTAATTGAATACCAGATAGTCCATAGTTGTGGATGGTGGCAACGTAGATTTATCTGGATTGTATGACAAAGCCCAGGCTAAATACGTTTTTAGTAGCTAATGCTGCTGATTTAGCTCATTCCATGGTTTTGTCTGTTGTTAAATATCATCAAGATATGCCACGACAGTTACAAATGTTTTCCATTAAAGTGTGTATACCTGGTGAAAGTATTCAAAGTGGTTAAGTCAATGATGGTGCGACATTCACCATCTTATTTGTTTTTTTGGTAAATTAATACGGTTCCAAAGGTTCATATTTAGACATCTTTATGACCCCTTTGTATGTCTTCTCCAGTTCAGCTTGTCCCTCATGTTTCCCTTTTAGTGAGAGGGTAAAACCCCTTTGGGGTTCATGCTGAACTGGTGGCAATTTTTTCTTAAATTCAATTTTTATCCTTGAATACTTTTGGTATATAACTACCAAGTGTGATAGTTCTTCATGCTTCCAAAGCCAGGTGTGGTCCCCCCCTCCCCCCTGTTAGCACAATCCCTTCACCTTTTATGTGATGGTAGGAACCATACTCACCTACCTCCACTGTTGGTTAGTGGTGTGTTCATTTCTTCGGTTTCTGGTTCCTTGTCCGTCGGGGTGGTGTTGTTGGGGGGTGGCACATTTTCCATGGGGCCCGCTCTGGGCCCTGTCCTGAAAGACTTGCGGGGATGGCATGCGGGCCCCGAGCTTTCACCAGTACCATGAAGTAGACGCCTACTGGTGGATGCATGGAGGTACTGCTGTCTGGTTTTGTGTGGTTTGCTCATTCCAGGTCCTGCCCTCATGAGGCCGAATATCTTGGATACTTCGTCCAGTTGTTAGGCTTGATTTGGTAACTTTACCAGATAGCAGGATCTGTGGTTCTGAGGTCAGCGTTCTCACAGTCCTGTGAATTTTTTAGGTTGAGGGCAAGTTTTATGACTTCCTTCCATACTACCCTGCCCCTCTGGAATGAGCATGCGAAATGATAGCCGACGTCAGGGGTATCAATATTGCAAATTAAGATTTTGGGTTTTAAATGCCCTGCTTAATGTACCCCCAATAATGGTAGGCACATTGAGCAAATGCAATTTTGGGGAGGCGTGATAAAGTCCAACGCCTCATGACTACCTGCCTTGGAGAGGTTTTTAAAGGACAGGTAGTAAGCTGGCCACCAGATTAGGATGTAACGGCCATCTCGCTCGTGGTGTAGCCACGTAGCGGTATCTCACACCCAGCAGCTCTTCCTGGTCCTGTACCTCAAGCATACTCCTGATGTTGTTCAGCCAGTGACCCCTCTTCATGACCAGCCCAGCCCTGGTCGCCAACGATCCCCTCTGATGAGGGAGATGCGATGGCCAGTGCTGTTAGTGCACTGGAGCGGGAGTGTTTGTGCTCCCTTTGCGAGCTTGCCCCAGCTCCCGAGGCAAGTCTCGCTGGAGTTTTTACTCCATGACCTTTCTCTAAGGCTTGGAAACAGACAATTTCTCGCTCGGGCGGTGGTTTGAAGTGCCGGCTCTCTGAATGAGCCGGTCTGTCCGTCTTCTGTGTGTCTGTCTCCAGCCCACTGCGACTGGTCGCCAACTTTGCTCAGGCGGCTGCCTCTGTTGTTGTCGCGGCGAGTCTCCTTGTCGGAGTTGCAGGGACTACCGGCCGGTCTGTATCTTGATTTGCCTTCAGTCCGCTGCCGTTGGTCAGGCAGCGCTAGCGGACTGGGTTCGGCTCGGTACCCGTGACTGTGGACCGCAGCGTGTGCGGTCCAGGTGCCGCCTCTTGCCCCCCCCCCACTGACGGAACGCTCCTTCCCTGGAGTCGAACGGGGGCGTTTTTTCTCTGTGCTGCTTTGCTCTTTCCAGCTTTCGTCTGGTGCACAAAGAAGAGCAAAGTTTGTCAATTCGAACCTGTGGGTAAGTACTTACCTGACGGTCCGTTATTTCAAGCTTGTAGCGGGAGCGCCTGTACTCCCGTTCGTCGCTGTTGCACTGCGTGAACGCTCATGTCGCGCATGCGTGCTGGACGGGTTCTTCACGTAGTCACTCACGTGACTCCGAAGGAAAATTCTTGATAATGTTACTACATTCACAGCAGAGGAACAAATAGGCAAATGTCTGAGTCAAAAATCTTGCATAATTCCATTTCAAGTACACCACCAAGAATAATTGCAATACCAAGAGAGTGAACAACTAAGGATTAGCCTCCTTTAGTGATTGGTGACAGGGCTTATTTTTTTAATGCTGCATGTCATTGGATTTTATAGCATGGTGTTTTAAATTATACAATGTTTTGACAACATAACCTAAAATCGCTTTTTGCAACAAGTAGATGTGACACCAATAATAAGTCAACAAATTTGGAATATCAATTAAAACCAACAGCACAATTGAAGTTTCCATAACACACACACTGTCAGAAGGGCAAAAGTCTCATCTTCTAGTCTAAGTTCCTACTGTCTTCTAATCTTGAACTTTGTTGAGTCACTAAAACAGCAAAAGTATTGTTTTGGGTCAATATCAATCATTTCAAGGTAATGCCATGTGTTAATTTGGAAGGTGGCACGAGAAGAACAGAATAAGGGAAGTGACTGTTGTACGTGGTGGGGGAGCAAAACGTAATGGCGCTAAATGGCAATTGGCATTTGTGACCGCAAGTTGTGTAATTTTGCTGATTTTGTTGCTTTTTGAGGGGGAGGTTAAGCATTCATGAAAAATAACACTAGTGATTCATGATCAAGTGGGTGGGGAAATTCTCCAAAAGCTTTCTCATGACTCTCCTGCGATGCAGAGCAAAATGCCTGTAATCGTCAAGCTTACTGATAAACACACATTTCTGTCACCTGCATTAGGTGTCATTGTGTGCTGCTAACCACCAGCGGGAGGTGGAAAAACATCTGCACACTTGCATTCTGGCATCTGGATGTAACTAGATGGATTTGAATGCATTTAGATCAAATCACACTGATTAAGTGTCTTTTCTCTCTAAATATCAGATACTAATTTTCATTTCAAGTTAATCTAAAACAGTTTCTCTTTGCAAATTAGTATCTAATTTAACTTGTAACTGTCAGAACTATTTATCTTTACAAACATGAACAAAGAAATGCTCATTTTGCACAGACAGTAGATAGGCTTTTAGCACATTGATCTGAACTTCATTTTGTCTTAAGTGTGCACAGGTACATCAATTCAAATTGAGCTTCATCTGTCTGAAGTCCCTAGTGAGGAGTGAATGTTTGTATCATTTTAGTCAATATGGACTAGTTCAAAGAACTTGCTGATTTAAAAAAGAATGATTGTTGATGTGAAATTAGCCCTCCATGCTTTTACAAATCTGTAATGACAATGGGGAATTCTACAATTTTTATTTAGAAGTCTTTCACATCTTGGCAGGGAGTGATTCAAATGCTTTTGTGTTATTATATAGTCTGTTTGAAATGATAAAAAGTGGCATTACACTGCAATTTAATTGAAGAGAAACAGGACTTCAGTACAAGTAGAAAGACACAAAAAGCTGGAGTAACTCAGCGGGGCAGGCAGCATCTCTGGAGAGAAGGATTGGGTGATGCTTTGGGTCGAGACCCTTCTTCAGAATAAGTAGTTTGCATTTAGCACCCACCTTAGATTCTTTCATTATAAGTATAATTTGAGGTTATACTGCACACAGAAGAACGGATAACAAGGAATCTGATAAAGAATTTACACTTACAAGTCCAGTCAGAACCTCAAGGTACCTTAAACACTTGCTAACAAGTGAAGTACTTAGGAAATGCAGTATCCACCGTGTTGTTGTTAATGCAGCAGTCATCTTGTGCCAAGCAAGATCTCACAGACGACAAACAACAAACAAAAACATATTTACACATTTAACATCAATTTTCTCAAGGTGCTTCCTCAATGTCCAGTCCCTACACAGATGCTCCCTGACCCGCTGACTTCCTCCATCACTTTGTGTTTTGTTCAGGATTCCAGCATCTGCAGTTTCTTGTGTCTCCAAACCATGTGGGTAATTGATTTGAGGGTCAAGGCAAGGGTAGATCCGTGAGGGAACCCCAGTAATAAAGGCATGTGTGAGGAAGCGAGTGTCAAGGCTGGTGAACTTTTCTGTTGTATTTATTCGGTCAAGCGATAAATATGATTCAGGCTCGGCCAGCAGTTAATGTCCATCTCAAATTGGCCTTCAACCGCGTAGTATTTTCTGAATGTAGTTAACATAAAATCACATTACTGTGGGTTATACATAAGCCTTAAAATAGTGGCAGACTTCCCTGCAGGAAATTGGTGAAACATTAGTCATTTTTGCAACAATTCTGAAATTTCATGGTCACCATTGCTGATGTAAGCTTTTTAATACCAGATAAATTTAATTAATTAAATTTAAATTCCCCAGAAACTCTAAAGGGATTTGAACTCATATCTCCAGATCAACTGTCGAGGTCATTGGATGCTATATTAACAGCTATCCCTTCATAGCCACAGGTATAATCTCCCCACAGTGCAGATGAAACAGAATGAAAATAATCTTTAGATGATCTATTCAAGTGACATTAGCTGAGGAATACATCTTAACAAGAACACCAATGAATTAATTCAATGCTCTTACAACCATATAATTTTTTTATCAACATCTGAGAGACTGGATAGAGGCCTCCCAAAGTATTATATCATAGTGTCTAACAAGATTTCACACTCGACCCTATAGAGTAGGACTTGAACCCATATCCTTCTGATTCAGATATATCACGTTAACACCTAGGCATAAGAAATAAGTGTAGCAAAAGCAAGAGTCTTGAGATGACATTCACGGCGAAAAGGAACCTCAAGTGTCAACCAAAATTAATGGGCTTGAATTTTTAAATTCTTATGTTTGGGTCGGTTTTAGGCTTTTTTCACAACATGCAGACAAAAGCAGCTATTTTTGGTTATTAATAAACATAATGAAATGCGTCAACTTTTGGTTTTAAAATTAAATTGGCGAGTTCAATAAATAATAGGTACAATTCAAATCTATTCATTGCCGCTTGCGTTTTACTAAGTAGGCTTTAATTTCCTTCACAGGAATTTCTGGCACATTTTAATATGTATTTTAACATGTGATTGGTCAGCAGTCTACAGTCAATACACCATATCCTCATTTAAAATGCTACACTATTAAAGCAAAATGTGTGGCGGATATTACAAAATACTGTACATTGGTGCATAATTTGTTTTTAAAGTAATTATAAAGGAGCTTATTTTTTTGCAATCATTTGTTAGCCAGCATTGACCTAATTGCGAGCTGCCACAAAAACACATACATTTTTTGTCTGGTATTGCAAATGAGACAAAGTCGGAAGCTCTTCCAAAGTATTTAAGTGCATGACATACTCGTACAGTTGATAATAGGTGTCAGAAATATTGTTTTACTTCCTTTGTAGTCACCATATATTTACTTATAGAGTCATGGACAAATATGACACAAAAACTGGTGCTTGAGTTCACCAAGTCTGTGCTGACCATCAATCAACATCATTATATTGATCACATCCTAAATTAATTCATTCTTCCCACATCTGTGGCGGCACTGTGGCGCTACGGTAGAGTTGTGGCTTTACAGTGTTTACAGCGCCAGAGACCAGGGTTCAATCTCGGCAACAGGTGCTGTCTTTATGGAGTTTGTACGTTCTCCTCGTGACCACGTGGGTTTTCTCTGAAATCTTCGGTTTCCTCCCACACTCCAAAGACATACAGGTTTGTAGGTTAATTAGCTTGGTATTAATGTAAATTATCCCTAGTGCGTGTAGGATAGTGTTAATGTGCTGGGAATCACTGGTCGATGTGCGGTGCAGACTCGGTGGGATGAAGGGCCTGTTTCCGCGCTGTATCTCTAAACTAAATTTGCATCACCTTCACACACCCAGCACCCATTTCCACCGCCCCTCCTCCCCACCACCAATCCTTTCACTCATTTACACAGAGGGATCATTTATATTGCTAATTAACCCACCAACCCAGCATATTTTTGGGACATGGGAGGGAATCCATCCTGTACAGAAATAACTTTTACACCCTACATACACAGTGTCAGAGGCCAGGATTGAACCCAGATTTCGATCAGCTGCAAGGCAGGAAATCTTCCTGGCTATGCAACTTTACCAACCTCCGTACATTTCTCCTTTAGTGACAAACTGCTTGTTGCAATTCAATATCTACAGAATCTCCATCGTCAAAACAAAACTAGGAACAGGAAAACTGTTAGAGCACCAGGTTCATTGCTTTTGAAGTTTCTTTTGAAAATAATTCCTGAAAATTTGAAAGAATCTTCTCCTTCCCAAGGTAGACAAAAATGCTGGAGTAACTCAGCGGGTGAGGCAACATCTATGGAGCGAAGGAAATAGGCGTTATTTTGGGTCGAGACCCTTCTTCAGACTGATATGAGGGTGGGCTGAGGGAGAGCTGGGAAGGGGAGGAGAAAGCAGGGACTACCTGAAATTGGAGAAGTCAATGTTCATACCGCTGGGGTATAAACTGCCCAAGCGAAATATGAGGTGCTGCTCCTCCAATTTACGGTGGGCCTTACTCTGGCCATGGAGGAAGCCCAGGACAGAAAGGCCGGATTCGGAATGGGAGGGGGAGTTGAAGTGTTGAGCCACCGGGGGATCAGTTTGGTTATTGCGAACCGAGCGGAGGTGTTGGGCGAAGCGATCGCCAAGCCTACGCTTGGTCGCATCGATGTAGAGCAGCTGACACCTAGAGCAGCGGATGCAATAGATGAGGTTGGAGGAGGTGCAGGTGAACCTCTGCCGCACCTGGACTGCCTGGGTCCTTGAATAGAGTCAAGGGGGGAGGTAAAGCGACAAGTGTAGCATTTCCTGTGGCTGCAAGGGAAAGTGCCAGGAGAGGGGGTGGTTTGGGTGGGAAGGGACAAATTGACCAGGGAGTTACGGAGGGAGCGGTCTCTGCGGAAAGCAGACAGGGGAGGAGATGGGAAGATGGAGCCAGTGGTGGGATCCTGTTGGAGGTGGCGAAAATGTTGGAGGATTATTTGTTTTATGTGGCGGCTGGTAGGGTGCAAAGTGAGGACAATGTGTCTATCTTCACAAAAAATAATTATCCGTTGTGGCTGTGCAGACTTTTCCATTATGCCGTCTGCTGTGGCAGAGATTAATGCCATCTTTACATAACATCAATGTATGTTCTTTATACAGAGCCGAGTACAAATATTTGAGGTAAACCGTACCTTATTTTCTTCCTTCTTACTCTAATTACCACACAAATAATATCCCCTCCTTCACCTCAATGCAACATCCATGATTATTTAATATATAACCAACAGGGTTAGCCCATGTTTCTGAATCTATTTGGTTAGTCACATCTTCTCAAATGGTTTCATGAAGAAATGTGCGGAAGAGTGCGCTCCTACCAAGACCATTCCCAAACTAGAAGTCTCGGGTGAAGCTGTCGGTCTGGAATCTCCTGAGGATCAGATCTGTGGTGTTCAAGTCAGGAGAGTCAGAGTCATACAGCAAGACCAGGTATGACATCCAGAAGGCTATCAAGAATGACGGGATTATTCTGGACTAGACTGGAGACTCAGCAAAAGTGGCAAGCCTTAAACTCCTTACATGCCAGAACAACAATCTTGCCCTCAACTTTAGAAGACAAAGGAGCTGATCATTGATATCAGAAAGGGAAAGACCAGGGACCATGCAATTGTCTTCATTGGTGGGATGACCCCGCACAGAGTTAACAGCTTCAAGTTCCCAGGTGTACACATCTTTGCTGATCTGTCCTGGGCGCAGCACAATGATATTCACAAAGCTCACAAATGCCTCCACTTTCTCAGAAGATAAAGGAGATTTGGCATGTCCTCAAATAATCTATTGAAATTCTGTAAGTGTGTGGAAGGCAGCATTCTGACTGGCTGCATCACAGTTCAGAATGCTCAAAAACAAAGGACGTTACAAAATGTGGTGGATATTGTCTGGTTTATCGCAGAAATTGATCTCCCTACCATCAAAGAGATCTACAGGAAGCTCTGCCTCAGCAGCTACCATCAAAGACCCACACCACAATGGCAAATCTCTCATCTAGTTGCTGCCTTTGGGAAGAAAGTACAGGAGTCTGAGAACCATTACCTCCAGGTTTAAGATCAACTTCAACATCAACCTGAACCAGCCTAATCACAGCCCTACCTCAGCAAACTTTGCACTGCTATGTTTCTCTACATACTTTGGTTATTGCACTATCATGGTCTAGTTTACATAAAATAACTGAAAATATATTGTATATTTATCGTTGTTGCTTCTAATGTGCCTGTAAAGCTGCAACGAATAAGGGTTGTGCCTTTGACAAATGAACACTCTTGACTTTTCATCACCATTCAGAGAACCATTTCACAGACACTTTAAAATAAGTCTCCTCTACAGTGTGGTAAGCAGAAACAACTGCACGTAAGAGGGAGAGCAAAAATAAAAGCACAATGGGAGAGGAAAATTGGCCAGGATTAGTCTCCTCTTAACTCCAGAAATATGTGGTGCAAGCAATCCCAGCTGAAGAGGAAATACATCAGCTGAGCCAAGCGAAGAAAACCTGAAAAAAAGCAATAATTTAAACGCTTACTTTGTAATCTTGGTAAAAGAATATTTGAGCAGTTTCACTATTTCCATCTCGTCTATAGTCGGCCTTTGCAGAGCTGCAAAGTAGAAAATTAAGAAATGCACACGATAGATCTGAACACAATGAAATATATACGCGGCCTTTAGCAATGCAGGTAATTCCTGGATCTGAAAAGACCTGTAGCAGCAATGTGAAGGTCATGTAAGACTTGAAATTGTTATCTCCCAATCTAATCAATTCTCAGTATTGTTCAATTTAGTAAGGCAGCTGGTGCCAGATATTGCAACATCCCACTCAGAACTTCTTAGCCAAAGATGAAACGCTAGTTAAGGGCAGGAGGCACTTGCTGCAAACACTTCCTGTGGTAGATAGAAAAAAAAAATTACAAAGCTTTTCCCCCCACTTCGATATTAATAAAATGCAGCAGGCACACATGAAAAATAAATCAAAAGGTTCAACAAATGGTTGGGATGATTAACAACAGCAACTTCCTATTCAATGATACATCATCACTTCCCCCAAGTTGTAAAAAACGTTACTGTTTATGTGTTCAAAATCGCAAAGCTGCAGGAATGATTACTCAAGGAGCATAAGCAACTGAACAGGTGATACTAATAAGCTAAAAAAAAAGGCACAACGTGCACTGTTAATTCAAAAAGTCAGGCAGCGTTTCTGAAGAACATTGATTGGTGAGCTTTCGGGTCAGGACCCTTCTTCAGACGTCTTCTTCAGTCTTCTTCAGTCGTCTGAAGGGTCCAACCCAAAACGTTGCTTATCCAGAGATCCTACCTGACTCGCTAAGTTATTCCAGCACTAGGTATTTTTCTTGTAAACCAGCATCTGCTGTTCCTTGTGTCTTCATACTAATAAGCTTGTTTGGATTGAATACGAGCACTAGATTTTCACAATACCTTTGGAAAGCAGTCACTATCTTCAATCTGAAAGCTGATCACTACATTGTGCAAAAGCTTAATCAATGACCAACAGAATTAAATTGATTATTTTCCCCAGATCTCTGTGCAAACCTCTCGGTTTTCAGAGTTCATAAGTTCATAAATGATAGGAGCAGAATTAGGCCATTTGGTCCATTCAATCTATTCTGCCATTCAATCATGACTGATCTATCTTTCCCTCTTAACCTCATTCTCCTGCCTTCTCCTCATATCCCCTGATACCCATACTAATCAAGAATCTATCTATCTCTGCCTTAAAAAACATCCATTGAGTTGGCCTCCACAGCATTCTGTGGCAATTAATTCACCACCTTCTGACTGAAGAAATTCATCTTCATTTCCTTCCTTAAGGAATGTCCTTTAATTCTGAGGTGATGACCCCTGGTCCTAGACTCCCCACTAGTGGAAACATCTTCTCCACATCCATTTTATCCAGGCCTTCGGTACGTTTCAATGAGATCCCCCCTCAACCTTCTAAACTCCAGCGAGTAGAGGCTCAGTGCCGTCTAACTCTCATCATATCTTAACCCACTCATTCCTTAGATAATTCTCGTAAAACTCATCTGGACCCTTCCCAGAGCCAACACAGAGTGGCTCATTTAATTTTCTTTTGCTTGTACAACCAAATACTAATGATTTTCCTCATGAGAATATTTTTTTGGGGGGCGGGGGATTGTCGTGGCTATGAGATGACACCAGGATAACACATCAATCTATGGAAGAATGGAAAGGAGTATCCATTGATGCATACCAGGTAATCCAAACCAAAAACCAGGAGAGCTTGCTGTACTCCTGGACACATAGTCTATCACTCAGTTTATGGACCGTTTGGAAACTCTTAAGCACAGGTACTAGGGCGAGCAGTTTTCACAGCAGTGGTTAACAAAACATGAAATAAATTGTCATGAAAAATATCACATTGACAAAAGAACTAGTGAAAACCAATCAGTCTGAAGAAGGGTCTTGACCCAAAACATCATCCATCCCTTCTCTCCAGATACTCCAGAATATTGTGTCTACCTTAGTGAAAACCAATGTTTTTTTCTTAAAATATATGTTGTAAATACACTGAAAACCATTAAATTCATAGCAAAATATTTGATGAGTAGTGGTGAGTTGATGGTTTACCATCAATACAAGAAAGAGTTTTGTTGGACCTGGAATTGACTATGTACAATTGCCTGTTATGTACCCACGTCTGACTTTACAGTGGTAGGGTAGCATTTATGAGGCAAATGAAGATTCTACACCCGTCACAGAACTGTAGGACTCCTGTTGTGAAGACCTGGACCTGGGGTTGATTCATTTTAGGAGCTCAAAGGGCCGAATGGCCTACTTTGGCACCTATTTTTCTATGTTTTTCTATGTTTCTATAACCTCTGATAACAAGAGAACCAGATAACCAGGGTGCAGAGAAGATTTACAAGGATATTGTCAGGACCCGAGGGCCTGAGCTATATGGTGAGGTTGAGCAGGCTAGGATCCTATACATTGGAGCACAGGAGGATGAGGGGTAATCTTATAGAGGTGTACAAAATCATGAGATGAATAGATCAGGTAGAAAAAAAGTCTCTTGCCCAAAGTAGGGGAATCGAGAACCAGAGGATGAAGTTTGAAGGTGAGGGGAGAAAGATTTAATAGAAACCTGAGGGGTAACTTTTACATGCAAAGGGTGGTTGGGCGTATCACTTTCTCAAGAGTACTTAGAGATGGATAGTAAATATGAACCTTGACATATATGCACGCATCTTTAAAAAAATAATAAATATAAATAAATTATAAGAGGCAGAATAGGGAGCTTATTATGGCTGAAGTACACAAATGAGTGTTTGCACTTGGGTCCTGTATGAATAACAACTTTAGTTCTGAGATTGACACAGATATTGCCCCAAAAGAGAAACTACCAGATACGCTTAAATTGCATCTTGAGTTCAGAAACTATGAATTTGTAAGAATCAATGAAGCCTTTGATGTTTCAGAATTCTGTAGAAGAATATTCTCATGAGAACAGAATTGACTTGTTTCATTTTAGCTATGATGATAATTTGATTTAGCTCTGATATGTGACTGTAGCAGAACACATCATACTCTGGGCTACTGAGGCTGCACTACATATTTTTACTGAGTATCATGTCTAGCAGAGAAATAGCTAATGAACACATTTATATTTGTAAGTACCGGTAATCACATCACGCCACACTCTATCTTAAGTAAGGAACAGAGATGTTGTTCCGTTTTATAATGGAAGTGATACAGATTATAAAACTAAGCGTATAACGAGCTTGTATACAATGTTAATGGACTGGAGCTCGCTGAGATCGGCTTGCCACTAACAATCACTCCAGAGGTGTGTGTGTCATAGATGCTAGTTACCCAATTCATTTCAGGAAGGTCAAACCTGATAACAGGTTAGTCTAGAGCTAAACTTGGCACAAGGGGTTTCATGCCAACATTTAGCGGGCTGACATGCTTAGGCCATGACATGAATGAAAAATATTGATAGCACACAATGGCATTTGCCAGCTATCAAAGATACTGAGGTTCTGATCATTCTGTATGCCTGGCAGTTAAAAAATTGCGAAAATCAATTCAATGTTCCGAAATAAAAAAAACACTTAAATATATATCATTAAAAAAAGCACATTTAATTAAAAGGAAGTTAACTGTACTCTTGCTGCCACATCTCACATTCAAATGAATGGACTTGTGCATCATTTAAAATGGTGCAGATTTCGGGCTGTGATGAAAATCAAAATCTGCAGTGTTGGAAACCCGAAAGAAAAACAGAAAATTCTGGGAAAACATCTGGTCAGACAGCATCTATGGAAAGAGAAAAATAATTTTTCAGGTCCAAAGACCCTCATCCCATGCACCTGCTGCTTGTGTTTAGCTTATTTAGAGACACAGCGCGGAAACAGGCTCTTCGGCCCACCGAGTCCGCACCGACTAGCGATCCCTGCACATTAACACTATCCAACACACACTGGGGACAATTTACATTTATATCAAGCCAATCAACCTACAAACCTGTACGTCTTTGGAATGTGGGAGGAAACTGAAGATCTGTGAGAAAACTCATGCAGTTACGGGGAGAACGTACAAACTACGTACAGACAGCAGCCGTCTGAATCGAACCCGGGTCTCTGGCGCTGAAAGCTCTGTAAGGCAGCAACTCTACCGTTGCACCATCATGCCACCCCAAGCTATTAATCCTGTTCTGTCGAAGGGTGCTTGACTTAAACATCAATGGCTTCTCTTTCCACGCACGGTGCCTGATCTGCTTTAGTTAAATAAATGTAAGTAGCATTGTGGTAGAAAAAAGATGATTATATTCCCACATTATAAAATGTGCCCATTTAAAAAAAAGTTTCTCAATAAGTAACTTTATATAAGCAGCTGTCTACACCACTATCTTTATCACTTTGCAAATTGTAATTGCAAAACTCCAAATGGACGTTATTAATTAACTCCTCCAAATACAGCCAGCAGCAACTGCTGTGCCCTCATAATGGCAAGGTTGTGTAGCTTGTGTAGCCAACTAATATGAACTTTGAATTTGCCAAACACAATAGGGGTTCTCCAAAGCAGTACATCTATCATATATGTTGTTTTAGTACATCAGTTATATATGTGGCTTTTTGGCACCCACGTGTGCTCACTGGAGACATAAGCCATGTCATCAGAGATAACTGCCTATGAGTGACTCTTTGGTTTCATGCGGCAACTGACATGCAGTTGGCACATTCTTCTGCTGCAGAAAGAAGGCATGAAGACTGCTACTATTTGCCAAGCATCAACAGTTCTGTGGTCACACACCAACTGCTTGATGAGGAAGTTGAATCCCATACGGGTTTTAGTATTGACCGATGCTCACATGTAGCAGCTGCGTGTATGTGGGGTCAATGACAATCTGAACCATAAGGAAAGCCACATTCTCTCTGCCCACTAGACTCTGGCAAGGATGAATGCAATGGTTTTGGCACTACCTTAATAGGGAGCATTCGTGCATTTGTACCTGAAGATTTGCCAGCAGGAGCAAGAAGAAATCAACCATCAACTTGGCACTTGAAAAATTGATGATGCATTTAAATTACACTGCTTGACGGAGCAAGAGCAATGGGTCTTTTGGTGAGTTCCTTCCTGTTGTGAATACATTCAATATTTTAAGTGTGTTTCGTCCTGGCAATGGCACCAAATTATTTTTAATCGCTAATATTGCAAACCTCCACTGTATATTTAATTTGTGCATGCCTAGACACTCATCTCATTCCCATGAAGATCTCCAGGTACCCCAAAACTAGGCACTAATCAATCCAACTTTGTCTCATAATCTCCCTGATCGCCTATAATTCTATAGTTTGCGCAGACATTAATCAAGCTTCATCTAATTTCAAAATAGTTTGTGCTTCTTACAAAACTTGATAAGGGGGATTTCATGAATCAAAATCAACTCGAGCAATGATGAATCAGATTCTCCATGGTAACTAGCAGAGGTATTCAATGAAGATCCTATATCTCATATCATGGAAGACATCCACTTCCAAAGATCAACTAGCAGCGATTTATGATGGGCACTTTGGAAGAGAACTATCCCTTGTTGCTGAAATATTTATCTTTTTTTTTGTAAACTTAAGAACTAACCCATACCACTGAAACTGATCATTTTGTTTATAAACTTTGTGGAACATCCGGGGTTAGAGTACTTCCCAGTAGATAAGATGAGGCACATTATTTAAAAATTAAACAATCAGTTACCAGTTTATTCATATTTTGAAAAGATCAATAAATATAACACTGTTTCCTGCTTTCGTGGATCCTTAAAAAATAAGGTAAAAACACTGTATTGATTTAAGTTAGTATATGGGCTACATTAGACAGGTCTGTGCAACATCTGTTGCGTATGAATCCATTCTCTGAAATCATCTGTTGAACAGCTTGGAAGAAGGAGCAAGGGAAGATGCCTTATGCATAGCCATTAAGCGTAAGAGAATTTCTTCAGTCTAATTAAGTAATCTATAATACAGCTTCAGGTCTTCTCCACATAGCTCAGGTCACTCACACAAAAGCAGCATGTCCTAGCAAGAAAGGTAAGTTATATTTAGCTTTAAATGCCTGGTCTATTATCCGTTTATAAAGATTAGACTCTGCAGCCTAAAATTTGCATTCTCCCATGTGCTATGTACAGCATTGCTCCGATCCTCTGAAAACAGGAGAGAAATTGGACAAAAGGGCATTAATAGTACTATAGCATTTTCTACATTAATTCACTTGCTTAAATGGAGCCTGTAGATAAAGTGAACGCTCACAGTTTTTTTTTTAACTCCAGCATACAGGATTCCAAAACATAAGGGAATAGGCTTAAGGTGAGACAATATAGATTTAAGAGGGGCAATTTTTTCACTCAGAGGGTGTACTGCATCTGGCATGAGCTACCAGAGGAGATGTTGGAAACAGATACAATTATGGCTTTTAAAAAGACATTTGGCCTGATAGATAGATACAGATAGGAAGGGACCAAATGTAGGCCAATGGGACGAGACCAGTATGCCAACTTGGTTGGCATGAATAATGTGGGCCAAAGAGCCTGTTTCTGTGCTGTAAAGCTCTCAAAATCTAAGTCATGCTTCCAGGACATATCAGAATTCCTACAGTGGATGGCCTCAACTTGAGAACAGTTACTGCAAGGAAAGCAGAGTTGAGAAAAAGGGATGGCATTCTTACAGGATGCAAGGCGGGAGGAGGTAGCTGTGAGATTTGGTGGGTTTATAGAAGATGAAGTGAACAGTTCGAATTCTGAGATGGAGACTGAAAGATCCAGAAAAGAAAGTGGCAGAGATCATCCAGGTCAATTTGCGGACAGGGTTGATAGATCTTAGAGCAGAGATAACAGTGGACAATACATAGTTAGGGTACTACGAGGTTGGAGGCAAGGGTGATGATTTCTGTAAGGGTCCAGGAAATGGTGGCCTGGTGTTCAGCAAGGTAGGAGTCAGTGCACCAGACTACAGCAGCACCACCCTGGTTTACGGGCACCAACTCCTCCCTCATTCCTCACTTACTTTCACCTGCCTCCCCATCTTTTTTCAACTAGAACCTATCCACTATCCCAACCCTCACCCCTCTCATACTGCTCCAACGTGTAATCTTATCTCTTGCATCTGATGCAGGTGTTCAATCTGAAATCTACACATTTTGCCTGCACAGATGCTGCTTGACTTACTGATATCTTCTTGCATTCTGTATTTTTGTTCCACATACAGAGATCTGGTCTCAGTGTACGCTGTTGGAAAAGTGACATTTTGGGAACAGTACAGACCAAAGTGACATTCCACATCTGAATACATCTTGCTCTTTGAACAAACCACAATCCCTTAGATCGTTTATACTATATTAAACTTCCCTTTGACCTTAGCAACAGAAAGCAAACCTTCAGAACTTTTCCTGTTTGGCAACAACTTCAGCTATCTCTTGCCAAACTACTCAGTTTCCTACTCGTTTAGTTCATTTGTCATTGATTCCACGAGCCTCAATTTCTCTAAAAGTCTCACTGTTTGCAAATTGAAGTCACTGATATCCATTAGAGAGTCCTCTTTTACTTCCTTGTTTTCCTTTAAGAATTTCAAAGATTAATTAGGCATAGCCTCGAGCGGAAATGCTTTCTGATGAGTTAGCAGGACCCCTGCACTCTTTAGATGATTATTTTTCGCATCTCATATTAATCACAAATATTTTTCCCACATTAGGGCAACTAACACAAAATTCCTGACATTTATCTTGGGATAACAGTGGTGATCTTCAAGATCATAGGCAGCTTATAAAACTACCAACCAATATTTTCCCCTTGATTTTCCTTGCAAATGGAGTGTGAATAAAAGTCTTATTGCAATATTCTCCCCCTTATCTCTACTTTAAAGGTGCAACCCATTATATTGAAGGACAAAGTTTTGGTCTTACTTAGCAGGTTAGGCAGCATCCCTGGAGAACATAGTTAGGTGATGTTTCGGTTGAGACCCTTCTTTGGACATGACCTGACGTCTCAACACGAAACGTCACCGATCACTGTTCTCCAGAGATGCTTCCTGACTGGCTGAGTTACTTCAGCACTTTGTATCCTCTTGTATATTAATCACCATCTGCAGATCATTGCTTCCCCATACTTTGAAACTCTGCTCCAAGTTGTAGACTTCTCTGTGTGTGATGCTCTCAGCATCTCCCTGCGTGTGCCCATCAGAACATTATAGTTTTCAATAAGATCACCTCCCATTTTATTAAAGTCTGAAGACAATAGGTCCAACCTAGTGAGAAGTCACCTGGAGTACAATGTACAGATTTGTTCTCTGCATTTAAGAAGCTATATATTTGCATAGAGATTAACCATTTTGATTATTGAGATATTAGGTTACTCTGCAAGGAAAAATTGAGCAGGTTGGACCTATAAGAAAGTGAGAAACGATTTTATTGAAACATTTCAGAGGGACACTTACAGGAGAATCTACAACTAGGAACAGAGTTTAATATATGGGGTTACCCATTTAAAGTGGAGATGGGGAGGATTGTGAATCTTTGAAATTCTCTGTCCAGAGACTTGCTGAGGTAGATTGATTGGGTAAACAGGCAGATTTATTTGAATGTAGAGGAGGCAAGAGTTACGAGTATCAGATACGAAAGTGGAGTGGAGGCAGAGATTAAACCTGCCAAGGTCCATGAATCAATCAACTCATTGGGTCACATGGTCCACTCCAGCACTTACCTTCTACCGTGATGAAATGTTTTGAACGGCTGGTCCTGGCCCACATTAAGTCCTCACTCCCACCCACCCTGGATCAGCATCAATTTGCGTATAGAGCAAATAGATCAACGGAAGATGCCATCAACACAGCTCTACATTCTGCACTGACACATCTGGAGCGTCCTGGCTCATATGTGAGGATGTTATTTGTAGACTTTAGTTCTGCATTTAATACGATCATCCCCAGCAGAATGGTGGACAAACTGTCTGATCTGGGTATTAATGCAATAACATGCGGTTGGATTAAGGACTTTCTAACAGATCGCCCACAGACTGTCAGGATGGGGTCCAGTTACTCCCCGGTCCTGACGCTCAGCACAGGAGCGCCACAAGGTTGTGTGCTGAGTCCCATTTTGTACACAATATACACTTATGATTGTATACCAATACACAGTACAAATAGGATCATTAAGTTTGCGGACGACACGACTGTGGTGGGACTGATAAACAACAACGACGAGTCTGCCTACAGGGATGAAGTCCAAAAACTGACTGTCTGGTGTACCAAAAACAACCTGGTACTCAATCCATCGAAGACGAAAGAGCTGATCGTTGACTTCAGGAGGAAGAGGAGAGAGGAACCTGCTCCTTTATACATCAAAGGAGACATGGTGGAGAGAGTCACTGGCTTTAAGTTCCTGGGAATAAACATCTCCCAGGACCTTAAATGGCAAATGAACACCGTCACTCTCGTGAAGAAGTCACATCAGCGGCTGTATTTCCTGAGGTCTCTGCGGAGAGCAAACGTCTCACAGCCGCTGCTGCTGTCCTTCTACCGATGCGCCGTGGAGAGTATCCTCTCCTATGGAATCCTGGTGTGGTTTGCTAGCTGTACTGTGGCTGAGAGGAGGGCGTTGCAGGGAATTATAAAAACTGCGCAGATCATTACAAACGCCCAACTGCCCTCCTTGGATGACATATATAGGGCCCGATGCTTGCGCCGGGCCACAAATATCAAGCAGGACACATCCCACCCTGCCAACCACCTTTTTACTCTGCTACCCTCTGGGAGGCGATTCAGGACTCTGAAGGCTCGCACCGGTAGACTAAAGAATAGTTTCTACCCATGTGCGATAAAAGAGCTAAATTCCAACAGAGAATGCTGGGGAAGCAAAATGTAATTCTAAGAAATGCCGCAAAATTCTTTTAAATTCTTTTAAATTCTTTTAAAACACCTATTTATTTTTACTAATAAGTGTACATATGTGTCAATGGTTGTCGTGTTTGTATTGTTTTTAACCGGAGGAGATGTAATGGAATTTCGTTGCACAGTATTGTGCAATGACAATAAACGTATTCATTCATTCATATATTCTTAAGTTCTTAAGGATTCTAAAAATCCAGTTAAAACTATTTTCTGAAAAAGTCACGGGTGGTAACATAGAAGATGACAATCTGAGTACGATATCTCTGGTACCTGGTAGGAATGGTGTTTGAGGCAGATACAACTGTGGCATTTAAGATACCACTGCATGAAGTCAACTGCATGAAGTAATGCAAAAGGTCCAATTTTCTGATTAACTATGAACCTGATAACTCTGTTTAAATGCCTGGCACAATTGGGAGTGGATATTGTTTATGAACTGAAGCATAATTAGTGTTACTTTGTAATCAAACGGCCATACTCTTTAGTCTACCTTAGGCACAACCACTACTTCGCTCTGCTCAGTTTCCACAAGCCTACCATTTTATTCTAGTCTGCCGTTCATTCCAAACTGAACTCTACAGAACGTACATGACTGCTCTGGGTTTACAGATTAAACTGATATTATGTGAATGTGTGCATTGCTTCCGAAGCGGGCAGTGCCTTATTTTTTTTACCAATGCTTCACAGTGTCAACACAAAATATTTTCAGTTTAGTGTATGTTGCCTCAAGTCACATCCAACCCTTTAAAGTTGGCTTGTTTTCATGGATTGCTATAATGAGAGATAATTATATTCACTCTGCATTGTGTTGCACCGTGCAATCAATTTGTCTGTAACACCTCACCAGAGTAGGTTTTCAATCTGATGGTGTTTTCTGCCATAGGTATCTCGCTGATACTTGTGGTAGGAAGCATTGCCAAGATTAGGTGCCTTGACTCATTAGTGAATCGTCTGCAGGAGTCAATTCACTTGCTGATGCACCAGTTATCAATCAACATTACACGAGAGATTATCTGCTGCTGTACGTTTTATGCAGACCTCTGGAATTGATGATGACTTGCTTCCTCTCCAGTTCTGTAGGTTCCAAGATGGGACCAACGTAGAACCTCCACAGATGGAGCAGGTGTTCCCCAAAAGGATGAATAGGTGGGTGTGCCTATTAATTACCTATAGGCAGGGCGGCACGGTGTCACAGTGGTAGAGTTGCTGCCTTACAGCACTCATAGTGCCAGAGACAGGGGTTTGATCCCGACTACAGGCACTGTCTGTACGGAGTTTGAACGTTCTCCCCGTGATCGCGTGGATTTTCTCCGAGATCTTCGGTTTCCTCCAACACTCCAAAGACGTACAGGTTTGTAAGCTAATTGGCTTGGTACATATGTAAATTGTCCCTAGTGTGTGTAGGATAGTGTTAATGTGTGGGGATCGCTGGTCGGCCCGGACTCGGTGGGCTGAAGACCTGTTTCCGCACTATATCTCTCTAAACTAAACTAAACTAAAGAATGCAAGCTGCAGCTCCTGAAACATGGAATGGAACTTCTCAATGGCATTCCAAGTGATCCTTCTATCCTCTGCATCCTCATGGGCAGGGATTGTGGATGGTGGCATGGAGAATCTTCCTTTGTTGGCCTGATGATCCCTTCCCATTACATTGTTTGCAAGCAAGAATATATTTGCTTAGGGAGCTTGGAGTTGGTCTGCAAATATGCTAGGCATAGGTAGCACCTTAATGCTGGGGCCTGGTGACCTGAGTGAGGCTGCTACATTGGCTCACTTAACTTACCAGTCGATTGGGAGGATTTTATAGAGTTGGTGATATATTTCCAGTGCTCTGAGTTACCACTGGTTTTGTAACATGATGCTGTCCTTTACTGCATGAATAAGCTTGAAATCTCAGACCATCTCCTTTATGATGTGGTATTGTGTTGTGACGAAAATTGTTTTTGTTTCTTGTCTTATTTTGCAGATTGTTAATATGTGACTTTCTTTTTTGGTAAACTGACAAAATTGTGGTGGGTAATGCCCATTACAACAGAGTCAACCATTTATAGAAGATAGATACAAAATGCTGAAGTAACTCAGCAGGTCAGGCAGCATCTCTGGAGAAAAGGAATCGGTGACATTTTGGGTCAAAACCCTTCTTCAGACTCTGAAGAGATTCTGCCTGTCCCGCCGAGTTACTCCCGCATTTTGTGTCTATCTTCGGTGTAAACCAGCATCTGCAGTTCCTTCCTACACAGAATCGAGCATTTCACCAATATACATCTCACTCTGTATCCCAGCCCTGGACTTTCCTACAGCTCAATGACTAGTTAATGCAGCTGCACCAGTTGCATATGGTGGATGAAATCATTTTGTATTCTTGGATCCCAGTTTCATCTTAACAAGGAGATCGACTGCTAGGTTTTGCATGCTCAACAACTTTAATTGAAATCATTCACCTATCAGTTCACATAAGGCATAATATAAAAAGGATCAAAATTGCAAAGGCAACATTTGTTTCTCATGAAAGAATATATCCGGTAAGAGTCTCATCTTGCTTCTAGTTATTTGTGCCAACTTCTGATAGTTTCTGATTAAAGTAATCCTCCAGTCTCTGTGCAAAATTTTTAAACAAAACATCTTTGTGGAGTACTTTATTTCTGCAATTCTACTTTACATTGCACTAGGCTGTTACAATGTTACTTTCTCCTACTCCCTCCATGATACTGTATGCTTTAAAGAATATCCTAATACATTAAATACATTACGTTTGCTATATTTGCAACACAAGATACAGCCAGTTGAGGAAGCCATCTTGTCTGAAAAACAAGGCACAGAATGCTGGAGTAACTCAGCAGTTCAGGCAATGTCTCTGGAGAACTTGGATGGATGACATTTCAGATAAGTACGCTTCTTCCGACCCGAAATGCCACTGATCCATGTTCTCCAGAGCTTGACCTGCTGAGTTACTCAGCACTTTATGTCTTTTTAGCAAACCAGAATCTGCAGTTGCTTGTTTAAACATTTTGTCTGAAACCTATTCAAAAATGCCATAGCTAAGCTCGGTGAGTGCAAGAGTCCTGCAATAAGTCAACACTGCTCTTCCTTGCCAATGTGGTTTCATGTACTTAGCATTCTCATCGATACTTGCAAAGGTCTTAAAGAAACATAATTCCAGTAAATGGAAGTATGAAACCATGCAACAACAAAAAAACAAGTTTTGGTACAAGGAACTCTCTAAAACCAATCAATTGTGAATTCACGGTGTCCTACAATAATCCCAAAGGAAAAAAAATTGACTTGGAATCCTATTTTTGTTGCCGATTTTAAGATCTTCCCAAATGTATTTGACACAACACGAATATATCAAAATAGTTAGTAGTTTCTTTGCAATCATCCACTCAACCATTGTTCATGTTGATTCTTCAAGCTCTTGCTACAGCCTGTGTTCCAGTCGTTGTTACAAAGCAAGCACATCACTTGCCTCTTCTGTCCAACAGAATGACAGTGTACGGAGGGGATCTCTGAATAGGGCGATGGGGATTATAGGGAACAGTGAGTCGAGCAAAGGAGAAATGGCATGGTTAGTACAGAGGGAAAGTGAGAGTGGGGGGGTTTGAATAAGGGTCCTGACCCAAAACATCACCTATCCATGTCCTCTAGAGATGCTGCCTAACCCGCTGAGTTACACCAGCACTTGTGCTCTATGCATGAATCACAGTATAGCCTTACATATCGCAATGTTTAAGAAACATTTGGAGAGGTATATGGATAAGATATGTTTAGAGGGATATGGGCCTATGGGCCAAACACAGGCAAGTGGGACGAGCGTAAATTGGACATGTTGGTTGATATGGGCAAGGTGAGGCAAAGGGCCTGATTCCACACTGTATGAATCTATAAGACTATATCTACATAATACTATCATATATACTAAGGAATGTAAATTCAAAGCAAGTAAATAAATCAGAAATAAAAAGTCAGTATCGACATTGGTGGCTGTGAAATTATGACGTTGTAAAATCCTGACTGGTTCACTAATATTCAAATGTAGTGCAATGTGGGAAAATGTACAGTTCTTTGCAGTAGAAAACCAAGGTTTTTTTTAAATGTGAGAAACTTGTAAATATTGATGTGCAGAAGATTCTGGATGTGATGAATTACAAAGCACAACGGCAGATTACACTATGTGCCTATACAGCAAGCAATTAGAAATGCAAATAATTAGATGGCCTTTATTGCAAAGCAGTAGGAGTACAAGAATAAGGAGTGCAAGGCTTTGGTGACACCATGCATAAAATACTTTGTGTAGTTTAGGTCCTCGTACCCAAAAAAGAACTAATCGACCAAGAGGCAATGAGGCATAGATTCCCAGTTGCTTCCTGGAATGAGGGGGCGTCTCTGAGAGGAGAAATTGGCCAGTGTCTGATCACACCCACTGTAAAAATAAAGGAAATATGCAAAAAGAGGGATTAACGGACACTGATGAACTGCTGTTATTGGATTAGCAAATATGGAATGTGGGGATGAGTGAAGACAGTATTAAGATTATGCAGTGACCATTTCAGACTGAGCGGAGGTGGAAATTTCTTTCCTCAGAGGATCGTGATCTTTTTGATTTCTTTACTTCACTGAGCTGCGAGTTCTAAATCTTTGATAATATTTATGGCAATATCGTTACATTTTTGGACACCGAAGGAATCAAGGGAAATGGGGACAGGGCGGGAATGAGCTCGGTATGAGCTTATTGAAGGCGGAAAATACGTCATCATCGTCCACTCCTCAATTCTGCTTTTGTTATGCGGGGCATTTCTAGATGGATTAACAAACTTGTTTTTGACTTGGCTTTTTTTGGTTTGGTTTATTTGATTATCTTGTTTCTGCTTCATCTAAATCCAAAATTCAACTGACATTCTTTCTCAATAAAGGTTTTATATTTCACATCAAATTTTCAAGTTATTGCTTGTAGGAATTAAATGGCATTCTTGCAAAAGCCAGAACAAAATATGTTTAATTTGGGTAAATTGTTATAATTTGCAATTTAATTGAAGAATGTTCATCAAAACCACAGTGAACTCTGACTCATTACAGTAAATGGAAAGATCACCCAGAAAACGACAATGCCCTGTTCAGACTTCGACAGACTTTTTTCCCTGCTGTCAAGTGAGTTCCACAAATTTTGTCTCAGTCCCGCAAACCTCCACTCAACTGTGTTCAAAGAGCAGAATGTAAATTAGATGATGATCAATTAAGCTGGGGGGGGGGGTGTAGGAATTGATATTAGTGATTACAGTCACAACAATGTTGATATTCATAATGTTTGCTGATGGAAGTTGGTCTACGAGAGCCATCAGAATTCTAATTCAATGTACTGAGTGCTCACTCTCTCTGCAGCAGGCATGACTAGCATGTGCTGCTAGTGAGGTGTAGGGTGTCTGGTGATAGTAGAATTGAAGCACAGTATATAGTTTAACTGTACAAACTGGGTCAACATTTTATCAGATGTAGGGTACATTGGCTCAGAGGCATTCATACATTTTGTGTTATCTTGCTTCTGCAAAATTGTTCAACCTTTTGACAGAGTGACTTGGTGTTGCATTTTCCAAATGATGCCACTGCTGAAACCTTGGGACACCAATTTAGAACTTGGCTTCTTTATTTTGGATTTCACGATTTCCTTTCAACTGGCACCAGATTTATCATTTCCATCTGAGCACCTCTCTCCTTGCATGCATATTTCAAGGAAGGCAGAGATGTGACATCTGCAGATGAATCAGGAATCGCCAAGGCTTCAAATTTGCAGGTTTTTGGTACAGATCTTGCTCCAGATTCTGCAATCTTGCAAATGCTGCTTCCTCACTATCATTAATATGGTAGACTTTCACCAATTTACTTTTTTTCCTCTATCGATTTTGGGAACCAGTCAGCACAATCCATTTAGATGGTGTTGCTGCAGTAAGACAAATTAAGATTTTGTTTTTATTGACTGAAGCGGCAGAAATTCACCTCAGTAATTATGTTCCTGGATATTAAAATGTGGTTAGCTGCCAGAAATATTTATTCCCAATTGCCAGGTGTTATGTGCACAGTATTTCTCCTGCTTGTAATGGAGGCAAGAAGCAAGATTGCCATAATAAGCATCTTGAACTAATTTTGTAAGTCAAATAATGTAAAATATTTTTTTTAAATCAGTGATTTCTACAGTGATTTCTGTGTGTTTAGGTCAGATCAGAGCCTTGAGGGGCAGATATTTAAATTGAAAGCGAGAATTACTTCCCCCCACAGTACAGTTGTAAAATAATAGGATTTTTTTTTTAGATTAAAAAGTTAAACTAATGACTTTCCACAAATCTATTTATCTTGGTATTTTGTTAGAAACCATTGGCTGAAATCATTTAAAATCTTTCATGGATAAAAGGAATGCAGAAAAACAATAAAGAAAAAAGTAGCGGGCAAGGTATGTTTGGTTATCCTAGTGCGAATATGTAGTGTACAACATCAGTGTACTATGTTTACATATTCTGTTGTGCTGCTGCAAGTAAGAATTGCATTGTTCTATCTGGGACATATGACTCTTGAAATCTTTAAAAATGTGGACATATGATCATTTTATTGTTTAAGAAGGAACTGCAGATGCTGGAAAATCAAAGGTAGACAAAAATCCTGGAGAAACTCAGCGGGTGAGGCAGCATCTATGGAGCGAAGGAAATAGGCAACGTTTCTGGTCGAAACCCTTCAGATTATTTTATGGACTTGGACTAACCCCATAATCCAAACATGAGCAAATAAGTGAGTAGAATTTCCGTCCTCAACTGTACCTTATATGTAAGCATCATAAGTTCTAGGAACAGGATAAGGCCAATCGGCCCATCAAGTCTACTCACCATTCAACCATGGCTGATCTATCTTTCCATCTCAACCTCATTCTCCTGCCTTCGCCCTTCACCTTTACTTATTAAGAACTAGACTAAGTGACACCCATTGTGTCCCAGCTTCACACGGGAGGGCTGGTCCCCCAACGCAATATTCCATCTCTCCACCAATTCGAATATACACACTCACACACACACTCACACACATACACACTCACTCACTCACACTCACTCAAACACACTCACTCAAACACACACACTCAAACACACACACTCAAACACACACACTCACACACACACACACACACACACACACACACACACACATTCACTCACCCACTCAATCACTCACACACACTCACTCAAACACACACTCACACTCACACATACTCACTCACTCACCCACTCAATCACACACTCACGCACACACTCACACCCACTCACACACACTCACACACAGTCACACACACATACATATACTCACACACTCACATACAGACTCACACACACACACACACTCACACACACGCATACACACAATCACACTCACAGTCACACACACACACTCACACACCATATATATGACAGTAAACTTTTTTGAATTTACTCACACGGCCTTTCCACTGTGGGGCTTCCGCAGTCACCGGAAATTATGCAATCAACGCAACTTGTCCACTAAGCGGAAGTCACGAAATGAGCGGGACTTTTGGACTAAACACAGTTGGAGCTAATAAAGCATTTATTCCTTTCAAACACAGTCGGACATAATAAAGCATTTATTCCTTCCAAACACAATCGGACCAAATAAAGCATTGCAGTTTCAAGCACAGGCAGGGCAGCAGGCCAAACAACTCATGGCATTGTCATTTCATTACATTTCATTTCATTTCCAATTATGCAATGCACTTTCAAGCACAGGCAGGGCAGCAGGCCAAACAACTCATGGCATTGTCATTAAGGGCTAACAAATTATTTATTGCAAGTACATTGCAGACTCACACTTCAGTTGACTCACAGCTTAGAATGACAGTCGTGGCCTCTCCCTCATGATCTTGCAGAGTGACTGACTCACGTTCAGGCATCTGGGGTTTTATTGTCCTGCCCCCCTCCCCCCCACACCCCAGAAGGGGCTTAACCTTCATTGCGGTGATTGACAGGCGAGAGGACCAATCAGCTGAACTCAAGGTTTTTAAACACTCATAACCTTTTTATGTTTCATCGATGGGAAAAATCCTCGGGGTTGGTTCAGCAGAGGAGGACTGTGAGTAAGATGGCCAAAAATTACAGCGATACACGGTAACGTTTTTTATAAGATCAATATACAGCGCAGACAGGAAGTGGTCAAGATGAGACTTTTAATTATATAGATTTGCCAATCTCCACCTTAAGAATATCCATTGACTTGGCCTCCATAGCAGGCTGTGGCAATGAATTCCACAGATTCACAACCTTGCATTTTGATGAATGATGAATTAATTCATTAATTTATCAGGAAAGGGATGGTAAACAAGTGGAAACGAGATTGATCAATAGGAAAAAAAGATGTTATAAACATAGGGAGGGGATTCGGAGCTACCAAGACAGGTTAGTATGCAGGATATTTCTTTTATGTTCTGCAAGGAGTTACTGCTCACAGCGCGCAAATTAATAGTAAATTTTAAAATGGGCGAAAGAATAATTAGAAGTAACGAACAATAATGACAGCTGTCTAAATGCTTATTTTAAAGTGAGCATTGCCAATTAATTTAATTATAACTTAGCCACTCCACTGATGATGCTGTATTAGAAATCAAGTCAAAGGTAAATCATAAGTTGCATTCACATGACCCTCTAGTTATTACCGATTTT
Organism: Amblyraja radiata; assembly: GCF_010909765.2. Taxonomy (NCBI): domain Eukaryota; kingdom Metazoa; phylum Chordata; class Chondrichthyes; order Rajiformes; family Rajidae; genus Amblyraja; species Amblyraja radiata. The sequence goes on from NC_045962.1 coordinate 68,055,032, forward strand.
CACATCTGAGCCAAACAGGAGGAAAAAAAATTATGATAACAAAGAATTACAGATGCAGATCAAAGATAGACACAGAATGCTGAAGTAACTCCGTGGGACAGGCAGCATCTCTGGAGAAATTTGATAGGTGACATTTAAGACCCTTCCTTAGACTTATTTAACCTTCTTTAGTCGGAAGAAGTATCCCGACCAGAAACGTCACCTTTCCATTTTCTAGAAATGCTGCCTGACCCACTGAGTTACTCCAGCATTTTATTACCCATAACAAAATTGTTGTTTCTGCATTAAAATTGTTGATTTAGCTTAAAAGTTTGCACCCACTTTTTAAACACATAGGAGGATTTTAGCCACTTAGTTTAATATTGATTTTCAGAGCAGCTTCCTAAAAATGTCGCTATGTTTCCATGTTATTAAATTTCCTCGGTATCACATATTTATAATAGCCCATCTGATGTAAAGAAATGTAAAAATCACTGGTTTTAGGAGGATTTCAGGACCTCAATACTCCCCAAAGCAAATTACTGCCAATTATGTTATTCTGAAGTAAAGAACAGCCATCATATTGAAAAAGCATGGTTAAACCAATTGTCCAAAATAACCCGCATCTGCACACAGCACAATAACCAATCAACCTATTTTAATGATGCTAATTTTGGGATAGAAATTGACCAGGTCAATTGAGAGAATTCATGAAAATAGTGCCAGAGGATCATTTATGTCCACCTAACAGATTGGAGAGTGCCCTGTCTATATTAATCTAAGAAATTGTACCTTCAACAGTGCAGCATTCCTCAGTGTCATGAGCATCCCTGACATTCGTGCTCGTCCACAGGGGAAAAGACACATTGAAAATGTATTTGACTCTAAAACAAGACTGGCGACTGGCTACTGGCCGATACAGAAAGAGAAAATAATATATTAAGTGGTATTTCATGCATTCAGGGATACCCAAAGTGCTTTACAGCCAGTGAACTTTTATGTTTAGTGTTTTAATGTAAGAAAGCCAATTTGAGCACAACGAATTTCCATAAGCAACAATGTGATAATCTGTTTTTAGTGATGTCCGTTAAGGGATAATGCTGTAGGAGTAACCCTAATAGCTTCTTTGAATGGAGTATTTTCTGAACACTTGAGAGAGCAAATGAGCCGTCTGTTTAATGTTTCACTTCATTTGTTGTTATATTTTTTATAAAGATAAGCCTTATTAATCAAATGGCCCCATCCACATTTGATTCGACAGTTCCTGTAAAAACCCACCTCGACAGCCTAAATAATCCCTCAATTAAGCCTCTTGTTGTCTTACTTGAAGTCCAAAGGATAGAAAATGAACACAAATTTTAGACAATTGGTTTAACATCAAATTTGGCTAGACTGCATATGGTGCTATCAACCCATTTTCTAACAAAACAATCCAGAATCATCCTGATATGCAAAGTTAATTTACTGCATCTCTTCAAGCTAGCCTCTTAAACACTTCTTAGTCTCATCCGGCCTTCAACAGTTGGCACACCTCCTTATCTCAGAGATTCAGCCCATCAAATCAGTTGGCTTTGCCATTTTTCCTCCTCGCCTAGTTCACTAATGGTCCTTTTCTTCAGGCTGAACCATAGACATTGCTTTATTTTCATGTTTCTCTCCCATCTCCTCTTGCCCGTTGACCTCATCTCCACTACACCACTAACCTCCCATCTTCTGTTCCTGCTGACTGTGTTAGTTGATATTGTTTCTGTTCTCAGTTTTCTATCTGCCTTTCTTTCCCATCTGCATTACAAAGTTCTACTCAAACAAAACAAGCTTTTAAGCATAAAAAAGACGAAGTGCTGGCGTAACTTAGTGGGTCAGGAAACATTTCTGGAGAACTTGGAAAGGTGACGTTTCGTGTCTGGACCCTTCTTTAAAATAAGTAAGAAAGAAGCACTGGTACAGAGGTGGAAGCAAGTTAATACAGTAAACCCTCATTATTATGGACCTCTTTATAATGATTTTTGGTTAGGGTGGACAGACCTACCGATCTTCACCACCAGGCAGGGTTGCCAATGCCACCCATGGTCTGCAACACCTCCCCAGCCGATTCTAGGCTGGGCTGCCAATGCCACCCCCAGCTCGCACCACCTTCCCAGCTACTTAAATGCCAAACCTACTGCCATCACTGCCAGCTCACACAGCTTCCTAGGCCACCTCCAGGCCGTGCCTGCCACCACCGCCGACCCTTACTTGCACTCAGGCTGCCCAGGGGCAGTGACCAATGACTCCGCCGATCCTCGCCTCTCCCCCGGTCGCCAGGAGGCTGGAGCCATCAACTCACCTGGATTCCAGGCCCAGTTCCAGACAGAAAGACTGAAGAAAGGCTACAAGGAGAAATTTCACTGAAACATGTTCTTTGCAGATGCTGCCTGACCTGCTGAGTTACTCCAGCACTTCGTGCCCTTCTGTGTATTAATCAGCATCTGCAGTTCTGTTTCTACTACTTATACAATGATACTCTATTACTCAGTAATCCCTTACTTGGTTATAGCAGACAGTCACAATAATGGACCCCCTCCCCAACAAATTTACTAACCTATGATTTATCATGAGAAATTGGTAATTGTCATTTGCTTGGTTTGAGTCACAAAGCTAAAAAAAAAATGTTTCCCTTCGTGACTCATGCAAGTAAAAAATTATACAGGTGCGACCCTGGCAACTTTGTAATTAACACAGAAGAAATATAAAATAACTGAGGTTTTACCATATGGACATTTTCAAATCAATTATGGTCATGGCTAACCAAACTAATAACTTAATCTTGAAAAATAAATCAAAAAATCTCCTTATTTGCTCTGTGCCATACAACCAAAGATGGAGTTTTCATTGGTGTATCATGTTCGAAACAATTAAATTAGTTAAGTTACTTAAGATGCTGGTAGCGAAGATTAGTTTAACTTGGCATCATATTAAGTTTGGACATTGTGGGCCGAAGGGCCTGTTCCTATGCTGCATTGTTCTGTTTTTTGAATGCATCTGCAGCCATGCCATGACTTAGCCATGCTCCGTGTCTCTAGCTCAGGTAGAGTCCGATTTTTCATTTCTCCAAAACAACACCATATTTTTTCCTCATTCTGAACTTTCTATGATCTATTCAAGACTTTTCTATTTATAGGCTCTTTGATCGCAATTTTAACTGATCTTTTCTGTGCCACATACTAACTTTAACGGTCAATCAGTAATGCGTCACTATAATGCAAAGTTATTCTAAACAGCAGCAGACAGTTTGGTAGAGAAATAGGGAAATGTACCAGAGAACAGATGCTCGCTCCTCCAGAAAACTCACCATTGAACCCAAGGATCCTAGACAAGCTGAGCTGAAGGGGCAGTTATAGTTTGCATTTGGTGCCCTAGCTTTATGTAGTGCAGCTCCATTCATTCAATAAGGTTACTGGAAAGATAAGTGTAGCAATGTTATTTTTATATATTTTACTTAACATCGATGTTTTACTAGTTCACAGTGGCACAACTGCTGCATCATAGTGCCAGAGTCCCGGGTTCAATCCTGACCTCAGGTGCAATCTGTGTAGAGAACCCCCAGATCCCGTTGTACTCACATTTATCGACATTAAACTGCATCTGCCATGCATCTGCCCACTCACCCAACCTGTCCAAGTCAGCCTGCATTCTCATAGCATCCTTCTCACAGTTCACACTGCCACCCAGCTTTGTGTCATCTGCAAATTTGCTAATGTTACTTTGAATCCCTTCATCTAAATCATTGATGTATATTGTAAATAGCTGTGGTCCCTGCACCGAGCCATGCGGTACCCCACTAGTCACTGCCTGCCATTCGGAAAAGGACCCGTTAATACCTACTGTTTCCTGTCTGCAAATCAATTTTCTATCCATGTCAGCACTCATTTTGCCCATTAATCTCCTATGTGGGACCTTATCAAATGCTTTCTGAAAGTCCAGGTACACTACATCCACTGGCCCTCCCTTGTCCATTTTCCTAGTTACATCCTCAAAAAATTCCAGAAGATTAGTCAAGCATGATTTCCCCTTCATAAATCAATGCTGACTCGGACCGATCCTGTTACTGCTATCCAAATGTGCCGCTATTTCATCTTTTATAATTGACTCCAGCATCTTCCCAACCACCGATGTCAGACTAACTGGTCTATAATTCCCTGTTTTCTCTCTCCCGCCTTTCTTAAAAAGTGGGATAAGATTAGCTGCCCTCCAATCTACAGGAACTGATCCTGAACCTATAGAACATTCGAAAATTATCACCAATGCATCCACGATTTCTAGAGCCACTTCCTTAAGTACCCTGGGAGGCAGACCATCAGGCCCTGGGGATTTATCAGCCTTCAGTCCCATCTGTCTACTCAACACCATATCTAAAGAAGGTTTTACTATCCTCCTTTATATTCTTGGCTAGCTTATCTTTGTACCTCACCTTTTCTCCCTGTATTGCCTTTTTAGTTATCTTCTGTTGCTCTTTAAACATTACCCAATCCTCTTGCTTCCCGCTCATCTTTGCTACGTTGTACTTCTCTTTTATTTTTATACTGTCCCTGAAGTCCCTTATCAGCCACAGTCGCCCATTACTCCCCTTGGAATCTTTCTTCCTCTTTGGAATGAAATGATCCTGCACCTGTATTATTCCCAGAAATACCTGCCATTGTTGTTCCACTGTCATCCCTGCTAGGGTATCTTTCAAGTCAACTTTGGCCAGCTCCTCCCTCGTGGCTCCACTTTCCCCTTTATTCAACTGTAACACTGACACCACCGACTTACCATTCTTCCTCTCCAATTGTAGATTAAACCTGATCATATTATGACCTTCTAATGGCTCCTTAACCTCAAGTTCCTTTATCAAATCTGGTTCATTACATAACACTAAATCCAGAATTGCTTTCTCCCTGGTATGTGCTGCTGGGAAGTTGAGTTGCAGTTAGGCTCACGATCAATTGAGGTTGAGATTAGTGGAACAATGGTGAATCATGGAAGGAGCAAGCTTCTGTTCACCTGTGTGGAAGAAACCTTCCAATTCGAGCCCAGTTTGGTCTAATCAGCTATCTCCGTAACACTATATACTAGATGTACCAGCTAACACCAACAAAAGTTTTTAACTTAAGTGCCTATTTGAATTTGGAATCCATACGTTGCAGCTTACTTGGAAACAACTTCACCGAGATGCCAAAATAGGACTCAAATGTGCTATGAAGGCCTCTTCCAGCATGTTAGCCTCAGAAAATGCCAGTAACGATAGGTGGGTCTGTGTGTTTTGAATTGTATTGAATACAGCTGGGTCTGTCTGTTTTGCATTGTATTGAATGCAGCTATGTATAGCTGGTCACCTTTAAGTATTATGACATTTGATCCACCCTTTTCATTATCCATGCAGTCACCATTTTGTTTTAATTGAGGGTTTTTTTCCCCCCCATGGAAAATCACATGACACATAGAAACATTGTGTTATACCGTAGGATTAAGTGATACCATTATACATGTCTAGAATTGAAATCCAACAGTTAGATTTATAATTAATCCAGTAAAGAAAGTTTATGACAAACACAGTAGAATTTGCTCTGCTTATTCTGTTATGCAAAATTATATGTAGTGTGACTGATATCAGCAAGACAATGCTTTGGAATAATGTAAACACAGGCATATTAGATCAGACTTAGCCTTTGATCTTTGCTATTGTCTCAGAGGTAATAGCAGACTTCAATGTGGCAACTTGATGTCACAGCACTGCAGACTTTCCTCAATGCTTGTACAGCTGGATTAGAAAGAAACCAATGCCTATAGCAGTGTAAACACTTAGCAGAGCTCCAGCTGGTGTCCAAAGTGAACCCATTTAGGATCAGTCCCAGTAACTGGGTTATCAGACACAATGCAACCACTGACGAGTATTTTGTGTTGTTGCTGAAATTCACTCCTGAGAGCTTTTCAAGGGCAGAGGGCAGAAGACATTTGCCAGGCTTTGCTGTCCTTTATCTTCTGGAGAGCAGTCAGTCTTTCTGTAAATCTGTGGTGAACTGCTTTATTTTCAAAGAAAATTAATTTAAAGTAATGGGACTCTAAACAACACCAAAACTAAAATTAACAAGACAACACATCAACATTGCCAAAATGATCACAGGTGATTAGAAATTATGGATTCACTTAATACTTGGAAAAACTTTCTTGAAGACTGTTATTAAGATGGATCTCCACATGCTGTTCACAAGCCACTGAAATGTGCAAGACTCCTATATTCTTGATAAAGGACAGAAATCTAATGTCCATCTCAGAAGTTTTAAATTACTTGTATATGCTTAATGTGTAGGAAGGAACTGCAGATGCTGGTTTACACCAAAGATAGACACAAAAAGCTGGAGTAACTCAGCTGGAAAGGCAGCATCTCTGGATAGAAGGAATGGGTGACGTTTCGGGTCGAGACCCTTCTTCAGACTCAACCTAAAACGTCACATCATATTGAATGGCGGTGCAGGCTCGAAGGGCCGAATGGCCTACACCTGCACCTAATTTCTATGTTTCTATGTCACCCATTCCTTCTATCCCGAGATGCTACCTGTCCCGCTGAGTTACTCCAGCATTTTGTGCATATGCTTAACCCAGCTGGCCCTTTTCTGGTCAAGCTCAGCTATAGTCACAGACACACTAATCCCCAATGCATCTGTCAATGGACACTTTACTGTTTATGAAAAGCAGCCGGACTACAGGTTACCAAAAGCCTGGATCTGTAACCTCCTTACACCTGCTGCAGTGCAAATAGCACCCTTAATAGGAAAGCAGATTTTTTCCTCCACTGGAAGTTTGTTTTCTGTTCAATTTTAATTGGCAGATTATTGCATCCACAAGTGCACTGCTACCGATACCAATTGAAGACATCCTATTTCATCAAAATGAACAAAGCAATGTAAATCTGTGGTTAATAAGACAATTACATTTTGCTACCTTTCCTCAGGCACTGGAAGCACAATAAAGCAAAAAAAGGCTGATTCAACATAATTTGCAGCTACAACTTAATGTGCACACATTGTAACCAAAAGCAAAACACTATGTTCATCAGAAATAAACACCAATTATTACCATCACTGTTTAAATACTTTAAAACAACATATGGGCTTAATTTATAGTTCTATTGGTACAAACAAATGAAGCCCAGCCTATTACACAATACTATATCCATTATCCTCACAGTTTTATTACCATGCCATTAAAGAAGACATGAATGAACAAGAAACTGCTGTACTATGTGCATAGATTAGTTGAACAACAAAAAAAATGAAGCTTTTAAAAGGTACATGCCAGATGTTTTCATTATTTTGTGCAAATAAGTTTGAAGCATGTCTATTTGATAGCGCTGTAACATTCCGCTATATCCCTTCCCACACCCACCACCAATATGCAAGTTAAACAGAAAAAAAAATCCTGCTGTTTAAAATGGAAATCTCTTCCATTAACTTCGGCTATAAATTTCTTAAGAAAGTAAGATGCACAGTTTGAGCAGAAAAAAAATATCAAAGACATCAGCTTTAGCTTGGTAACATCTAAATGCAGGTCATGAAATATTATGATACAAATATGTGAATATTTGTAAAAATATGTGTGCTATAGATGGGCCACATCTGACTGCAATTCTCAGAGCCTTCAATTTAAAATAAGATTAAAAGATAAACAGTTAATGTTTAACAGTTTGCAAATTTATTATTGTGCCATCTTCAAAAATGTATTCCAATGAAAATCACATAATCGTCAAAAATGTAAATTATAATATATTAAGCTAACACCTTGCACAGCAATAATAATCTACACTGTAAAGAATAGGGTTGATGGCTCATGAGTCGCTCGTGAAGATTGTACACATCATCGCACGACACTTCAGTGTAACATTGAAGGATGCTGCGCTCTCTGTGATAGCAACATTCAAGTGAAAAACCAAGAATATGGCTGGCCATCCAGATAGATGCTAATACACTTTACTGGAGAAGAGTACAGGAATTCCATAAATATCCTGAAAAACACTCTTCAATCAAAGTCTTTAATATTTAGGAAACATTCAAACCCGATGAGGGATCTTTCTTTCACCTGTAACATTTACTCTGTTTCCACAGATGTTACCTGGGTGGTTGAGACAACCTGCATTTTGCTTTTATTTCATATTTCCTACATCTGCAGTTCTTCATTTTGATTTTCTTTTAAAGCCTTTATCACTGTTAAGTAAAGGAAGTTGCTGTGCAGAAATTGACTGCTGCTCTGCCAATAATTCAATGACTTCAAAAACACTTTTGGGGCACTCAGAGACTATTACCGTAAAAGTACCATAAAAAATGTAGGCTCTGTCTTTATTACTGTGTAATAATTTGTTAATGAATTTCCCGATCAGCTTTAAGGCTACACGCAGCCAAGTCTATTTTGTAACTCAATACAGACCAAGGTTTGTGAATAACAGGCTGTGTCCCTGAAATAATGCTAAGTGCAGATCTGTAAAATCCTTTGTCTACTGTTTACAATAACCGAATTATAGTGGTCAATGAATATATTCCAAACAAACACATTAAACTAATATCCAAACAAAATCATTTCGAGCCTCATGGCCAGATAGCATGGCAGCAAAAATGGCCTGTGTTAAACAAAATTGATCTCCCTTGCATGTGTGCCAAACGCATTGTGCGTCCAACATCTATTCACAGAATACAACTTTGCTTTCATTAAAAAGCTGTCATATTACACAGTAAAATAAAGCAACAGAAATATGTAACCTGCAAAATGGAGCAATGACATGGAGATATTACACTAATACATTCTTTTCACAATACACTATGTCAGGAATGTACAAACAGATCTGTTGTATCACCACAGTGCAACATTTTGCTACTGTGACAAAATGCAATGGAAAACAGATATAAAAGGTTATGTTTATTGTTCCTGCAACATTCATTTGCAGTTAACAAAGATGCATTATTTTCTTTAATTGTTGCACTATTAATATCAGTATGTCTTGCATTTTCTTTTCTGTTACATAATTCTCCCAGTTAAAATTCCCTAAATGCTATTTAAAATAACTTAAATCATTTTGGCTTATTTTTCCAAATTAATATAGAGTGAATCCTCGCAATAATGGAGCATTGTGGGAGGGCGGGAGATGGTGTCTGTTATTGTTGATTGTCCGCTATAATGAGTGAGAGGGAAGGAATACGGCATGGGGGGGGGGTTAAACAAGCAGGAATCCACAGGCAGGGGAGCCACAGAGCCCCCTGGCCCCACATGCGGTGCGCCAGGGACTGGTCCGGTATTCACGATGCCTTCATGCTGCCCATTCTCTCCGCTTCGGAAGTATGTCACCTGGTGCCATCTCAGAGGGCAACTGGCAGAGGTGAGGGGACAGTGCAATGGAAGTCTCAGTCTAACCAAAATCCATCGTATAAAGGTCCGTTATTGCACGGGTTTGTATTGCATAAACTACATGTACACAGGTGTGCAAATTAATTGCAAGGTTTCTTCATGAGCAAAAACAAAAGTACAAGACAAGGTTTGCACATTATATTCAGCTATAAAATGCATCAATATTTTTTGGTTGTTATAGGTTTGTCTTGGAATGAATACTAAACACCATTTCAACAGATTTAAACACATGTTTAAATCTTTACGCAAATGTAAGCATCATCGATTTGCGGCATGGGTCAGAAGAACACAGATTTGTTATTTACAATTCCCCACACAATAATGTCTCAGTTTTGGCTAGCCATGTCCTTATGGAAAACTCAACACATTGTCATGCGAGATCAAATCACTGTTGCTACACTTCTGTCCACCTTTGACTGCAATCTCCTGACAGAATTGCACACAAACGCATTTTATAATCTCATTCCTACCTGAAACTGCCATGTAAAAAAAAAAAGCTTATTTGGAGATACTTCATTCATAGTTACCTTGAATAAGATTCATGAGCAAATGACCTGTTCTGTAAAAGGCCGCAGCATGTTTTCATGGGATAATTGCATCTTTTCGCTAAATTGAGCATATTAAAGTCAAAACAGAGCTATCTGACCTGCAAAGAGACAGAAGCTTTATGTCAATATTTTCTTATTATAATACTCTGTTGAAATGTTCAGGGATCTATCATATCACCTCCATTTTGCTATTCATAGAAAATATATGAGCTTTTTGTAAAACTTGTAACTCAAGGTGCAATTCTACAAATATATTGAACAGCTCTTACTAGTTCGATATTAATTCACCAGTCACTTGTTAGTGTCTCAAGAACATAAAGTGCCAAACAGATAAAAACATGTTTCCATCTATGCTAAATCATTAAAGTACATTTTATAACTGTACTGAGAAACATTGCCCCAAAGTACAAAAGAGTTATCGATGTTGTTTCTTTTGTGTTCTTCATGAGCTTAGTCACTGTAGTAGCTATGATAGTATTATGTATCAATATACCTTTAACAAAAGGTGGTGGTGGACACTGAAAAGGGTAACATGTATTTGTGGAATGTATTGCTAAACACATTGTGTACTAAGAAATAAAGATACATACTATATGTTACCTTAGCCCTGAACAAAGCTTGAGGTGGTATCTAAAAAGAATAATGTCGCCTATGATAACAGACCTTGAAACTCCTACTAAAGGAATGTTCTTTTGTATGTTATCCATGTAGGCAAGGCTGCTTTATCATTTAGAATTTGAAACTTTGACAAGGTCTAATACAATATTAAATTACTTTTGACAGGAAGTTTTACTGATAGATTATGCAGGCTTTTATTTAAATTGGGTGTAATTAGTTAGGATTCTTCACTTTTCTATTATTTTAAATTGTATAATCTGGAGTAAAAGGTGTCAAAATTCTAACCACAAAAGGATATTCAGTAGGATCTTCCATCCATGGAATTATTTTAATAACCACTTTCCTACTCGTATCTCTCTTTTAAAAAATCTGCATATGGTTTAATTTAATTGTTGCTTGTGAAGTCAGTCAATCTCTCTGAGGTGCAAAGTAAATGGCATTTAGTTTGCCTGTCAATGTACATGAGGGCCTGGATTTTCAACCCAATATTAAGGACTTCTTTTTTGATGCAATTATCCCTAAAATCAGTGTATACGGTGCAAAAGCGAATTAAATTTCAAATGTACTTTATATTTAACTCAAGTTGAATTATCACGACCTTCTATGCTAGCTATAAAAATCATCCCACAATAATGAGCTCACGCCAGTAAAACTATGCCTCAGGAAGATTAGAACGATAAAATAGGAAGAGGAGGAGGCCATTCAGCCTCTTGTTCCTGCTTTGCAAATCAATAAAATCAGAGCTGACCTTTATTTTACCTCAGTGGAACTTACCTGCACTCATCCCCCATGATACACCATCATCAATATGTTCAAAAACCAAGCCTCTACAGTTGGGACTCCCAAAGATTCACTAAAACTTTAAATCCTCCTCCCATTCCCACACTGACCTTTCTGTCCTGGGCCTCCTCCATTGTCAGAGTGAAACCCAGCACAAATTGGAGGAGCAGCATCTCATATTTTGCTTGTGGAGCATACACTGCAGTGGCATAAACATTAACTTCTCTAACTTCAAGTAGCCCTTGCTTTCCCTCTCTCTCTCTCTCTCTCTCTCCATCTCTTACCCCTTTGTAGTTATCCTACCAGTCTTACTATCTCTGCACCGTCCACGCCCCTGACATCAGTCCGAAGGAAGGTCTCGACCCGAAACGTCACCCATTTTTTCTCTCCAGAGATGCTGCCTGTCCCGCTGAGTTACCCCAGCATTTTGTGTCTATCTTCGATTTAAACCAGCATCTGCAGTTCTTTCCTACACTCTCTGAGTGAATATGTTGTTGTTAATTTCTGTCCTGAAAGCCCTAACCTTTATTTTGAGACTGTGAAACTGGTTTTTGCCATCCCAGCATGGGAAAACATTATCCCTGTATCTAACCTGTTAACTCCCAGTAATGCCTGAAGAATGGTCCCAATCTGAAATGTCAAGCCTGAAGGAGGGCCCTGACGAGAAACGTCACCTATCCATGTCCTCCAGAGAGGCTGCCTGACCCACTAAATGGCCTGTCCCACTTTCACGACCTAATTCACGACCTTATTTACTCGAGGACATTTTTCATCATGCTAGAAAAACGCCCCAACCTACTTGATGCCACGAGTACCTACGACTAGCATCATGACCTCCTACGACCTCGTGACGACCATGCTGCGAGTATGAGTCAAGGGCAAACTCGGCAGAGGTCGTGAATTAGGTCGTGAAAGTGCGAAAGTAAGTTACTACAGCACTTTGTCTTCAATGCAAGATTGCAGCATCAGAAGTTCCTTGTGTCTACAACCTTGGCAATCAATACTGGGAGCTTGACTAAATATACTTGTCAGTAGGTTTTCAAGAAACCTTCAAAACACAAGTTGAATCATTCGAGGCAAGGAAACTAATGAGCATCGTTTGAAAGATATGAATGTTTCTGAAAAAGATCTGAGAAATTCACCACTCTATCCCCATTTTTTTTTCTGTGTATATTTTTAAAGTCATTTTCAGTCATTTTAAAATCTAGTACTCACAGTTTGTGATTGACATTTTCAATTGAAGTGCTTATTATTTATGGGCAGTCCATTTCAACCATGTTATTAAAATTTACCAAGTTACCGATCTATATCAATAGATTATTTTAAAGTAAAACATAAAGTGCTGGAGTTACTCAGAGGTCAGGCAACATTTCTGGAGGACATGGAGAGGCATCATTTTGGATCGGGACCCTTCTTCAGGTTGATTGTGGTAGGATGGTGAAGCTGGAAAATAGGTGGAAGCGGGATACAGCCTGGCAAGTGGCAAGTCGACACAGGTATGAGGGTTTCAATTGGCTGATGGGTAGACACAGGCTAGAGATGAAAAGGAGACAAAAGGGTGTAAGATAAGGAGATAAGATAAGGAAAATGTGAAGCCACAGGAAGGGAATAGGTGGAGGGGGACGGAGTGGAGGGGAGGGGAAAGGTGGACAGGATAAAGAGAGAAATGGGTGGCACACGGGGAGAGTTGGGGAGGGGAGAGAGGGGCGGAAAGTGGGGGATGGAGGGGGGGGGGGGGGGGAGTTGTTACCCAAAATTAGAGAATTCCTAATTTCTCCATTTTAAACTGCGTAACCAATGTTTTAAAGTATTTCAACTGAGTTCAATGCCGAAAATGGGTGGCTGTCTGTACGGAGTTTGTATATTCTCCCTGTGACTGCACGGATTTTCTCTGGGTGGTCCAGTTTCCTCCCACATTCCAATAAATGTCCAGATTTGCAGGCTAATTATCTTCTTATGCAAAAGTGTGATAACATAGAACTGGAGTACAGTTGACCTAACGTCGGTGTGGACTCCGGAGAGAGGAGGAGTTTGTGAGTGCAGGAGGTGGCCCCAAAGCAGTCGTCAATGTAACAGAGGTAGAGGTCGGGGATGGGGCCCTGGTACGTATTGAACAAGGATTGTTCAACATACCCAACAAAGTGCGACAAAGGTTCACCTGTATCTCCTCCAACCTCATCTACTGCATCCGCTGCTCTAGATGTCAGCTGATTTACATCGGGGAGACTAAGCGGAGGTTGGGCGATCGTTTCGCCGAACACCTCCACTCAGTCCGCAATAACCTACCTGAACTCCCGGTGGCTCAGCACTTCAACTCCCCCTCCCATTCCCAATCCGACCTCTCTGTCCTGGGTCTCCTCCATTGCCAGAGTGAGCAACACCGGAAATTGGAGGAACAGCACCTCATATTCCGCCTGGGTTGCTTGCGTCCGGATGGCATGACGTTGAATTCGCCCAGTTTTCCTAGCCTTGCTGTCTCCTCCCCTTCCTTAACCCTCGAGCTGTCTCCTCCCATTCCCCCGCCCTCGGGCTCCTCCTCCTCCCTTTTTCCTTCCTTCTCCCCCCCAGCCCCCATCAGTCTGAAGAAGGGTTTCGGCCCGAAACGTCGCCTATTTCCTTCGCTCCATAGATGCTGCTGCACCCGCTGAGTTTCTCCAGCATTTTTGTGTACCGTCGGTGTGGACTCGGTGGGTTGAAAAGCTTGTTTCCATGCTGTATCTCTAAACTAAAATAAATAGTGTAATGAGACTGTAGCTATAAATTGTGGGATGAGTTTTATTGCAGAGTGACTTTTAACGAATGCTAAAAAATGTAGCTTGGCATAATTAATGGTCTAGTGTGGTTTTTTAGAAATCCCAAATCTCCAGGTTACACTTGCTTAAGATTTCATCTGTTATCTGAGTGTAAAAGACATACTTTTTCCCAGAAGTTAATCTCTTGTCAATTGAGTCAATCTTTTTTTTGTAATCTGCCTCTGAAATTAACATTTGGCACTAATGACTGGGCTGAATTCCTGCACAAAAGATTCAGACTGTGTATGTGGGAAGAAAAAAAAAGAATTAATGTTTTGGGTCAAAGGGAGGGAAAAGGAGATGTTTTTAAACTGTAGGACGTGTAAGGGAGGGGTACCTTTAACAGGGTAAAACTGGTTTGACCATAGGGATAAACTGTAAGCAAGCTAATCTAGTCAATGAGTGAATCAAAGCAATTAGAGAGTGAGTACATAAACAGAAGAATATAGGAGTTGCAACATGCAGAGCAAGAAGATATGCTTGGAAGGTTGCACTTGGCATGTCCTCCACTCATAGTCATAGTTATGGAGTCATAGAGTGATACAGCATGGAAACAGGCACTTCAACCTAACTTGCCCAAACTGACCAAAATGTCTCAACTACACTAGTCCCACCTGTCCATAGGTGTTCTGGGACTTCTGGGACACCCAGAAAAAGTTTTTTAAAAAGGGGAAATAAAACAACAACTAATTCTACCAATATCACAATTGAACATCTATTATAGACAGATATCAAGTAGTCTTAAGTTGTGGGATTCAACATTATGTCCATGAGGCAGCAAGAAGGACAGAAAAAAGTGAGATGCTGCTCGTCCACACAGTCAGCACCGAAGGTCAGGATTGAGCCCGGGTTTCTGGTGCTGTGAGGCATTAGCTCCAGGCGATGCACCAATGTGCCATCCTATAGAATACCATGTTCAATTTGTAATTTTTTACCCTTAACCTACTTATTTATCAGTGGGGCTACGCCAACCAGAGGTTAAATACTTCTTCAAATTATGATCTTTGCAAGAACTTATCAGTGTGTGAAACATAACTGATATTTTTATTGGACTGAAAATATTCAGTGAACTGAACAGTAAAACATGAATAATTTGGATAAATCTGACACGTACAGTACAGTAGATCAGGGTAATGAATGTACATATTATGCTTGGATGAAAAATTCTGTATAAAGGCTTGGAATAGCTAATCTTTTTTTTATTTTAATCTCTGCTCAGTGGCACATGGTCAATACACAATGAATGTAATTCAGAGTGCAAGAATAGGGGTTCTGCTCACATCTGAAAAAAAAAATATCTGAAGAGCAGCTCTGGGGAAATTCCTTGCCATTATTTTTAATTTTCAGAGCAGTTTTCTCTGGGACCACTTTATACTGGTTTTATATTGCACATTGGACCACGGGCAGCACAGGAGAAATTCATATCCACTAGGATTGCCATCAGCTTTGTAAACGGCTTAATTAATGTGATTTAGCAATATTTAAGGAAATATTCACTGCTATTGGCAGCAATAAGAGATGGAAACTTTCTCAACATACCTCGGGGACAAATCGCGTTTTGCAACAAACAAGCTGGATTATTTGATTTGTCCATTGGAATGTTGAGGACTAGGTGACCAACAGGTTTGTTCCCACAAATATTGCTCCATGAACTCAATTATCACTGTGAGCGAGGGGAATGGGTCAGTTTTATTGTGAACAGCCATTGTGAACTGAGGCATTATGGGAGCAGGCTTTTCATCCAGTGCGTGTATGCAGATAATACCATATTTATAATCCGTGTAACTCCTCACACAGCAGGGAGGGCTGTAAAGGTTTTAAAAGATGCCTCATTGACATATTTCCAAGTGCAATTAGTGATGCCTGATGCATCAAAAGATTAGAGATTGTTTTGGAAAATGGAGATTAAGTAGGTTCTGTTTATTCAAACAGTGCCTTTCATCCATATTATATTTTGTTCTCACTTGGTGGTCAGAGACCAAAGTCTTACCTTGACTAGATCTAGAGACCCAGATTTTTTTTTAATCCATTGACATGTAAAGAAATTTACTTAAAAACTTGATCAAGCTCATTGCATGGTTGTCACCAAATCCTAGAACGTCCATGTATTCTGAGATGCATGAGATGGAATAATTGCTAGACTCTCTCCGTTAAGAAATTCTTGGTTCTGTGGTCAGTACCAATACAGAAGAGGCAATGCTTCCCTTCGAAAAAGTTGAATTATTTTGTGGTACTTTGAAATATACAATTATCTTCTGAATAAACCTTGCCAGTTCCATACATCTAGACCAGAAGATCCCAACAAGGTAAGAGTTGCCTGGTCTCCTCCAATTCGACACATGTGGGTTTAAACTAAATGGGGGGGGGGGGGTTTGACAAATTGGGAGTATATAGATGGAGTGGAAGGAGAAGTGAATACATGAAAAATTACAAAAGATTCTCGAATTAATGGGACGGAAAGTTCGAGAAGGGATAAAAGAGTAAGGTCAGGGCCAATTGCGAGCAGTGTGAGGGGGGATGTGAATACGGAGGTCAAAGTGTTGTATATGAATGCGCAAAGTATAAGAAATAAAGTGGATGAGCTTGAGGCTCAGTTAGAAATTGGCAAGTATGATGTTGTGGGAATTACAGAGACATGGCTGCAAGAGGGCCAGGGCTGGGAACTGAATATCTAATGGTATACCTCATATCGAAAAGACAGACAGGTGGGCAGAGGGGGTGGGTTAGCTCTGTTGGTGAGGAATGAAATGCAGTCCTTTGCAAAGGGTGACATTGAAACAGGAGATGTGGAGTCAGTATGTATAGAACTAAGGAATTGTAAGGGTACAGAGACCCAAATGGGACATATCTACAGGCCCCCAAAGAGTAGCCTGGACATAGGGTGCAAGTTGAATCAGGAGTTAAAATTGGCATGTAGCAAAGGTAATGCTGTGGTTGTTATGGGAGATTTCAACATGCAGGTAGACTGGGAAAATCAGGTTAGTACTGGACCCCAAGAAAGGGACTTTGTAGAGTGCCTTCGTGATGGATTCTTACAGCAGCTTGTATTGGAGCCGAACAGGGAGAAGGCAATTCTGGATTTAGTGTTATGTAATGAACCGGATTTGATAAAGGAACTTGAGGTTAATGAGCCAGTAGGAGGAAGTGACCATAATATGGTCAGGTTTAATCTACAATTGTAGAGTGAGAAGAATAGATTGGAGGTGTCAGTGTTACAGTTGAATAAAGGGGACTATGGGGCCATGTTGAAGGAGCTGGCCAAAGTTGACTTGAAAGATACTCTTGCAGGGATGACAGTGGAACAACAATGGCAGGTATTTCTAGGCTGACAAGGGACGTCAGAGACAGTATAAAAATAAAAGAGAAGTACAACGTAGCAAAGATGAGCGGGAAGCAAGAGGATTGGGTAATGTTTAAAGAGCAATAGAAGATAACTAAAAAGACAATACGGGGAGAAAAGATGAGGTACGAAGGTAAGCTAGCCAAGAATATAAAGGAGGATAGTAAAAGCTTCTTTAGGTATGTGAAGAGGAAAAAATTACTTAAGACCAAAGTTGGAGTCTTGAAGAGTGAAAATGGTGAATTTATTATGGGGAACATGGAAATGGCAGATGAGTTAAACAGGTACTTTGAACATGTCTTCACTAAGGAGGACACAAACAATCTTCCTGATATTGTACTGGCCAGAGGATCTGGGGTGATCGAGGAACTGAAGGAAATCCACATTAGGCAGGAAATGGTGTTGTGTAGACTGATGGGACTGAAGGCTGATAAATCTCCAGGGCCTGATGGTCGGCATCCCAGGTACTTAAGGAAGTGGCTCTAGAAATTGTGGATGCATTGGTGATAATTTTCCAATGTTCTATACACTCAGCATCAGTTCCTGTGGATTGGAGGGTAGCTAATGATATCCCACTTTTTAAGAAAGATGGGAGAGAGAAAACAGGGAATTATAGACCAGTTAGCCTGACATCGGTGGTGGGGAAGATGCTGGAGTCAATTATAAAAGATGAGATAGCCGAACATTTGGTTAGCAGTAACAGAATCGGTCCGAGTCAGCATGGATTTACGAAGGGGAAATCATGCTTGACTAATCTTCTGGAATTTTTTGAGGATGTAACTAGGAAAATGGACAAGGGAGAGCCAGTGGATGTAGTGTACCTGGACTTTCAGAAAGCATTTGATAGGGTCCCACATAAGAGATTAGTGGGCAAAATTAGGGAACATGGTATTGGGGGGAGAGTGCTGACATGGATAGAACCTTGGTTGGCAGAATGGAAGCAAAGATTAGGGATTAACGGGTCCCTTTTGGAATGGCAGGCAGTGGCTAGTGGGGTACTGCAAGGCTCGGTGCTGGGACAGTAGCTATTTACAACATACATCAATGATTTGGATGAAGGGATTCAAAGTAACATTAGCAAATTTGCAGATAACACAAAGCTGGGTGGCAGTGTGAACTGTGAGGAGGATGCTATGAGAATGCAGGGTGACTTGGACAGGTTGGGGGAGTGGGCAGATGCATGGCAGATGAAGTTTAATGTGGATAAATGTGAGGTTATCCACTTTGGTATCACAAACAGGAAGGCAGATTACAATCTAAATGGCGTCAAGTTGGGGAAAGGGGAAGTACAACAGGATCTGGGGGGTCCTTGTTCATCAGTCTATGAAAGTAAGCATGCATGTACAGCAGGCAGTGAAGAAAGCGAATGGCATGTTGGCCTTTATAACAAGAGGTCGAGTATAGGAGCAAAGAGGTCCTTCTGCAGTTGTACAGGGCCCTAGTGAGACCACACCTGGAGTATTGTGTGCAGTTTTGGTCCCCTAATTTGAGGAAGGACATTCTTGCTATTGAGGGAGTGCAGCGTAGGTTTACAAGGTTAATTCCCTGTCATGCTAAGAGAATGGAGCGGCTGGGCATGTACACCCTGGAGTTTAGAAGGATGAGAGTGGACCTTATTGAAACATATAATTTTGTTAAGTGTTTGGACACGCTAGAGGCAGGAAAGATGTTCCCGATGTTGGGGGAGTCCAGAACCAGGGGCCATAGTTTAAGAATAAGGGGTAAGCCATTTAGAATGGAGACAAGGAAACACATTTTCTCACAGAGAGTTGTGAGTCTGTGGAATTTTCTGTGGAAGCCGGTTCTATGGATACTTTCAAGAGAGAGCTAGATAGGGCTCTTAAAGATAGCGGAGTCAGGGGATATGGGGAGAAGGCAGGAATGGGGTACTGATTGGGGATGATCAGCCATGATCACATTGAATGGCTCGAAGGGCCAAAGGGCCTACTCCTGCACCTATTGCCTATTGTCTATTGTCTATTAAACAAGAGATTGAAAACTTGAACTGAAGTTGAAGACCATAACATAGTGGGCAAAATGCATGGATCCAATTACAGCAGCATAATAATTGTGATATGATGCAAGAGTAGGCAGCCAGTTCTGACTGTTCCAGTATGATATAACGGAAAATGAAGCATTACTTCAGATTTATGTTTATTATTGAAAATGTTTTAATGCATTATTAGGACGGACAAAGTTTATTCTTATAATACTGAAGCTCACTGGATATTATTTCCAACCCCAAGCAATCCTATATAAGCAGCTAAATATGTAGATTAGAACATCTAGTCTATTGTCCTCTTGCCTCAAAATGTACTCAAATTGGAGTGGGATAATTTCCATCTTACATGATGCTACTCATTTGCTGATAGAAAATCAATGGGATATCTTTGAATTACTATTCAATAAAACAGAAAAAAATGTCAATTAATGGCAGCTTGAGAAATACGAGTGTCAAGCTAAATCACTTTCTGTGAGATCAGGACCTGTTTTTAGGACTCTTCAAATTGTCAAATACAATAGAAATAAAAGCTACCGCAAAAAGCAGTCTAGAAATTGTTCCATCATTTGCATGTCAAAGCACACCCTGACCTCACTAAGGGTGAATAAAGGTTGCTTAAAAGCATGACTGCAATTACATTCAGGGAATTTTTTTATTTATTTTAAAGTCGTCCTGCAGGATCGAGGATGACTTGTGTTCATTCAGGTCTTTCATTCCTGAGGTGTCTGATGAGGCCAAGGTGTGAAATAGGACATAGAACAGTACTGCAGAAGAACAGGCACTTTAGCCCATAATAGTTGTGCGGAACACGATGCCAACATATCTATGTGTATATAATCCATGTCCCCCCATTCTCTGCATATGCATTTGCTTGCCCAAAAGTCTCTTAAATGCCTTGATCGTTCTCCACCACCCCTGGTAATGCATTCCCAGTACTCACTCCTGGCACTAAAAAAAGTTGCTCCACGCATCTGTTTTAAATTTAGCCCCCCCCCACCTCACATTTGATTTTTCCAAATTTGGGAAAAGGGTTCTGACCATCTCCCCTATCTAGGCCTCTCTTAATTTTATACAGTTTTACCAGAGGTTGCAGGAAGACTTGATGTTCCAGAGAAAATAGACCAACCCCCCCCTGTGGCTAATACCCCCTAATCCATGCATCATTCTGGTAAACCTCCACTGCGCCCTTCCCAAAGCCTCCTCATCCTGCCTGAAATGGGGCTACCAGAACAGCACGCAATACTCCAAATGCGGCCTAACCGAAGTCCTATAAAGCTGCATCATTATATTAATGCCTTGATCTGTGAAAACAAGTACACCGCATGCCTTCTTTACCACTCTATCTGCTTGTATTGCCTCTTTCACATATCCCTCTGTACGTCAATGCTATTGAGGGTCTTACCATTAATTGTATATTTTCTCCTTACATTCAACCTCCCAAAGTGCATCACCTCACACTTGCTGGGATTAAACTCCATCTGCCATTTCTCCACCCATTTCTGCAGCTGATCCATATCCTGCTGCATACCTTGCCTGACTTCCGCACAGTCCACAACCCCAGCAATCATGCAGTCATCTGCAAAGTTACTAACCAACCCGTGTACGTTATTAAAAAAAAATATCACAAACAGTTATCGACCCTTCCACAATACAAGCAGGTGGATAGTTAGATGGGTGAGGTGGCATACTCTAGTCATTACATAGTGGTTTTGTGTGTTCAGAGGCAGGGTCTCATGGTTCTCAATATCATCCAGAATATTCCTTCTCCACCTTCAATAGTCATGGACTAAGTATTCCCGAGTCATTGGCAGATTTTAACACAACCTTGAATCGGTTCCTCCATCCATTCAGCGATCACTTCATGTCAGAGCTCAGAACAGTGTGTCCATTTCAGGAGTCCAGCTTGTAGACAACATGGCCTGCCCAATGCAGACAACTAAGTTTAATTAGGGCCTTAATGTTTGGGGTGTTGTTCTGGGTGGTCAATGCATTAGTGCATATCATTACAATGAATTTAGAGGATTTTGTAGATTCAGCTTTGCTGGTACCTAGACGTAGTCCAGATCTCAGAAAAGCGAGGGGACAGGAATCATTTTGTTTAAGAAAGAACTACAGATGTTGGAAAAATCGAAGGTAGACAAAAATGCTGGAGAAACCCAGTGGGTGAGGCAGCATCTATGGAGCGAAGGAATAGGCGACGTTTCGGGTCCAGACCCTTCTTCAGACTGTCTGGGGGGGCGGGAAAAAGAAAGGAAGAGGCAGAGACAGTAGGTAGTGGGAGAGCTGGGAAGGGGAGGGGAAGGAGGGAGAAAGCAAGGAATCATTGGTATCCAAGAAGCATCAAATTTTGTGCCAGTCTGGTCTCTTGATCCCCTTTCCTCAATTAATCAAACTATATGCTATTATATTGAAGGTGACAATGAATTTTGTCATCAATGTCCGCCTTCACCAAGAAGTGGTCCTGAGAGATTGAAAGTGGTCTACATCTTCCAGAATCTCACCTTGAACCTTTATTGTAGGTGGCAGTGCTGTACAGAAGATGGAAGAGGGTTTTTATATTGCAGATGTTGAACTCAAGACATCTCCTCTCAGGCATAAAAAATACCTGTTGTTTGGCCTCCAAGTATGCCCAACACCAGCATTATCTGCACTCTGCAACTAAACTATTTGAGTACAGATGGGCTTGGTTCCGAAATGAAGTTGCTATGGGTTAACTACCCATTAGTTCTGAAGACTGGCTACACTTTCATTCTAGGTTTGTTGGACGTGGAGCATAGCGTTGCATAGTTGGGGAAAGAAGTCTGGGTCTTGGTTGAAGTCTTGGTTGAAACCAGAAGTCTTGGTTGACCTGAATTTTCAGAGATCAGAGATAATTAAATGCTAACTTGAAGCCTTCCTGGATTGGAAGCTCAGCATTCTTCAAGTGAACTGAAACAGCTCTTCAGGCATCCGAAGGCAAAGGTCCAGCAGAAATCACATGATCTAAAGTGTGACAGTGGCTGGAACGAGCACATGAGGCCCAGAACTAACTGACATGCAGAGTATCTTCAACATGGCCAAGACCACCTCTGAACCAAATATTCAAGTGTCCTTCCCACTGAGTGACAAAGGACAGGAAGGTCATCAGTCAGACCCTCCACAACTGCTGCGTCCTAGTAACCAAAGAGCTGCTCCACAATCTTAGTATGGATTGTGTCCATGTAGAAGCACCATGGATGTTATTCTCACTGCTCACCGAGTTCAGGGAACAGCACCAGACACTAGACATAGGCTTTATTGAGCTTAGTAAAATCTAAAATCTCCTTCAGCCAGGAGTGACTGTGGAGCATATTTTTCAATTCCGATGCCCACAAATATTCACCTTATGTTTGCTTCATGGTGGCGTCGCAAGCTATAATTCTATCCAGTGGGTCTGCAACACGCATGACAATGTTACATTATGTATCAATTTTAGTTCATCAATACAATCTAGATCAGAGATGATTTTCTAATCGCTAATCATTACAAAGATTTCATTCAAAACAAGTGTTATTAGTCGATGAAAAAAAGTACCTTAAAATTGAACAGGAATCCTTTG
This sequence comes from Amblyraja radiata, assembly GCF_010909765.2. NCBI lineage: Eukaryota > Metazoa > Chordata > Chondrichthyes > Rajiformes > Rajidae > Amblyraja > Amblyraja radiata. The sequence goes on from NC_045962.1 coordinate 68,078,079, forward strand.
TTCCATTATAAAGTAAGAACACAAACGCACAAAAAAGCACATTTATAAATATAACAAAGGCCTTAACTTAATTGCAAATGTGCCAGCAACTGATAGTCATAGAATCATACAGTGTGGAAACAGGCCCTTTGGCCCAACTTGCCCACACTGGCCAACATGTCCCAGTTACAATAGTTCCACCTGCCCGCGTTTGGCCGATATCCTCCAAACCTGTCCTATCCATGTACTTGCCTAACTGTTTCATAAATGTTGGGATAGTCCCTGCCTCAACTACGTTCTCTGGCAGCTTGTCCCATATACCCACCACCCTTTGTGTGAAAATGTTACCCCTCAGATTCCTATTAAATCTTTTCCCCTTCACCTTCAACCTATGTCCTCTGTTCCTCGATTCACCTACTCTGGGCAAGGGACACTGTGCATCTACCTGATCTATTCTGATGATTTTATAAACCTCTATAAAATCACCGCTCATCCTCCTGTGTTCCAAGGAATAATGTTTAATATCATCATTCTAAATGCTGCCACAACAATATATTTTTTGTGGTTTAACATAACAAATCACTGAACAACAATCAGGCAGTCTGATTCATAGACAGCAACTGATACAGTGGATGTCCTGAACAACCTTCAGCTGAATCTCTAGAACAAGACCATACAAGACTAATCAGGCTGATCTTCTATGTTTGCATATTTTTTAACATTATTCTCAAATCCCTTGATGCATCTAATGTCCAGAAATTCACTGAACTCTGTTCTGAATGAGTTCAATGACCAATATTCCACAGCTCTGCAGGACAATAAATTCCAGAGAGTTATCACCATCTGCGTGAAGTAAGTTCTCCTCAGCTTTGTGCTAAAGAGCAGACTTCTTATTCTGAAATATTCAAGACTCTTTGGCAAGGGGAAACATCCTCTCAGCATGTTGAGCCCTGCAAAATGTTTCAGAGGTCTACACTCATTCTTCTAAACTCTAGAGAATACGAGCCTAAACTACTTAATCTCATTCAGCTAACCTGCCATTCCTGGAATTTATCGAATTAACCTTCCCTCTATGGATTCTCTCTTTGGTAAGGAGACTAAAACTGTGCAAAATAACTGTGAGAATACTCCTTGCACAGATATTGCAAACTTGCAACCACACCCAAGGCCAACTTGGGATTGACAATTTTTTTAATGTCCACTATGGGATATGACTTCACTTTAACTTTTCATAACAATTTTGCCATATATGTATATATACACACACACACACACATTTATTATTTACAATACGTTATATATATATACACATTTTACATTGTGTCATATAACATACATCTAGTCATAGAATCATACATACATCTAGAACTCATTAAATGTACACTGTAGGAGAGCATCTGAAAATATTCTTAAAACTACCCGTTTAACTGTGACATGCACAGTACTGCACATTGTATACAAATGTAATATGCTCAGTCCGCAGATGTCAAAAAATTATGGTATAGTTATGTGTGATCTTGTCAAGTTTTTCTTTGTATGGTTTCCTTACCAGTGAAAGAATTATAAACTGTACAAGTTTTAAGAGGCATCATCATATGCTGGATAGTCTTTCAGCTGGGGACTAATTTACTACACATCAAGAAATCTCATAAGATTATTACCACACTTTGTTCCTTGATTTTGAACAGAATTTATGCTGATTTATTTCCAGAATTGTTTTTACCTGATAATTAATAATCTCCCAGACAGCATCATTATAATAAAAGAACCAAGAAGGTTTAATTATAACACCTGCCATTTGTGTGTGCTTACGTGCTTGCACAGAGAGGGTGAAGAGAGAATCTCTTGCACTCATCTGGACCTTATACTGACAGTTAGAATTCATTTTTATTAGATACTAGGCAGCCTTCGGCATCACACACACACTAACCACCCCCCCCCCCACACACACACACTAACCCCCCCCCCCCCCACACACACACTAACCACCCCCCCCCCACACACACACACACTAACCACCCCCCCCCCACACACACACACTAACCACACCCCCCCCCCACACACACACACACACTAACCACACCCCCCCTTGATATTATATTGATATTATTAATTCACTCCTTTTGCCCCCATCCCCTGCCCTATCCACCCATGCATAACCCCCAACTGCGCAGGCACGACTAGAGAGGGAGGGGGTTGGAGATTGAGGGGTGGGGGGCGCGGCGTCACAGGGGAGGGCTGGTTCCGGAACGCAATACTCCACCACTCACCCATAGGTCCCAATATTCACCACTCCCTAGAGAGGGAGGGGGGGGCAGAGAGGGAGGGGGGGCAGAGAGGGGAGCCCCCTCCCCCACTCTCCTCTTCCCTCTCCCCCTCCTCTACTAACCCCCCCCCTCTCCTCTCCCTCCTCCTCCCCCTCCCCTCCAATCCCCCTCTCCACCCTCTCTCCCCCATCCCTCCACCCCTCCTCTCTCTCCCCCCCTCTCTCTCTCTTTCTCTGCCCCAGGGAGGGGTTAGAGAGGGAGGGGGAGGGGGTAGAGCCAGCACCTACTCAGGTCGTAGAGCAGAATCCTCCCCACCAGGCGCCGGGCCCGAACTAGGCTGTGGCCGGCGTGGACCAGAGCGAGGCCCGGAGCGATCTGAGGACGGTCAAAAGCAACAGAGGGCCGGCCAATCGTGACTTCCGCGAGGGGAAGCCCACCCACCAGCGTGACAGACGATCAGGCGGGGAAGACGGAGAGAAGGTCGTCCCCTGTGACGGCCGCCACGGCCACATTTCCACCACGCTTGTCCGCGCCTGCACTGCGATAAAGACCACCGCCGCCATGCTGTAGAACTTCAAAGAGCCCAGCGGAGCGCGCAACACGACTTGTGCATATGTTCAACGACTTCAATCCAGAGCCCTGGAGGGGGTGGGGAAGGCGGCTGGGCCACGTAACTTGCAGCTCGTGGCTGTGCATTGAAATCTCTGCGCAGCTGGCCATGACGAGCAGAGGCAATGTGACGTCATCCAGGTTGCTAACTTCAAAAAATATATCAAATTTGTGAACAATTTTAGTAAAAAACTCGGGAAATAATGAATAAAATTTTCAGATGAGGGGATTTTTGCATCATGAGGTAAATCTCTACCGGAATATGTAAAAAATTCACCGTTACCGCGTTGGGTTTACGAGGAGATCTGAATCAAAGAAAAAGTTCTAGCAAGCAAACCTACAAGTAAACATCCAAGATCAGAGTTTTATAAAATAATAGATTGTTTGCATTTAGTAGACGAGTATTTTTATATTTATTGAAGCTGGGGTTCTTATTAAGCAACAATTACTTTTATAAGTGTTTGTGCTCCAGATACAAATATGGTAACTTTCAAAAGATAATTTGCAAGCTATCCCTACAGGGGAATTCATGCAGCAAAGGAGATGAATTTGAATTGTAAGGCCCTTTAATAACCTGTTTCTAGATCCAAATTAAGCTTTTCATTATCATCTTGCACATGTTCAAAGAGGAAGCCATCAATCTCTTTAAGGGCTCACTAAATAGTGAAAATGCATAAGAAAAAAACTTGACCACTTAACCGATGAACAAACGTTGAGGTTAGGTAGATTTATTTTAAATATTTAACCTTTAAGCTGCTAGGAGGTCTGGAGAATTTAAAATACTGTATTTAGTTTTTTTATTTTCATTCTGATTCTGGTTAATGACTGAGTGTTAAATGCTGGTCACAAATGTGTACCAGATTCCAGCTTTGCAAAAAAACTCAAGGCCAAAATTTAAAGTAGTTTGAAATTGAGGTACTAACTTACTGAAGCTCCTGCCTGATCAGACTGGACTAGGAAATCAAATGGAGTACAAGATAGGAAGCAATTTGATTAAACTGGTTTACATTAGACTTTATGGACTGTTACCGCTCGCTTGTGCAAGATGAAGTAGAACAATATCCAACACTGATTCCACCAACTTCCTGCTAAAATGAGAACTATACTCATTTCCAGCCCAACTGTGTTGTGGGAATACATTGCAATTGTATCTCACCCCTTATGCACTTATCCCTTTCATTTTAAAACAGCTATTAGTATTCTCAAGATACAGAGAAAAACTAAATGACCTTGAAAAGTATTGTCATCTCCAACTTCCTTCTCCTGTCCAAAACGCTTAACTGTGTAACATAAATTCCCTGCCCATCTCCCCCAGAAACTTGGCAAAGTAATATTCTAGTCTTTACCACAGTCATCATGTTGTATTTTACCTTCTTTGTCCTCACTGCAATTTAACAATCAATCACACCATGCTCTACACAACTTCCCTGGGTTTTATTTTGTTTCTTAACTATTCACCATTGCTAAAGTACTTGCAGCCATGACTTCCCTTCCCAATCAAGCTTGGTAGCCTCAGGGGGTTTGTAGACTTGCCAGTACACTCTTTGCCTCTTCCTCATCCACTTATGGCTCCTTGGTTGCACAGTCTGTGAGCAAGGATCTGAAGAAGGGTCCTTTTCTGTGGATATTTTTAAGGCAGAGGTAGACAAATTCTTGATTAGAATGGATGTCAAGGGTTATGGGGAGAAGGCAAGAAAAAGGGATTAGATGGCAGAGATCAGACATGATTGAATGGCGGAGTGGACTTGATGGGCCGAATGGCTTAATTCTACTACTATAACCTGTGAACATGCAGGGTCTCGACCCGAAACATCACCCATTCCTTCTCTTCAGAGATGCTGCCTGTCCCGCTGAGTTACTCCAGCATTTTGTGTCTGTCCTCCGATAAAACAAGCATTTGTAGTTCCTTCCTATACATTCAATCTGCTTTGATGTCTCTTTACCCCTCGACTGCCTCACGGCTGTCACACTAATTATCAGCTATCTCGAGCTGCAGGAACATCAGTTTCCTGTGGGGTAAACATGTGAAACTCTGAAGGTCTTTCTATTCAGTTTTTACCTCAGGCTCCATAACTTGTCACTCGATTCGCCATTTTAAATCAAATTCTACGTTTGGAAAATTTGTTGTACTATTTACTACTTCAGGTCCATCTGAGTTTCTCAAGGGGTCAGAGCCCCTTTGACATAGCTGGCTGATCATCTATCATTGGTGATACTGCTCCGGTCTTTCGCCATTCACAAACTAAGATTAGAATCTGTTAAAGTATTGTTATTAGAAGTCTAACAAATATATCAATTTTTCAGATGTTGAAACAAATTTAAATAAATAATTATAAAACTACCTTTTATTTTCCTGAGAAATTATGTTTCCCATTCATTTGAATGGAGTACTGTGCTACTTTGCCACAGAAGGCTGTGCAGGCCAAATCAATGGATATTTTTAAAGCAGAGATAGATAGATTCTTGATTAGTACGGGTATTAGGGGTTATGGGGAGAAGGCAGGAGATAGAGGTTAGGAGGGAGAGATAGATTAGCCATGATTGGATGGCGGAGTAGATGGGCCTAATTCTGCTCCTATCACATGACCTTATGACCTTAATCTGTTATGGACTCATTAGGTGGTTGGGAATGTAACATGGAACTGCAGATGCTGGCTTACAGCAACGATAGACACAAAATGCTGGAATAACACAGCAGGTCAGGCAGCATCTCTGGAGAAAATGGATAAGTGATGTTTTGGGTTGGATTTCAGGTGGCTGGGAAGCCCACTTAAGTTCTTGCTGACCCACAGGGGTAACAGTTGCCACTGACCTGTGAAAGTCCAAGCATTAGTGAGTGGAACAGTGGCCTGCTATCTTTATCACAAGGATAATAGCAAAAACACTTTGAACGTCTATTGTATAGTCATACAGTCATAGAGTGATACAGTGTGGAAACAGGCCCTTCGGCCCAACTTGCCCACGCCGGCCTTCATGTCCCAGCTACACTAGTCCCACCAGCTGCCGATTGGTCCATATCCCTCCAAACTTGTCCTAGCCATGTACCTGTCTAACTGTTTCTTAAACATTGGGATAGTCCAAGCCGCAACTACCTCCTCTGGCAGCTTTTCGTAAAGCAAAATCATCCTGGTAACACCTGCAAGTAACCTTTAAACTCACACTTAATGACAACTTACATATTACTAAATGGTCCTGAGCTGAAACATCACCTACACATTCCCTCCACCAACGCTGCCTGACCCGCTGAGTTCCTCAAACACTTTTTATTTTGCTCAAGACTCCAGCATCTGCAGTTTCTTGTGTCCCCATATTACTGTTTGCACCTTGTGGTTAGGTCAAAATATTAGAACTCCCTCACTAACAACATCATAAGAGTCACTTCATCATATGAAGAGCAGCAGCTTAAGGAAATAGCTTACTATGTCAAGGACAATAAATAATGGGGAATAAATCTGGACTTGCCAGCGATGTGTATATTTCACAACATAATAAAAGAAGTAACATTCTTCATTGAGGTAGGCAAAGAATGTAAAGATATTCTTAGTGTAAATCAATGTTCTCAGCTTTGGTAATTAACATAAAATACCAGATGGCAAATGGACTCTTCAGGAAGCAAACTCAAAAAATTAATGGTGTAGAATTGCACTGCATTCAAGAAGTAAAATGCAGAAAACCTTCTCTCCTAATTCCCCACCTCCCTTCCTCAATTGATAGTAATAGTACTGGCATTATGATGAATGCAAACTGGTTGAGTTGTGCTAATTAAGCTTTCGTAGAATCACAGCAAGGAAGCAGGCTCTTCGGCCCAACTTGCCCACACCGGCCAATTGGTCCCATCGGCACTAGTCCCACCTTCCTGCATTGGGCCCCATATCCTTCTAAACCCGTCCTTTTCGTGTGCCTGTCTTAATGTTTCTAAAACCTTCATTTTAGGCAAAAAAAACCAAAAATGCTGGAGGAACTCAGCAGTTGAGGTATCCGTGGAGGTAGTCGACTTTTCAGGTTGGGACCCTGCATCAGGACTGAGAATGTAGAGAAAAGATAGCCAATGTAAAGAGGTGATAGAGAGAGTTGAGATACAAACTGAGAGATGATAAGTGGATCTAGGCAAGGTGAGCAGATGGAGCCAACCAGGAAGTGGGTGTGAGAGGGACGGTAGAGACATAGATTGGAAATAGAACCAGATAAGGGAGGGATGATGGGTGGATAGGGGAGGGAACAGGAAGGGTAGGCCAAGGGAGGAGAAACCCTGGAGGTTGGACGCATGGTTGATGGCCAGATGCAACCAGGTGGGAGAGAGAACGAACCTAGGAAGAGTGACAGGAGTGGAAAAGGAATGCTGTGGATGTGGTTTATCCTGCGCTTGGAAGATTCCATATTCATACCAGTGGATTGTCAAATCCCCAAGTAGAATATGAGCATTATTCATCCAGTTTAAGAAGAAGGGTCTCGACCTGAAACGTTGCCTATTTCCTTTGCTCCATAGATGCTGCCTCACCCGCTGAGTTTCTCCAGCAATTTTGTCTACCTATTATTCATCCAGTTGTCATTTGACCTTGCAAGGGCAAATTTGATAAACAATATTTCATATTCCACTTGGGCAGCCCACAGCCTAGTGGCGCAAACATTAAATTTTCCACTTTCAGGTAACCCACAAGGCTTGGTTTGGGAACAGCTCTGCCCAAGACCACAAGAAATTGCAGAGTTGTAAATGTAGCCCAGTCCATCATCCAGATAAGACTCCCACCATTGACTCCATCTACACCTCACGCTGCCTTGGAAAGCACCAATATAATCAAAGACTTGTCCCACACCGGTCATTCCTCCTTCTCCCTGCTCCTGTCCAGCAGAAGGCACAGAAACTTGAATGCATGCACCACCAGACTCAGGAACAGCTTCTTTCCCTCTGTTATCAGGCATCTTCCATAAGCTAGGGTACTGGTCAATTCACCTCTATCCCGTTGGGGGCATTGAACTTTGTCCAAGGAACTGATGTTCTACATTGCTGAGAACTATATTCTGCACTCTATATATTTTCATTTGGTCTGTCCATTCTACTTGAGTTTGAAACAATTGCATCTATGTGTGGTATATGTTTGGATAGCTTGCAAAACAAAGCATTTCAATGTACCTTTGTACGAGACAATAATAAACCTAAACCCCTGTGTTCCTTTCCTATTCCCAGCAGTTCACCTTAGCTCTCTCTCCCTTTGTTCACCTTTTCCAGTCCACCGCACCTTGGTTTAACCAAATTTGTCACCCTTCCCCACTTGATCCCATCTGCTCATTATCCACACGCTCGCCCATCCTAGGTTTCTTCTCCTTTGTCCAACCTTTTCTATCCTCTCCCACCTCGTGGTCCCATCTGCCCATAAACTCTCCCTAATCTGGTTCCACATATCGTTTTCTAGTCTGTTTCCACCCTGCTCCCGTCTGGCTCCATCCGCCAAAGATATATTTTCCCTTATGTTTTCACTTATCATCTGTCAGCCCCAATCTCACATCTTCCTTTCACCATTTGTACAGACTATTTTCCCTCTATATTCTCAGTCCTCATGCAGGACCAAATCCAAAATGTTAATCATCCCTTTGCTTCCACAGATGCCGCTTGATTCGCTGAGTTCCACAAGCAGTTTGTCTTCTGCTCCAGATTCCCGCATCTGCAGTCTCTTGTGTCCTTGGCCTTCAATTAATGTTGTGCTGACAATCCAGCACTTGATATAAACACATGTAAATAAAAACTTTTTTTAAATTGTAGTTGTCAACTTTTCCTGTGTCATTCGTTTACAATTATGATACCAACTCTAAAACAAAGCATAAAAATATTTAATAGTAAAGGCATGAAAAGTAATTTAATAATTTAGTCCCTTGGTCCATGAATGATGCCAATTCCAAAATTTCCACTCACCTGTCAAATTTAATAGATAAGGCATATTACTATCTGGGGGTGTCTCTCTCACCCCCCCCCCCCCCCCCCCCCCCCCCCCCCCCCCCCCCACCACTCACAGCTGACTTTCTCTCCTGTAGATACTGGATTGTTATAGATTTGCATATCTAGTAGTTTCTCAAATATTATTTTACTTAAATCATCATACTTCTTGCCAAAAACAACGAAAGTTGGCAGAGTTCACGGGAACCCTACGTGCACTATTTGTGTTTCATCACTGGAAAGCAGGGGACCTCTAGACAATTTCCCCCTCCTAGTCTAAGAATGGAGGGAATGACAAATGCCAAGAAATACAAACTCAGATTTGATTACTCATTTACCTTAAATTTTCCTGGTGTGTATAGTTTGATGCTGCAGGAGGCTGTGCCTTTATCTTCTACTCCTCTAGCTGAATCTCTGCCAATAACTACATTCATTCCATGACACAAGAGTTGTTACTATTATACACATTGCAATCTATGTGAAAAATGGGAATCTCAGCCCACCCAACGAGTACAGGCAACAGCAGGTGCTGCCATCTCCGAATAAAAATACACAAATTAGATTATAACATTAACTGCATTAGTTCGTTTTTATTTTGCTTTCAATTCAACATTCGCAATTGCTGGTGGGGTTTTAAGCCGATGTTAGTTGAATGTTAAATTATCCAATAAGATGCTCAGAGTCTTTTAAGCTCCGTACTGGGATCTTCAGAGGGATTTAAGTCAAATAGTAACTGCTTCGTAAAGACAGTAGTTGCACATGAACCAACACTCTGGTGATATATCAGCAAACATGGACCAAATCACATCCTGTCTGGGTCAAGATACTCAATAGGTTCACAGATCTAAATGATGACTTAATTTTCATTTCAAACACATGTGCCTTACATTTCTCACATGATAATTTTTTTTTTAATTCCAGCAATTCTTCAGGCAAATATTCATCTCCAATTCAATTGTTTCAATGTCAAATATCTTTGACGCAGATATCAACAGCAAGGAAGCTAAATGAACTGATTAAAAAAAGCTCTCATGTTGGAAAGAAAACTCTCATTTTGACCGATGTCACCTTACAGAGGGAATGTTTCTGCAGGTGTAGATGAATGTCATTAGATAATAGAAAATATGCAAATATGCCACAATCTCAGTTTTGATATGTACAATCAAATGAATTCCATTACTGTACAGTAATGACTTAAGCAGCTTATAATTACTAAAACAAACTGGGCTAATAATACTTTACTGTTCACAGTGAGATAAATGAGCTCTTCTATACCGTTATCACAAATGCAGTTTAAATAGCATGCCATGCTCACGCATGGAATAAGAAAGCAAGCTGAAAGTGAGCCTACATTATAATCTTTAATGTATTGATGGTGACAAATGATAGACCACCAGAATGAGCATTTAATGTTTTTGTACCTATGAAGGAAAAATTGAATATTAATGTGGTCAATCATAATGTCATTTGTGAAACATGATATACTCACTTTGCATTTTGGTGAAGTTGGTGTATATTTTTGTGGCAGGGGTGGGGGGGGGGATCGTTTTTTTTAGCGCATCAACAATTTACTTCAGGCTTGCATCAGCTATCAATCAGTGTCATGGTTGTGGCAGATCCAAAGTTCTTATTTGATTACAGCATTGCAATGCATTGCAGAAGTAAAAATGAATGTTTCAGTGAGGCAAAACAGACTAAAAGGCAGCAGAAATCTTGGCAATATATTTTAAACGATTCATTTTGCAACTCAGCTCCTTGCTTCCCTGACTATAGGTCCAATAACAACAATGGAGAAAGCAAGCATTTTCTTCAACCTGGTTTCAGCACTAACAGTGGAAGCCATTGGGAAAAAAAGCTAATTTTACTGATGACCCATGCCATGTGGTTAAACTGGAGTTTCTCAACATAACCAATATTTGGAGAGTGGACAATCATCAAAAATGCCTATGTTTTTTCAAGAATTTGGCACAGTAGCCTCTCAGTGCCAGGGACCCAGGTTCGATCCTGATTGCGGGTGCTGGCTGTATGGAGTTTGTATGTTCTCCCCGTGATCTGCATGGGTTTTCTCCGGGTACTCCGGTTTCCTTCCACACTCCAAGTTGGGAGGAAACAGGTTTGGAGGCTAAATGGCTTGGTAAAATTGTAAATTGTCACTAATGTGTGTAGGATAGTGTTAGTTTGTGGGGATCGCTGGTCGGCACGGACTCAGTGGTCCGAAGGGCCTGTTTCCGTGCTGTATCTCTAAACTAAACCACACTAAAGTTAATTGTCTGGCTCCCAGAAATGGTCTTCCTATGGCAACATCAAGCTTATCTGCAAGATTAGGTTTCATATAACAAAGTGTCAAGATCGAGCAATCTGTAACACAAGTAAATGTTCAGGATTATATATTAAATTAATCTTATCCTCATAAGGTATATATTTTTTCACTTTGGCAAAATATTCCACATGATGCAATGAAACTCAAAAAATACCGTGGTTTTAAAAAACACAAATATAATTACAAAGAAGGTGGATTAGCACCTTTCCTTTATTTGGACGTTTAAAGTGATATAGCGTTCACAAAAAAACTTCTACTGATGTGCCGTGGAAAGTATTTTGCATTATGCCTGGTGTAGCAATTTCAGCGCACAGGAATGGAGGAGGTTGTAAAGACTGGTGGCCTCAGCCCAGTCTGTCAAGAACACAGCCCTCCCACCATTGAAAGGATCAACATGAGGTGCTGTTTCAAGAAGGCAGCAATTATCATTAAGGACCACCACCATCTGCGCCATGCCTTCTTCTCACCACCACTATCAGGCAGGAGGTACAGAAATCTGAAAGTCGCACATCACCAGGTTCAGGAACTGATACTTTCCTACAACTATCAAGTTCTTGAACTAGCCTGCATAACCGTAAGCCTACCTCGACAGTGGAACACTATGGACCACTTCTTACATCACCAAGGGCTCAATTTTTCTATTGTGTTTTGCACTAATATCTTGTTTGTTTCTTTTTGCCCTGTCGTCTTTCTCTTTTGACCATCTTACAGAATGTTTATCCATCATTTGTGTAATTTATGTTTTTTTGTGAACATTTGAGTCTATCTGCCCGTGATTGTGCTGCAAGCAAGATTTCATTGTACCTGTACCTCACTGGCCTTAGATTGAGACTTAGTTTTGGCACTCACATGGAAAAGTTAGAAAGTCAAGAAAAATTACTGTACCCTTGTTAACTCTTTAAAATATCAACTAGTTACTGACCTGGTAACATCAGGAAATCTGATGGGAAAATACAGCACTTGGCACTTGGGTCTGATGAGCTTCTCAAGTCCTTTGGGCCGATGATCTGGAATTAGCTTCATGAAAGAGCCGATGGTCGTAAGAAAAGATTCCATGTTAAATGCAGAATTGAACACCACCACATCAGCCACCAAGCTAAAGATGGAAAAAAAAATATATAGAAATATATTTGAGCATATTTTTACAGTTAGACTCTGAATCCAATTTGTTATACAAAATACCACCTTGGAACATAACTCAAACCTTGAGGTCTTTTTTTTTCATTTGCATGCAAGTTGCTCTGATTTAAATCACTTTGTGGTTTTTTTCAACTACACATAAAGGTCTTTAACTTCTAAACAACACACAACCGCATTGAAGTTATAAGTATTTTCCAGATGCTTTGTTCAGGCCTTCTGCAATATGCAATCGAGTTGTGGCTTAAAGGTATTTTCAATACACTTCGGCAGAGCTCACATGGACACTGAGCTGGAACAAAAAAATCTGCTCTCAGTTCCATTGTGTTATTGAAGATTTTGTTCACAGGGGCAGCAGATTCAGAACATACTGATACATGGATATCTTGGTTTATGTGCAATAGTACGGTTTTATATTATCACAACCCCACCCTTCAATTCATTTTCTATCTGCATAGTATGATACAGAAACATCTGTGTCAGCTGTTACTTTTCTTGATCCAGAAGCTCAAAGTATAATTAAAATGTTATTTCTACCTTAATTTACCTTTGTTTAATATATAAATTCAATGCCACTCAGAGTGATTCACAAGGAAGATGACATTGTTGGTTGAGTCAAATAGCAATATTACACATTGAAATAAGTTGAGAAGTAATAAATCACAGAATTTGAGTTAGTAATGTTATAAACTCAATGACCTTCATCATCATTACTCTGTGCAACTGTTCACCATCTAAATTCTATTGCATGTGTGGTTTAAAATACATATCTCAAAGCTGCTCTTAGTGATTTTATTCGCCTCCAGTTTATAGCCTTATACCAATGGAATCAAAGAAAAACACTCAAACAAGTCCTGATACAAAAAAAAAAACGGAAATTGACAACTTTTCTTCACAAAGTATATGAGATTTTATTGATGAAATGAACTATAATTATTACTGAGCAAAGTATAAACATAACAGAGCAATGATGTGAGTAATTCAGAAATGACTCCGTTAACCAAAACTTTTTAGAATGTGGAACTTGCTATAAAGTATAGTCTAGCACAGGTGCACGTAGGAGATGCTAGATAAACACGAGAAGGAGAGAGAGAGATACACTGATGGAAGATAGCCACAAAAAGCTGGAGCAACTCAGTGGGTCAGGCAGCATCTTGGAGAGAAGGAATGGGTGACGTTTCGGGTCAAGACCCTTCTTCAAAATGGATTTGACCCAAAACATCACTGACTCCTATCCGGAGATGCTGCCTGTCACACTGTTATTATAGCTTTTTGTGTCTATCTTTGGTTGAAACCAGCATCTGCAGTTCCTTCCTACACAATACATTAGAAACATAGAAGCGTAGAAAAATAGGTGCAAGAGTAGGCCATTCGGCCCGTCGAGTCAGCACCGCCATTGAATATGATCATGGCTGATCATCTAAAATCAGTACCTCGTTCCTGCCTTTTCTCCATATCCCTTGATTCCTTTATATGGAGATGGGTGAGAAAAGGATTGTATCAAAACGATTGTATCAGAAATGACAAGCATGAGTAGACTGAATTGTCTTTTTTAATGTTGTAGATCCTACACAATTCTATTTCAACAAAGCAGGATTTAAACTCTTTCAAATATTTTCCTATCGTAAAACATGCTAAAAAATGTCTACCCATTATCTTTTACTATCCATTCAAACCAGGTTAAAACACTTCTTTTCGAAAATTTAATGTATGTCTTGCAAACAAATGACGGTCAAACTTACACATGGACTTTTCAGAAGATCATAAGTGAAAAGAGCAGAAATAGGCCATTCGGCCCATCAAGTCTACTCCGTCATTCAATCATGGCTGAGCTATCTCTCCCTCCTTCCCCCATTCTCCTGCCGCCTCCCCATAACATCCGACACCTGTATTAATCACCTGTACTAATTAAGGTACCCCTGCAACATATACCCATGCAATCATAAAAAAATCTAAATGGATAGCAAAATGTTTGCAGAAAATAAATAATTAGAGCAAAGATGTGAGATGCTTTTAAAATGAAAAATCTATGAGGAAGACATTATGTTAAGAAAATAAAAGAAAATATGGTCAATTGATTTTAATACTGAGGATAATGGGGAAGGATGGGTGTGGAGTTTTCAGGAACCCATCACTTCTGTGCAAGAAGCACATCTGAGCCTATGTCTAGACCAGGAAAGGTTCCCAACCTTTTTCGTCCCATTTACCCCTGGCAACTTTAATAGCACATAACAATGTTATGTCACTTATTTATAAACAACTAACGATGAACAGATATTGGTATACCAGAACCAAACATAGTCATTCAATGAGAAATATATGTACAAATCCAGAATCAACACATTTACCCGCTGGGTAGGTTAAATTTACCCTCTGGGTAGGTTCAATTTACCCCAAGTTGGGAACCCTTGGTCAAGACTGTAATGTTCAATGATGCAGTAAGGAGCCTCAGTAAGGGTATAAGCCACATCCTCCCAGTCCCACACTGGAAATCCTTAAGGAACAAATAGTTTGGGTTTCTATTTTGAGGGGGAAATATGAACGACAAATTTTCTTAGTGCACTATATCTAAAAATGGAAATCAATCCTTAGATCTTTAATAGATGAGGAAGAAATTTTAAATTTTAGACTAGGACTGTGACAGAGCTTAGGGATGTGATCTCATGTTAAATGACCAGATTTTCTCATCTTCTGCAACAGGAGGGTTGCTAGAAGAGTCTCCTCAGATACAAGAAAAACAAAATAACACGGGGGGATCTGCAGAAAGTTAAAAAAACATTAGTTAATTGAAAAATTAATGATACCACATATCATGGGGGCAGCTTTGACAACGAAAAAGAAGGAAGTATCACGTGCAGAAGTGCATACAATCTTGGATGGAGTTCAGTTTGTTAAAGGCAGGAGCGAATAGCTCATGGCTGAAAATACATGAGACTGAAAGAAAATTGAATAAGAAACAGGATTCTCGAGGCCCACCAGTCCTGGAGGCAATCAAGTTGTAGAGATTCAGTAAACTGCAGTGTAGAAGTGTGAAATGCCAGCTCTGAGGATAGAGGCAAATTATAAATAGTGCAGAATCATCACACAAATTGTATAGCATATTAGAAATTTGTAAAGAATTGTAAATTGGATTGTAAAAATGCAGATACACAAGGAACCCTGATGTAACAACGTTTGGAATGCCATGTTTTTTTTTAAATAGTAGCACTAGTTGGCATCTTTCCCCTTGACCTTTCAAAATTTGGAATTTGAACATTGTTAGTTACCACCGTACATTTCGAGCAGAGAATGGTTCCATTCACAAATCCCATGCTGCTACATTGTACGTTCCTCGAGAGGCTGGTCTGTGTTAAGAAGAAATACAACCAACAGAAGAAAGGCGGAATAAGGATGTAAATATCGATATTGTATGAACTGTCATTTTACCTGTAATTCCTTTGGAAATCCCAGCCTGACAGAAGATTACTTCAACAGAATACATTGATTGGCACCTGAGAAATTTGTTACACAGCATTAAATGTGCAGTCATAGTTTTTCAAGGAGCCTTATATCTGAACCTGTGGTTCCCTAAACAGGCGAAAAAAATGAATTTTCATACTCTCATCCCACTTGGTTTTTCATTGCTTGTTTAACCATTTAATCTTAACAAAAACAGAAGACAAACATTTGTGCTATGGTAACAAAAATCTAAATTGAGGCGATGGGCAAAGAGGCTTCCTTCCTTGCTATAAATGTTGATGATCCCAAGGTGATATTAACCAGAGAATTAGTTCATTTCCGATTTCTCACCAGAAGCAACTTTGTCTGATGGATCGGGCTGTGTTCACAACTCTCTGCTGTTTATTTTGGTTTTGGGCATAGCAGTTGCCATACCAAGCTATGATGTATCCAGATAGGACGATGTCTGTAGTGTATCTACAGAAATCAGTAAAAGTTGTTGGAAACATGACTCCAACTAGTCCTCTGAGAAAGAAGAGGCACTGCTGTGATTTCTTAGTCAGAACATCAATGAGATGGAACATGGAGAAATTGTTGGTGATATGTTTACATCTAATCTAATACAAGAAAGCAATAGCAGGAGTAGGTATTGTAACCTTTTGTTGCCTTAAGACTATTCTGATATTCAACAAGGTTATAGCTCACTCATCTCAACTGCATTTATCTCCCTTGTCCCCATTTCCCTTACCTGGCATGGAGGTAGATATGATAGGGCAATAGAGTCTGTTAGATAGGTACATAGATATGTAGTGAATGTTGGGATATGGATCATGTGCAGGCAGTGGAGATTAGTTTAACCGCACCTATGAGTTAGATAGAGCTCTAGGGGCTAGTGGAATCAAGGGATATGGGGAGAAGGCAGGCACGGGTTATTGATTTGGGACGATCAGCGATGCTGGCTCGAAGTGCCGAATGGCCTCCTCCTGCACCTATTTTCTATGTTTCTATGCACCATGTTCTTGATCAGAGTGTTAATGTAGTGGGACCAGGACAAATTAAACGTAAACTGAGTTTATATTTCAATACTGAAGAAAGACACAAAAAGCTGGAGTAACACAACAGGACAGGCAGCATCTCTGGAGAGAAGGAATGGGTGATTTATCAGGTCGAGACCCTTCTTCGGACTGGTTAGGGATAAGGGAAACGAGAGATATATTGTAGACAATGATGTGGAGAGATAAAGAACAATGAATAAAATATATGCAAAAAAGTAATGATGATAAAGGAATCGGGCCATTGTTAGCTGTTTGTAGGGTGAAAACAAGAAGCTAGTGCGACTTGGGTGGGGGAGTGAGAGAAATCAATATTTATACAGCCCAAACAAAATATGAGATGCCGGTCCTTCAATTTGCGTTTAGCCTCACTCTGACAATGGAGGCGACCTAGGACAGAAAGGTCTGTGTAGGAGTGGGAAGGAGATTTAAAGTGTCTGGCAACGGGATACCATCAACATCCATGTGACTGGGTAAAGAAGAGGTAAGATTACAATTTGTTAATATTTGAAAGGGTCAACAACAGATGCTGGAAATCTGAAATAAAATCAGAAAATGCTGCATGTACACTTTAAGTAAGGCAGCATTTATGGAGAGAGAGAGAGTGAGAGAGAGAGTGAGAGAAAGACAATGCGACGTTTCAGGTCAATGATTTCTCTACAAAAAGATCATTGTGGGCAATGATGCCATTATCACCAAGTATCCCGTGGACAATGACAGCCTAATCTTTTGCACACAAAAGATTACCAGTTAGTGAATTACAGGGAAGTTACCACCAACATAGTGGGTTTTACATGATTCTAGACCTTCAGGACTGGAAAATAAAAATAAAACACATTCAACAAGCAAAGGATACTAAAGATGTCCATTTAATGCACAAAACTGGTAAAGTAAATTATTTAAACCAAGTGAATAATATTTCAAATTGTTTTATTTTGAAAAATAAAATCCATTAGTGCAGTTTCTGCTAAGAGGTAAAATAATTGAAAGAAAAAACACAAAAAGAATAATTGGGCAACATAGTGGAGCAGCTGGTAGAACTGCCGCCTCTCAGCACCAGAGACCCGGGTTCAATCCTGACCTTGGGGGCTAACTGTGCGGAATTTGCATGTCCGTGTGGGTTCCTTCCGGATTCTCGGGTTTCATAGAACAGTACAGCACAGGGACAGGCCCTTCGGCCCACATTGTTTGTGCCAAACTTGATGCCAAGTTAAACTGATCTCACCTGCCTGTACATAATCCACATCTCACTGTTCCCTGCCCTTCCATGTACCTATCCGAAAGTATTTTAAACGCCACTGTTGTATCTGTCTTCAGCATCACTCTGTGAAAAAAAAAATGACCCACGCATGACCCATCCCATGTTAAGAAGGAAGAACGTTCTCCTTCTTACCATTTAGCTAAACCCTCTGGACATTTCTATCTTGGGGAAAATGTTTTGACTGTCTACCCTATCTATGCCGCTCATAATTTACTCCTATCAAATCTTCTCTCAACCTTCAACATTCCAGAGAAAACAATCCAAGTCTATTCAAACTCAGCTTGTTGCTGAAACGCTATAATCCAGACAGCGTTCTGGTAAACCTCTGCACCATCTCCAAAGCCTACACATCGTTCTTATAATGGGCGAAATTACTCGCAATACTCCAAATGCATCCTAATGAAAGTCCAATAGAACTACATCATGACTTCCTGATGCCCCTTGCAATGGTCAAGCATACCAAATGCCTTCTTAAACACCCGATCGACCAGTGCTTTCTGTGAGCTATGAACTTGGACTTGAAGATCCCTCTGCACATCAATGTTGTTAAGGGTTTTTGCTCTCACATCCCATAGATGTGCAGGTTTGTACGTTAATTGGCCTCTGAAATTACCCCTAGTGTGTCGAGTGGATGCAAAACTGATAATATAGAACCAGTGTGAACGGGTGATCAGTAGTCGGCATGGACACGGTGGGGCTAAGGGCATGCTTCTATCCTGTATCTTTAGACTGAGATAGAGCGGAAACAGGTCCTTCAGCCTACCGACCAACATTCACCCCATACACTAACACTATCCTACACACGAGGGATAATTTACAATTTTTATTGGCCAATTAACCTTCAAACCGTACGTTTTAGGAATATGGAAGGAAACTGGAGCACCCGGAATAAACCCAAGCGGGTACAGAGAGAACGTACAAATTTCCTAGTCAGGATCGAACCCGGGTCTCTGGCGCTGTAAGGCAGCAGCTCTACCGCCCCTGTGCCACCCTCTAAACTGAACTATAATACATCTAAACAAATGGGTTCAAAGAGAAATGATTCAAAGGATTTAGAGGAAACCAGTGGTGAGAAATGGTGAAAACTATTTCAAACACTCCGTTTTAAAATGGGCTGATTACGGTTGGTTAGTTAGTTAGTTAGCTTAGTTACTGCTAACCAGTCAGTGAGCCATCCAAAGTGTACTGATACATGGTAAGGGGAATCTGTTGCTGGAGTAGAGATTTAAAAGAGTGGAGTGATTGCAATGAATGATTGCAGATCCATTTCTGGGACCAGTGGTTGAAGTAAAAAAATATTTTGTTAAAAATGAATAATCCATATTAAAAATAGAAACTGAAAAGACCAAACCCAATGATAAACAATTCATTCAGAGTGGAGCAGGTGAATTACAACTGTCACAGAGGTTTGCAAAATCCAAGGCTCAATCGGAAATATTTTTGCTGTGCCGAACCTGAGAAAATACAGAGATGAGCCAGCAATTATCACACTGTGCCACTGCTCTGCTGAGGAAACTTAACTGAAAGTGGCAGCTGCACCCATAATCCCTCCACAAACGAACTCCAAAGTAGCAGAGACATGATGCAAAACAATGAAAGCATTCAGTGTTCTGACTTAATCCATGTAGCGGGGAAGCAGGGCCTATATAGAAGTGCAGTTACAATGTTATCAGTTTTGCAGGGTGCAAAACTGAAAGCTCATATAATCATGCACAGGAACACAGTGTGACCCCAGAAAACTATCTATGAAAATTGATGTGCAGTGAGAATAACTGGTTCTTAATTTCCACAACTGCTGCCTGTTTCCTGCACTCTGCGTTATTTCTGATATCCTGCTTCCTCAGCAAGTTATTTAATTGGTTATTTTTTTTTGATCCTTCCTCTATATGTTTTGATTTTTTGAACCAATTCCTACTCTTCACCTTGCCTTCCACAAGTTGGAATTACAAGATGACCAAGTTGAAAGGATTCACTTGCTGACCAGCCTGAAGTGACAAACCAACCAATTCAGGGGAACCGATGCAGAAACAATTTCACAGTCAAGTCGCATGTGCGGCAAATGAGATTTTAACCACAATCTGTCATTCCCAACCTTCCGTGCAGGAAGGAACTGCAGATACTGGTTTAAACCGAAGACAGACACAAAAAGCTGGAGAAGTTTATCGGGTCAGGCAGCAACTCTGGAGAACAGGAATAGGCAACATTTCGGGTCTAGAACCTTCTTCAGACTTCTGTTGCATTCCTTCTCTAACCCAAAAGTATTAAGAAGTAATTTGTTCTCACTTTAGCATTCTTGTGGAAATTTCAAAAATAACATTTGATCTGAGAGGCCTGATTTTCCTTTCCACAACTATTTTTTTTTTTTTTCCAAAGTACAACAGCCTGCATCCATTCTGATGCAGGGTTATCAATCTTGAACATTAAATGCACTTCTCTGCAGATGCTGCCTGACCTGTTGAGTATTTCCAGAATTTTCCATTTTTCTCCAGCATTTGCATTATTTTGCTTTATTTGTGGCACTTATCTTAACATGCACCAACGGTATGAACATTGAGTAAAACACAAAGTGCTGGAGTAACTCAGTAGGTCTCAGTCTGGAGAATAGGCACCATTTTAGGTTGTCATCCTTCTTCAGACTGAATCAGTCAAACCAAAATGTTGCCGATCCATGTTCTGGAGAAATGCTGTCTGACCCGCTGAGTTATTTCCAGCATTATTCCTAATGTTTTTACTCAAGTTTCCAGCATTTCCTTGTGTCTCCAATATGAATGTTGAATTCTCCAATTTAAGTAATACCCCCATCTTTCTCTTTACTAAGCCCCTCCACTGCAGTGCACCCATTTCTCACACTATCCCGCTTCTCTTCTCCACCATTACTTTTCACTTCTCTCTTAATCCAACATCCTATTCCTCCTTTTCAGCTCTACCATTTGTCACTTACTCCTAAACAAACCCCCCTCACCTATATCCACTTATTACTTGCCAGTCTTTGTCCCACCCCCATCTCTTCACCTTTCTCCTCCCTACTACAATCAATCTATAGAAGGGTCACATCCCAAAACGTCACCTATCCATTCCCTCCTCAGATGCTGCATTACCCATTGAATTGCGCTACTTTGTGTTTTGCTCAAGATTCCAGCATCTGCATTTCCTTGCTTCTATACTTTCTTACCTTGGCCCCTCTTCTCTCACTCTACCATGTCTATAACCTTTGTCTATAAACTCTTCTGGACCCAGATTCCTCATCTTCCATTGCAACTTGATCCAACCTTATTTCAGACCCCTACAAATTAAACTAACCAGGAATTGCCTTGTTAATGGTTGACTTTTTCTCTAGCTCGCTTTTTCAATCCACCATCTAAACACCATTCCCTTTGCCTATAAATTACTGCTCAACATTTTTGAATAATCTTTCAACAATATCTTCTAAACATTCCAACTTGCCTCACCCTTTACATTGATATCCAAAGTTTATGGGGTCAAAAGTTATGGGGAGAAGGCAAGAGAATGGATTTGAGAGGGAAAGATAGATCAGCCATGATTGAATAGCGGAGTAGACTCAATAGGTCGAATGGCCTAATTCTGCTCCTCTGACATGAACTTAACATTTACTGAACATTATAACGCCATTCATAGCAATATAAAAGTATTTATAATTACATTTTCAGGATTTTTAAAGGAATTTAAAGGACGGATTGCATTTTTTTTAAATTCCATGATTCAAGGAGTCTTAAATAAGGGGACAATACATTAAAATCAGAGCAAACCTATTTGATGTTAGTAAGGAAGGGTTAAACTCTCTCCCACAAAAAGCTCAATGAGCAATTTAAATCCAAGATTAATTAATTTCTTGCTTGCCAAGTGAATTAAGAGACGTATGCTTAAGAATTAAAATGAATAACACTGTTGTTTTCAGAGTGGTGCAATTGCAATTTTTTTTTTTGCTGGATTGAAAAACAGTAATGACCATTTCTTGATTCTAATGCACCTAATGACCTTTTCTTGATACTAACACACCTAATGTTTGCTCTTCTCAGTAAGGTGGAGACTGTGTGGTGAGATACAAGAACAATTGTCAATAACACTAGCTAATCATTTTTCATCTGGAGCGAGTTACTCAGAAATTCTTGTCCACCACAGCAAAATTCAGTTTTCTTGTAATATGTGGCCGACAATTTCTTTCCCCAAGCCTGGTCTTCGAAGGTTGGCCACAAGCCAGATTGAGCCTGCAGCCAGGATGTGCCAGTAGTGGGTGGAGGTAGAACATGTTGGCATTTGTATCAGTCCAGCAGGCACAGTCTTCAGATATGTGTGGTGGGTGGGGAAGGAGGATGGGGATCAGCGTGACACCTGTGTTGATGTGGTGGGTTTGGGATTAGACATATGATGCGAGTGGTGTTTTGAAATGTTCAGGAACAGAAATAGGCACATGGATGTGGGGCACTGATGGGAGAGACTGCAAAGGGAGGAGTTGTGTGGTCTAAATTGGAGAGTTTTTGGGAAAGGATAGAGATCAGCATGACATGGATATTGCAGTTGTCCTAAATCAATACTGTGGAAGTTAGATTTTGTTCCAAATGAATGATGCCCCCAGGACAGCATGGTCCATTCATCTACAATGCTCTAATTTCCGAATGGCATGATTTGACCCAGAATGGGTCACAAATACAATTAACCAAGTTAAGTTGACTTTTAATAGCACAGTACTGAAAGTACCAGTATAATGCAATCCAAACACTTGGTGAGTGTTTCCAGTATGGCCTTGAAATCTTCACAATCTCCCACAAAAATAGATAGAGAATTAATCCACCATAAAATTTTGCCATACCCAAATTATACACAAGATTTAGAACACACATTTGCAATAGATTAAAAACCTTTGGATATATGTTTGCTGCATTGCAGATGTTAATGTACAAAATACCACAGTTTAATTTCAAACACTGATTTATTCACTTGCTGCACTGATCTCACAGTTTTAACCAATAATAATCTCACACGACCAGGGGAATTGGTTACGAATCAAAGGAAATATAGCAGTTAATCTCTTCATTGTCTTAGGTCAATTATATATCTGAAATATGAAGGCTTTTTTACCTAGTTTAGATTTTGGACAGACATATTTTAGCTTACCCAAGAATTGTATAGTGGGTTATTTGCATAATTTTATGCACCCACTCACCCTGTTATGAATCACTTTATAACACTGAGGCCACGAATCACACTGTTCTTCATAAAGATTCAGATATTTAAAGAGCTGATATTTGAATTGTTTGGAATAAATTATTGTTTTGGAATAATGAGCAGCTGACATGCCTGATCATACAACGAGTGTGGTATATCATATTGTTGTGAGTTTGTTGAGAAATGAAAAAAATAATTTGCACAATGTCAACAAAAAATAATAACATACAAATTCACCTACCATGAAATCACTTGGTTGTATCCATACTGGAAGTCTCTTTCCTGGCTTTTCCGGACAGGATATACCAACTGGTTCTCATGAAAGTACAGGACCTTTTTCAATTTGGCAAGGTCAGGTCGGAGAGCAACCAGTTCAGCCAGGTTAAGGACTGAGCTTGTGAACAGGACCCTATAAAACAAGGACAGCAGTGTTTGCAAATATTGAGCATGTTCCGTAGGATATCCATCACTCCCTTCCCCCATACCAAAGCAGAGAGAGAGAAAACCCCCCTGCAGGGACACATCAGAAGCTGAACATTAATACCATGTAGCTGCACTGGAAGTTTTGATCTTTTAAGGCAACTGCTATGAACTCCAACTAGAAAGAGTTGGCGTCGGATTGGTCTTTTGAGTTCTGTTACTGTACGCCACAGCATAAAAAAGGAGATGATAGATTTTACTGAAAGAGACAAAAAATAGCAGTGTCTGAAGGACAAGTGGAACAAAGATAAGACTGAATGGGGAATACTTAGGATTGCTGAACTCATTAAAATTTCCTATTTCGTGTAGAATTTTTCTGTTGAATGACGACAATATTGTATACAACTGAAACAGATATCCAAAATAGTGTTGCTTTAGGCAAACTGTATGACAAACTGTTGACAAATTACCCCAGTGACCCCATCCAAAACAATAGATACATTTATTTGGCCACATTAATTTTGAAAGTTAACTGCAATCAATTAATCTTCAAACCCTGGAAACATCATCAATTCATAACAAAATACAAGCATCTTCTTTCGACAAACTAATTGTTAAGATTTAAAAAAAAGTTATATTAAATTGACTACAAAGAAATAGGGGTGCTAAAAACAAATGTCACACATTGGCTATGACTTTGGCCACAATGTAGGAACCCCACATTCTCATCACTCTTGATTTCAATATCTTCAAGTTTTTCAATATTGTCACTGCCATAACTCTTAACTAACAAAATATTTTGTTTTAAATTCATAATGTGTTCATAAAATGTATAGATACCACCCTTTAAAAAGTGACAGTCAAAACTCCTACATTTTATCATAAAACTGAGAAAATTATAGAGTACATCATTCACCTACGAACACAAAATCAGGTCCATGATGTCATGCATGAATATAAAAGTTAGCTTTCTCATTACAACACATTTTCATTCAAACATTTTTAAAGCTAAAATCACCGATTGTTTTATCAATGGAACACCAGATGAATAATAAAATGATATCATGCTCATAGCTGCTGGATATATAACCTTAAAATGCTTGTGTTTTGGAAAAGGGCTGAAAATGTGCTATGATTGTACAAGCCTCTGTTTAGACCACTCCCTGAATAGAGCAAGCACCGTATGTAGAAAACACACCTGATTCCTTTGGAAACTTAGTAATCATCAAATGAGAAGTCAATTGGAGCCAAGCTTATTCCATTGAACAGAACAGAATAGGAACGTTTTGGAGAAGGCAGCCTGCTTAGTCTCCAGCATAACCAGAAGCAGAAGAAGGATTAAAGGCAAAGCTTTCCTCAGAGATGAGGGGGGGAGATAATAACCAAGTAGGTCCATCCCCTGTCCGCAAACTCCTGCCTCGAACTCTGAAGTAGCTGTGGATTCAAAGGCTCAGGTTTTCTAAATAAGTTTGCAATAAAAGTCTCTCTATTGCCTTCAATGAGTGAAGCTCTAAGACAATGAATGGTGATTTTTCTTATTCAGCATGAAGCAGCTTGGATACAATACCACCTTCATGAACCACCCTAGCATTTCACTGCAATCTCACAATCAATGTGCATGTTCCAATGTGTTCAACTGAATGGTGGCAGCAACTCAAAGCTGTCTCCTTTTCACACCACTCAATCTTCAGTCAAGTGGGTGGGAGGTCAAAGACCCATGCAAAAGTTTGTTGGATTTCTTCAAGCAGCTCTGAGCCTGGGCTGCGCCATTCTTCCAGCTGTCTGAACTAGTAGGATGATGAGGATTTGCGAGGTGCCATATAGCAGGAAGGATGAAAAGATGACTGCTTTCATCCTACAAGGGGGCAGCAGTTTGGAATGCCATAGAGCCATTGACACACGCTCAAGCTGCATTGTTATCTAGCTGTTGGTGGAAGGATCACTGGAGACTTGCCTCCCCCTGCTAATAGTGGAACTTCTGACTGAAAGATAGAAGTCTGAACTCCCAATATATTAGTGACTACCTCCTACCTGTGCACATCTACCCATCTCAACCTTTGGAATTCCCAACCCTAATCCATCCACTACTGTTTTAACACTTTATTTTCCAAACCATTATCTTTACTTTAGTTTAGTTTAGAGGTACAGCACAGAAACAGGCCCTTCGCTGCTAACAATTACACTATCCTTCACACACTAGGTACAATGTAACATTATACCAAGCCAATATGCCTACAAACCTGTACGCCTTTGGAGTGTGGGAGGAAACCAGAGCACCAGAAAAAAACCCACCCTGGTCAAGGGGAGAACGTACAAATCCATATATTCAGCACCCGTAGTCAGGATTGAACACGGGTCTCTCGCGCTGTAAGGCAGCAACTCTACCGCTGTGCCACCATGTCACCCTGTTTATCTGTTTTAACCAAGCACGGTTTCCATCCTGATATTTCCCACTTTGATTGCACATTCAATTTTTCTTTATATCTTAGGATCTTTCTGACATGCCAAAGATTTAATACAAATTTTTGACGTGTAACTGCTGATTAGTAATCAGAGTCCCCATTCGTTTTGTTCACTCCTTCATTCTTCTTCAAAGACAATTAATGAAGTCGCTGGTCCAGTCCGTGCCACATTAAAGCACTAACAACTTGTAACAGAAGGATGGGTTCCAGATTCCTCCTGCAATCCAAAGCTTTGTCGAGACAATAAAGTTAAACACAGGCTGACAATAATATATATCCCACAGTAAGAAAGAGAGTAGGAGAATTGAGGCCAAATTAACCCAAGCTCTTCTAAGATGCTTTTAAACAACTGGCCACAAAACTGCCAGTTCAAGTTAAAATCAGGAGCAAAGTGATATCAAAAAACATTAAAGATTTGTACAAATTCATTTACTAGTACGTACAGTACAAATTAAATACGTTACTTTTAGGTTTCAGAAGTTGCTTGAATGTTGATCAAAGAACTATCTTTGTCCACACAGATCAAGATGCCCATCTAAGCTCGTCCCATTTACATGGATTTAATCCATACCTCTCTGAATGCTTCCTATCCATGTGCCTGTCCAAATGTATTTTAAATGTGGTTATTGCACCCGTCTCAACCATTTCCTTTGGCAGCTCAACCTCCACTCCCTTTTCCCCTCAGAAATATGCAACTTCTCTCTAAATGCATCCACACCATTCACCTCAAACACCACCTGTGGTTTCTAGTTCCACATTCTGACCACTTTCCTCATTTTGAAAGCTTGTATAGGTTGCCCCTAGATTTATCCCTTCCCATGAATATAAACACTTAATCAGCATCCACACTAACAAAAGGTTTATTATTGGAAGCTCCCGAAAGGCCACATGGCTTTGCCATACCCTGGCAGCAGGCCTGCCGCGGAACCGGGGAACCGCCTGGAGTGGAAAGCCGCCGAGCCCTGCTCCTGCTCACCCGCGAGGACTGGAGAGGAGAGTGGAGTATTTAATTGGGGATAGTACTTATGGATGACAATAATATTACTGATCTGTATGCGAAAAAATAAATCTCACGGTACCTTGGTACATGTGATAATAAAGAAACATTGAACCTCTCAACACCTATTAGAAAGTCTGGTTATTGGGAATCATCATGGGAATAATCACAAATATTCAATACTATCCTTGAAAAATGTTCTACATCCCAATCAGTGTTTCTATAATATGGCAATAAAACTGTACAGAGTGTGATCTTGCCAACCTTAGGTACAAGTTCGACACAACCTCCTACTTTGGCATTTAATCACACTAAAAATAAAGACCAACACATTTGCTATTTTAATGATGTTATTAAACTGTCATATTTAGTACTTTTTTTTTTAAGTTTAAAAGTTTAAAATAGTTTCATTGTAATATTTTTGCATATCTCTCTCTCTCCATGTGTCTATAATAGATTGTAATCTTAAAAATAGGATTTGTTTCCTGATCCCGGACTGCAGTCGAGTTGGATCGACCAGGCTTATATTTCTCTACAATGGAGAATAAAGTTTGTTCACTAGGTTTTTCTACCACTGCAGTAGTACATCTAGGCTTCTTTCTAACATTTGATTCAGTAATGCCTTCTTGACTATTTGTTATCAGCACTCCCGAATCAAGCAAGACAGAATTGTTATTTTCATAATATATCAGAATGTAGAGCATAGAACTGTACAGCAAAAGAACAGGCTATTTAGCCCAAAATGTCAATGTTCTTCTTGGTTTCTTGGTCCTCCAATATATTCCAAATGGAATTTAAACTGGAGGTGGTGGCAGTGTGGCAGTGACGAACATGATGCCAAGACCAATGCATTTGCCTGCATATAATCCATATCCCTCCATTTCCTGCATATTCATGTGTCTATCCACACGTTTCTTCAATGCCGTTATTGTATTAACCTCCACTTGCACATTCCAAACACTCACAACCATTTGTGTATAAAAAAACAAACTTGCCCCACACATTTCTCCCTTTCATCGCAAAGATTTAAACTCTAGCATTAGTTATTTCTATCCCGGTAAAAAGGTTCTTCCGGTCAACCCTATCTATGCCTCTCATAATTTAATAGACATATCAGGTCTTGCCTCAATCTCCAGCATTCCAGCGAAAACAATCCAAGTCTCTCCAACATCTCACTGTTGATAATACCCCCTAATGCAGGCATCATAGGGGACTTTATCAAATGCTTTATGAAATCCATGAAGCCAACATCCACAGCCCCACCTTCATCGATTACCTTCATCACCTCCTCAAAAAACTCGGTCAAATGAGTAACTCATGACCTGTCCCTAATTCACCCTTTCTCTTCCAAATGGGAGCAAATCCTACCCCAAAGAACCCTCTCCAATGGCTTCCCTACAACTGACGTGAGGCTCACTGACCCATTATTCCATAGATTCTCCTTACTTCTTCTTAAACAAGGAGGAGAAAAAATACTTAATAACGATAACATTTTATAATGGCTATTACATGATTGAACGTCATTTACCAAGTAACATTTAATAATGACAGTAATAATGCGGATAGTCTGTTAATTCAATTAATCGACTGTTTAGAACAACTCCCCTGACTAGAAACATTCAATGTACAAGCTGATTTGGACATTTTTCAATGGGCCAGTATTTTGGAGCAGGGTCATCAATCTCATTACCTCTGGGATGCAAGCAAGAGAAATACCGAGTATGTTCTTTTCAGTGACCCTTGTGAGGAAGAGGACATGCTGCTCTCAAATGAGAACAAGTTTGGATTTGGTTGCGATTCACCCTGTAGTCTTGACTACACAGGACAGAGAATTGCCAAAATACAAGGGCTGATTTTGCCACAAAACCTCAAATTGTGGGAGAACAAAGAGGAAGAAGTTTGAACTTTATTGCCTTCCATCACAGTGAGGAATGTGGAATCCACTGTGATGGATGTTTATGTTAACTTTTATGTGGTTGTGTGTCTTGTTGGTTTTCACTTAGTATGGTTGTACGGTAACTCAAATTTCACTGTACCTTAACTGGTACATGTGCCAATAAACCGACCTTGAAACCTTGAATTGCTCAAAGGGGGAAAGAAAAACTATGACTCCGATCAGTTTTGTGGATCATCCCAAGTTAAAGTTCTGTGCATCTGGGCGGAGACTACATTTTTTTGCCATCAAATCTGGTCTTTATTGACGGCAAAAAAATGAATGGTTCTGAAGCCAAACTTGGGTCTCCCAAAAGTAAAACCCTACTATGCACAGTTGACAGAATTTATTAAAATAACTGTCTGATATTTTGAATGTCTTTTGCTGCGTAGTTGTTCCTGACATATCTTTAGCAGCTTTTTTTTGCCATCTTGATGGAATTCTGACCCATTGTGCATTGCTGACCTGTGTTTTGACAAAATAGAACATCCAGCTGGAATTTTGAAAATGTCCATGTATCAGAACTGGACTTCGTCTGATAAGCACTGTGATGCCAGTTTCCTGAACTACAGCTGAACTCCAGTTTTCTGCGTTCTCTTGTTCCTTCAGGATATGAGCCCGACCTGAAAACAGACTGCATGTATCACATAAAGAAAAAGAGACTGCACATCCTGTGACTGTTACTTGCAGCTGAATTGGAACAACTGTTTTAAAAGGTGGAATTTAAAGATCTATCACCCTATCCAAAACGGAAGAACAGATATTAAATGTTCCATAAATGTGTACTTTGCTGCAAAATATTGAAGTTTTGTTAAACAATGTGGGTTGATCTGCAAAAAATCAGCAATCTATAGGCATTCAGGATATATAGAAGGGTGCTAAATATCTTGGTGGTCCTTATGAATGTAAAACAAATCACTCCAGAACACTTGAAACTACCTTTAACTTTTTTTCTTTAAAAGGAAGTGATAGGTTAGAAACATAGAAAAATAGGTGCAGGAGTAGGCCATTCGGCTCTTCAAACCAGAACCGCTATTTAATGTGGTCATTGTGATCATCCACAACCAGTACCCCATTCCTGCCTTCTCCGTATACCCCTTAATTCCGCTAGCCCTGAGAGCTCTATCTAACTCTCTTTTGATATCCAGTGAATCGGCCTCCACTGTCTTCTGAGGCAGAGAATTCCACAAATTCACAACTCTCTGTGTGAAAAAGCTTTTCTTGATCTCAGTTCTAAATGGCCTACCCCTTATTCTTAAACTGTGGCCCCTGGTTCAGGACTCCCTCAACATCGGGAACATGTTTCCTGCATCTAGCCTGTCCAATCACTTCATAATTTTATATATGTCTACAAGATCTCCTCTCATCCTTCTAAATTCCAGTGAATACAAGTCCAGTCGCTCCATTCTTTCATCATATGACAGTCCCGCCATCCTGGGAATTAACCTCGTGAACCTACGCTGCACTCCCTCAAAAGCAAGAATGTCCTTCCTCAAATTAGGAGACCAAAGCTGCACACAATACTCCAGGTGTGGTCTCACCATGGCATTGTACAACTGCAGAAAGACCTCTTTGCTCCTATGCTTCTCTCTTTATAAAGTCCAACATGCCATTAACTTTCTTCACTGCCTGCTGTACCTGTATGCTTACTTTCAGTGACTGATGTACTAGGACACCCAGGCCTCATTGTACTTCCCCTTGTCCTAACCCGACACCATTCAGATAATAATCTGCCTTCCCGTTCTTGCCTCCAAAGTGGATATCTCACATTTATCCACATTATACCACATCTGCCCACTCACCCAACCTGTCCAAGTCACTCTGTATCCTCATAGCATCCTTTTCACAGTTCACACTGCCACCCAGCTTTGTGTCATCTGCAAATTAGCTAATGTTCCTTTTAATTCCTTCATCTAGCACCGCCATTCAATATGATGATGGCTGGTCAACTAAAATCAGTACCCTGTCTTTGCTTCTTCCCCATACCCCTTGATTCCTTTAGCCCTAAGAGCTAAATCTAACTCTCTCTTGAAAACATCCAGTGAATTGGCCTCCATTGCCTTCAGTGGCAGAGAATTCCACAGATTCACAACTCTCTGGGTTCAGTCAGCCATCTCAGTCCTAAATGACCTACCCCTTATTCTAAACTGTGACCCCTGGTTCTGGACTCCCCCAACATCGGGAATCACTTAAGGATCACATATATTTGTTATATGTTTATAAGTTTCAAATAAGAGGATAGATAAAGTTTCGAATATTGAGGCATGATGAAGCCCATGCAAGCTGAGTTGGTCCCATTGAGGAATTCTTCCCGAAGGTTTTGATCCCCGAAGAAAATAGGAAGCACAATTTTGTGTAGGAATTGAAATTACCACCTCTTTTTCAGATGATCATTCCACTATTGTAACTAAACTGATTTTCTTCTCATGGAACTCTATGTTTGGCGGCAATAATCGACACCTGCTCCTGATTTTCCAATATTGAATGCAGCCTTAACTTACCATCAACTTTCCGTGAAATTTTAAATAAATTCGCAGAAAATAGCTGAAATTATCCTCAATGAATAGGACCTCAGGCAAACCAAATAATTTCAAATGGGTGTGCAATGTTTTAACTTACCCATTTTATTACAAATACTTCAGGTTTTGCTATATACCGATCTACTACAAGTAACATAGATTTGATCTTCAAAAAACCTTAAGATCCCTTTACTTGAAAAAGGGAATGCAGTACTTTTTAGACTTGGGCAATCTGGCAATTTAAATGTTGATTCTTTATCTTTAAACAGTGGGTCTAAATCTACATAAATAGAAAGGAACCATTAAATATGTCTAAATCAAATTTTTTTTAAATGAATGCTGTTCCTGTGATCATGTGCACTGTACCCTATGCTTTATATTAGTATCCTAAAAAGAACATAGTGTGCAGATACCAAGTCTCCAATTAGGTCAAATTATCCAGATTTTACCATGTTAAATACATTATTTGAAGTTTCTGTAAATTTAATTTGTCAATTTGGGCTAATAATTTAAAAAACATTTGACAGATTGCCTTGGAAGTCGAAGGGATTCACTAAATAGTACCAATGCAAAAACAAATACCGTGTCAGGGAAATGAAATGAATATATCTTAATGGTAACAAAGTAGCACAATGTACGTATTTACTCCATTACATTGAAATAACCCTTTAAATCTCCATTGCATTGTATATTCAGGTACATTACCTTAGATTTTCCGGAGTGATCATAGTACATACAATACCAAATCTTCTCGTAAAACACTCAGCAGACTTGGTAATGTGAATTTGGAACAATGAGAAGAACCAGCAATGTATTAATTGAGTTCGGCCAAACTTAACAAAATATCCAGATCTTTGTGGCTAGGCTATGTTCCCAAACTGTTTGATACTCTCAGAAACAAGTCCCCGCTCCCTGTATGTTCCGTAATTAGCTGAGTTGGGCTGGAAATGGAAGATGTGCAAAGTTTCCGAAAAAATTATTTTAGGTGCTTTCAAAAGTTGTGCAATGTTTTATGTTTTTCAATTGCATCCCTTCTTTTATCCTTCTGGTTCATATAATGTTTGCACTCCATTTGTCTGGATCTGATAACCAAAGGGCTTTCAGTTAGAAAAGCAAGAAGCGCCTCTGGAAAAATGGCATTGACTTGCCTGGGTTAATCAACGATCCATTATCAACTGCCACCTCTAGAAGCATGTACATGGCCATCTGCAATCTATTTGTTTTATTATTTTATATAAAATCCTGCCATTTCCTTTGCTTATTGATGCATTTCCTTTCCCAATTCTTATTTCAATAATGCAGCACTTCATATTTTCTGCAATGTATTGCACATGCCCGTTCTAATAACATTCAGTTTGAGCTGACAAATTATGTTTTTTGGTCTCACTACAAGCAGCTTCAGGTCTTAATCTAACTTAGTTGTTCAATGCAGGACCAAGAGTCGGTTGCACTGTTGAGAGCACCTTTCTTAGATTGAAACATTAAACTAAAGGGGCTGTCCCACTTGGACGACCTAATCTGCGAGTTTAGAAGAGTGTCTTCGACCTTCAAACTCGCAGCATGGTCGAAACGTGGTCCTAGGAGGTCCTATGAAGTCGCTGGAACTCCCCTTCATGCTCAAGGGAAGTTCCCGAATACTCGTGGCCTCAGCTAGGGCACTGAAAATATTTCAGCATGTTGAAAATTTTTCAGCGAGTAAAATTGGGTCGGCATGGTTCTTTTGAACTCATAGTGCAGTGAAGTGGGGTTGCTATGTAGTTTCTGGCAGTCGAGGGCAGCCATAGGCAATCTCCTTCGCTGACCGGGCATTCGCCCCCCTCCCCTTCTCTCAGCAAAGCAACATAATTCATAACAGAGCTGAATATTAGCTTTAGAAGCATCTAATAGTGAAATTAATCCTACAATATTAAACTTCACCCTTTAGCTTTTTGGGAAATTAGGGACAAAATGGATTTTTACGAAAATGCAGTAATTTTGCATCATTGATAGTAGCGTTTAAGTTCTAGATTTATTTAATCACTTAAACTCCCAAACTGCCATAGTAGGATTCAGACTTGATTGGATCAATGGTCCAGCCTTCTGGCTAATCATCCATTAACTTTTCCAGAATGCTGATTTCTTCGTGTGTATAAAAGAATCCAACCATTTTATGTTCTATTCAATTTCAGCCTGTGTCTCAATATTTTCACATAGACACAGCTAATCTTAAATATCACTCAAAATAGTTCTTCCCTGTTCCTTTCTAATATATTAACTTCCAGAGCCCCTTATTCGTGTGAAAAATCAAATAGTTGTGCATACAAATATTGATATAGTGAGAATCTTCAGTAGTTTTCAGGCTAACCATAGTTTTTTTTCTCATAGTTCAAAAAACTGTTAGAAAAACAAGATTTATGCATGCTCAAACTGATTTTTCTAAAAATCTTCAACAGATACCTGGTTCAATCGAGATAACTGCACTTCTTTTTATCACCTGGAGCTACAGCAAAATTCAGCATAAATACAACTGCAGGGGTAGTAGAGGGGTAGCATTACTGAACTAATAGCCCTGAGGCCAGGATCAGTGATCCAGCGATACGGGTCCAAACCCCACCAGGGCAGCTATGGAATTTAACTTCAGCTCATTAAATAGATTTGGAAAATTAGTATGCGTAATAGTGATTATGATCTAAAGATTACTATCTGAACCCATCCGGTCGGTTCATGCATGTTTTTGAAGAAGAAATTTTGAGCGGCACAATGGCGCAGCGGTAGAGTTGCTGCCTGAGAGCACCAGAGACCCGGGTTCAATCCTGACTATGGGTGCTGTCTGTACAGAGTTGGTACATTCTCCCTGTGACCGCATGGGTTTGCTCCGGGTATTCTGGTTTCCTCCCACTTTCCAAAGATGTGCAGGTTGGTAGGTTAATTGACTTCCATAAACTCTCTCTAGTGTGTTGGATAGATCTACTGCATGGGTGATTACTGGTTGGCACAGACTCAGTGGGCCGAAGCGCTTGTTTCCCCACTATATCTCCAAAATAAACTGAACATAATAACTCCTGATAGCTACTTGTGATTCATCGAGCTACTTGATTCATCATTGATTCATGCAGCTAGGTCAGATACCAACAGAATTTCCCTAAGATCTCCAAAGTAATTCTTTCACTCCAACCAACATACTTTATTTGAAAACGACTTTCAGAATGGTACAGTGCTACGAGCTGCTGCCTTGCATCGCCAGAGACCCGGGTTCGATCCTGACCTCACGTGCTGTCTGTGTGGAGTTTGAAATGTGTCTGTGTGAAATTTGTTTAAACTAAATTTCCTTTCGAAAAGTCCTCAGCACATACTTTTCACAAGTGCAATCCACTGACCCAGGCTCATGTTCCTGACATGTGCCATACAGTGTTGCATTAAAATCAACCAGTACAGATCACCCAAAGCTGTTTTAAAGGTCTTCTGTTTTCTGGCAAACAATTTCCCCTCCACTTATAGTTTTGGTTGTCGCCATAACCCTGTCAACATGTTAGGTTGTTACGTTTCAACTTATTTATGACATCAACTTCTGAATGAAGGAAATAGTTGGTTATGTTACCATCGAACTAGCCTCTTGGCAAATCAAGCTACCCACCTCTGAGTTTGGTGCATTTTGACACATCTGTTTTTAGGTCCTTTGTCTAATTCACATTATATAAAATGGCCATAACTAACTTGTCATTACATTGTAGCCAGCGTTTTGCCAAAGATAACTCTTCACTGCCCTCCTGACAATGAAGCCAAAAGGTTGAAGAGTCAAGGTTTATTCAGCAACATGAGCTAATGCAAATGGAAAGCCAAGGGCCATGCCATCCGAATTCACAAAATAACAAAGTTATCACAAAGTTGACAAACCTTATTAAAAGAGAGCTACCACCAAAGAGTGCCAATGCATCTTTAGTGCTCCATGCATGATGTTAATTCCCTAAAGAGCAATGAATCAACATTAATTCCCTAAAGAGCAATGAATCAACATTTTATGTAATTCAAACTTTCTGAACTGCATTTGCTATGCAGCTCGACACGAACCTGTAACAAACCACCCAAGTCAAAGTCTCTTAGAATATTTTTTGCTCAGCCAAGAAGACGGACTTCTACTGCACGTAATTCCTAGTTAAACATGACAGTTGTGCTCCTGCCATTGCCTGTGCTGCATTATACAGATAATTTAAGTCGTTTCTTTTCAGTTTAAAGATACAGCGTGGAAACAGGCCCTTTGGCCCACCGAGTCCGCACTGACTAGTAATTCCCACACATTAACACTACCTTACACACACTATTGACAAGTTTACATTTTACATTTACACCAAGCCAAATGACCTCCAAACATGTGCGTCTTTGGAGTGTGGGAGGAAACCGAAGATCTCCGAGAAAACCCATGCAGGTCATGGTGGAGAATGTACAAACTCCGTACAGACAAGCAGCGGGTCGGGATCGAACCCGGGCATCTGGCACTGTAAGACAGTAGCTCTACCACCATGCCTCGATGCCACCCTTTATTTGGAAAGAATGGGCTCTTTGGAAAAGGATGTTAGTCAATCTACAATTGCAAAGAACAAGGACTCAGATCCTTAGGATTGTGAGATTTCTGATCTCAGAGTAAGAATACCATCCAAATGAGCACCTATGTAAATTGAATGAATACGTCAGGGTGTTAAAAAAATGTTGTCGTCTTCTTGTCAATGGATCTAAATTGAATCTTTTGAGCTTATAATATTCAATGTTCACTGACAGAGCACATTCAGAAGTCCCCATTAATACAGCACCAGCAATAAAAGTAATTAAGCTGGAGCAAACAACCACCAAAGCCAGGGAGCAGTAAAACTAATAGATTGCTTCGGAATTTTTAAACACCATTTAAGGATTAGCAAAAGTGCAGTATTTAATTGTAATTATTCCCCGATTTAAAAGTCTCTGTTATAGCTATTTACCTGGCATTCACATTTCATATGTATTTAAAGCAGAATGCAGGCAAAATCTGAAGAACTTCTGTTTTATAAGAAATCCGGTAGATGGAAAAATCAGGCTATATGTAGATTTGGCGACATATCTCGGTGC
Organism: Amblyraja radiata; assembly: GCF_010909765.2. Taxonomy (NCBI): domain Eukaryota; kingdom Metazoa; phylum Chordata; class Chondrichthyes; order Rajiformes; family Rajidae; genus Amblyraja; species Amblyraja radiata. The sequence goes on from NC_045962.1 coordinate 68,114,662, forward strand.
CAAACTTTTTTACATTAGTGAAAGAATTTAAAAGGTGAAAGTAAATTAAATGCACATTAATGTTATAAGTCTCATAAAACTTCAGAGAATGGAAAAAAAGACAAAATTGCTATAAATATCTCAAATACAAAGTTTTGTGGCTTACAATGGATTCAAAACTATAAGCTTTGAAGCTTCAATGGAGTTCTAACTGAATTTACAAAAGCTTTCATCTGTTCTTTAAAAAAAAAAGCTCTTTAATGTGGCAGATCCATGAGCCATACATACTGCCACACAATCACGTCACTGTACATCTTCAGTGTGAGAATGATTTGCATTTCCTGTACTGTTTAAGCTTTAACTAGCTTTAAGTACCACATACAAAAAAAAACACTGCCAAGTAATACTCCAAGCTGAACAAAAACAGATGAAAAATTTCTACAATAAAGTCAACCTGCAAATAATAACGAAGCAGGATATTCTGCTCACTGAAGATTCCTTTGTAAGTCAAAAAAAGTGCTTTACCTGGAATCGGAAGGAAGAAAGTAGACCATTTTAACTCTTTGATCACCAAAATAATTTTGTGACTTAAACACAAATCAAGATCTTTTCCATTCCCGTGGAATAGCCATTATTTTGAGAAGCTCATGGTTTTCAGTTCTTCAACACACTCAATATTTTAATCAACACCAAAAATAGGTTTTATACTTCAATATAAAGTTGAATCAAATACGAATAACTAGGACTGCCCTCTTAATCCCTAAACGAATACATGGCCATGTTTCTAGACAAGGAAACACATCACGCAGGCCAAAGAGCCATTAAAATAAAATGGCGTACATCACAGATAAGCCACTTGATTTTTTTCCATTTAGCAAAAAAGAAACATTGATTAAATTAACAGCAGAGAGAAAAGACTGGCTGGAGCCCAGTGCTGCCAGAAAAAAAATATTTTCACTACTCCCACCACTTCCACAGTCCGAGCATATTGTGAGTTGTCTTCATGATCTGTTGTATCAATAATGCAAGAGCTCCTTTTCTGATCCTTAACTCTAACCAAACAAATCTAACATTCCAATAAGTTGACATTTGGTCCTCAAGAGTCATCATTCACCAACACTATTACACACCCGCGCATATTTATTTTTTCTCTTCACCTTTTCATCCAAATATATTGTAGCCAAGAATCTTTAGTTCCCATACCACCCGTATTTAAGCCAAGTCTTTGTTATAATTACTGTGGTATAACTTCATGTACCAAAAGGAGTTCATTAATTTTATTTGCCACATTCGTCACATTAACCTTCATGAGTTCCAACAATGTTATGTGGTCAAATTAATCACTTTTATCTTCTGATAGTTTAACATCCAAAGAGTACATATTGATTAAACAACTCTCCTCCAATTATAGCCTTACAGTGCTCACTAAAATGTTATTTTCAAATACATAATGTATTGAGGGCACAACGACACACTCATAGAGGGTAGGTGAGAGAGCTGCTGGCACAATGACACACTCATAGAGCTGCAGCCTCACAGCCCTAGTGAACCAGGCTTGGCCCCAGCCTTCAGAGCTAACTGCATGACAATCACACATACGCCCTGAAAACGGGTACAGTCACATTGCTGGAGTAACTCGGCGGGTCAGGCAGCATTTCTGGAGAAAAAGAACCGGTGACATTTTGGGTCGGGACGCTTCTTCAGACCTTCAATTGAGTCTGAAGAAGGGCCCCGACCTAAAACTCACCTATACTTTTTCTCCAGAGATGCTGCCTGACATGCTGTTACTCCAGCACTTTGTGGCTATCTTTGGCATAAACCACCATCTGCAGTTCATTGTTTTCAAATATTTGGGGATTCCGTCTGGAGAAGGTTCCCGAAATTTCGCCAGCCCATTCTCTCCCCAGATGCTGCCTGACCTACTAGGTTCCTCCAGCACGTTGTGTTTTGTTCAAGGTTCCTGCATCTGCTGTCTCTTGTGTCTCCACTCGGGGATTTGTAGTGATTTACAGTAAGTAGCCACTGCAAATAACCTCCGGCATAGGTGGGTTCAAATTCAGATTAGTTTATTTGCCATATACACCACAGATAAATCAAATTTCTTGTTCACATCAAGCTCACAGTCAGCGGCATACATCCGTACATAAAAACAAAAAATAATCATTTTTAAGCAAGTTAAAACAGCAGAATTATTCAAGAGTATGATGCAATATGAAGTAGTGCAAAAAAACAGTTTTTGACTGCTATAACAAGATAATGCAAGATCGGGTAGATCCACATAGTTTCTTGCCCAGAGAAGGTTAATCAAGGACCAGAGGACATAGGTTTAAGGTGAAAGGCAAAAGATTTAATAAGAATCTGACGGGTAATATTTTCACACAAAGGATGGTGGATGCATGGAACAAGCTGCCTGAGGAGATAGTTGAGACTGGGACTATCCCAACATTTAGGAAACAGTTAGACAGGTACATGGATAGGACAGGTTTGGAGGGATATGGACTAAATGCTGGCAGGTGGGACTCGTGTAGCTGGGACATGTTGGTCGGTGTGGGCAAGTTGGGCCGAAAGTCCTATTTCCACACTGTATTACTCTACGACCATGAAGTAAAGGGAAGAGTAAAAAGGGCCTGTCCCACAAGCATGCGACCTGCATGCGGCAAGCGCGACCAAACCAGAAGCGGGGGCCGCGCGGAGGTCGAGTGAGTGACGTGAAGTTCGAGCGAAGTCCGCGGGAAGTTCGAGCGTGACGTACGGCGTCAAGACGCTGCGCACGCTCGTCAAGGCAGTGCATACGGTGTCGAGGTGGCTGCTGGCCAGCAGGCCGTTGCCGCGCAGAATTTTTGAACACGGTCAGTTTTTTCGGAGCCCCGCGCGATGTCGGGACCAGCTCTGCACAACTCCATACGGCTCCAGCGATCAAAGTGGGACCGGCCCCGCGAGGACGTACGGCTCAAGCGACCACGTTAGGTCGCGCTTGCCGCATGGAGTCGCATGCTCGTGGGACAGGCCCTTAAGAATACCTGGCAACAGCTCTGGGAAGGGTGTAGATAAGAAGTGGATTGTTCAAGAGTCTAATAGCTGTGGGGAAGAAACTGTTCTTAAGTCTAGATGTCTGGGCTTTCAATCCCCTTCTTCTATGTCTTAAGGTATTATGAAATATGGAGCCATGTCATGATGACACATGTAACATGCCATATCATCACCATGCAACAGCTCATATCTTCTGGTTCAAATATATACCTAGCTCCCTAAAGTCAGGAGGGTTAAAGAGGTAATATCACATGTGCATTTACACTGGTATAATTTATATATTGTCGGGAATAAATCATTCACAGTGCAGAACTGCATCTGAAATAGAGTAACTGAACACTAAATTGCACAGATATTGAAATTGAATATATTTAATTGAAATATAAGATGAGCATTGCTTAAGTAAAACATTGTATTTAAATAGAGGTAATCAAATTGGAATTTGAGTATGTGAGAAACTAGCTGTGTGACCTTCTGACTCAGAGGAGAGAGTGTTACCAGCTGAACCCAGGTGACACTTGTAACATCCAACACATTACCAAGCTAATAGTTAGTTGGTTCAAAAGTTATAATTTTGTGTCCTTTCTCGGCCAGCATGGCCTGAAATATGTATTTCTACTTTTTAAGGTGCTCTGAAATCTCACTGGATGGTGTACTAATGGGGTTTTTTAAACTATTGCAATCCTCATTACGTATCTTTGTTGGGTTCCCTGGTGTAAATGCATGCTGATTCTCCTTCAGCATGCACTAAGGCATTCATGTGCTTTATCATCACACAGCTGCCGGTACTTAGCTTCACAGCTGTGACCTCAAAAACCAATCCTTAAAGGGTTGTTTGCAGAGCACAAGCAGTGCTGTTACAATTGCTGGAGAGTGCACCTTCAAGAATGGCTGCTTCAATGGATGGGACGGAGGAGAGAACTTGCTCTCCGATTTTCAAAAAGGGGCCGCAACAGGCTTGTGGAAAACTATATCCACAGGAGGAATGTTCCCTGTGCCTGGGGAGCTTGGGAATCCTTCACACTTGATTCTGGCACTTCCAGCAGGAGGTATCTATAGAAAGTTCTACCTCTGGTATTGTGTACGTTATAAGTTCTGTATTTTGAGGAAGCCTGCAACGCCAGAAAATCCTTGTGCCTGGTATAGTTAATCCTGTGCTCTGCCGGAGAACTATAAGTCTTATCTACTTGTGTACACCACTTTGCCAGCTCTCCTGCACCTATGAGCATCAAACAGTGAGATGTAATGCAAATCAATAGCAGCAGCAGATGATCCCTAGGGCAGGTAGTTAAGATTGACAATGACTTTGACAGTGAAAGCAGTACAGTGAACCTATATGTGAGGTTGCAGGAGGTCGCAAATCTCTGAGGGGAAACATGTTTAAGCACTTGTATCTAGATAGGAGCAAGTATGCCTGTAAAACTGGATGGACAACGTCCTGGTTGGTGTGGTCTTTAAGAATTATTTCTTCTATGCTTCCTCACACATTACGCCAGTTGTTACCTTGGGTACCTCCATGTCCAACTCCTTGTCATCCAGGAAGAGGAGTATCTATTAGAAATGGATACCCATTGAATGAAAGTCTTCAGTGCAGGAAGGTAACGGTGGTGCAAGGAAGGCTCGGTCTTAAGTTTTGAGAAATCTGAACAGTAGGTAGCAAGTATGCAGGGTACTGTTAAACAGCCCGACAAGAGTTTTTTTGGCGTTATTCACCATTTTAATTTGGGTGCTTTAGAGAAAATATTATGACATTCTTGTTGATGTTATAGGAGCAAGCTTTGCACCATGACCGTAGTTCTGCCACCAATTAAAATCCAGACAGAAAATTGAGAGGCAATTTTCCCATTCTGATTATAAGATAGCCAGAAACAGTTGTCATATTGCCCTACGCCAGACTAAACAGACTTGAGAAAAGGGGGTGAACTATAGTTGCAGGAGACAATACTTAACTGTGCAAGGATGGCTGGATTTCAGAACCTGGACTGGGTTTACCGTGTACACAAAGTAAGTGTTAAAGACTGTGCTTCCATTGAGGTTCTGGAGGTAAGACGACTGGACTGGGTATATGTTTGATGGGATAGAGATGGGCGACAGTGACAGTCTTTAGATGCTAAGTCTGGGAATAAATAAATAATTGGTGGATCTAGGTGTCACCTGGGTAGATAAAGGGGGTAAGTAATATAAGTGATAATATTGGGGGACAAGAATACAAAATTATTTACAAATTATACAATTATACAAAATTATACAAAATCAATTTTCCAGCATCTGCAGGTCCTTCTTAAATACAAAATTATTTATTGTGTTTATTTTGTGACTCAATAAATACCGTATATAATTTCTTTAAGTAAAGCCCAATTTCCCTGCGGTCAAAGGAAACCTTCAATTGCAATTAGCCACATGCCATGATTCAACCCAACAATCCCTTCTTCCGCCATTCACCCGGTTTGGACCATGAGCAAGAACTCGTAAGTGACAATGGCGGGGTCAAATTTCTTTCAAACGTTTACCAGCAATGACTCAAAGTATTATTATCGCTTCACAATCTAAACACTTGGTGAACAATAAGCAATCTACAATAGACAGGGGTCAACTTTAAGTTTCTTGAACACGTTGCCTGGCACATTTAAAATCTATAATAACTGTTAACATTAAGAATAAACATTCAAAGTAGCCAATAAAACATAAAAGGCAGTTTCGTCTCATAGCAGGCACACAGAGCCAGCACCAATATAGCACAGGACTTTAAATCAAACAGGTCTTGTGTAGAACAATTCTGTAAGCACAGGATCACTTGGCTTTGGAGCTGAAGAACTCCAAAGTGAGGTAAGTACAATTTAAATGTGGCAACCAGGCATGAAGGATATAGGGTGACAGAAATAGCACAGCAGGAGGAAATAATTAAATGCCATTTCCTAAAATGCAGGAAAGGTACGTGGCATGCAAAACATTTAATAGGAGAGATTGATTTGAAAGATATACACATTTAAAACTAACCAAAACAGATGGGGAGTTAGTTTTATGTTGAACATCAGGGCTTGCTGGGAAATAAATGTATCCTTGGTCTAGCTTAGCATGCACTTTTTACCATGTTTAAATTCAATCAAGAAGAACTGAATGACTCACAGTTAAGACCAGGTACTGAAAAAGAAACAAAGTCAGTACGTATGCAAAGATTCAGCAAATTGGTCAGGACTGAGGGGGTCAGGGGCGTTGAAGAGGCAAAAAAAATAATATACCTGGTCCATATAAGTAAGCATGCAGGTACAGCATGGAGTGAAGAATGCAAATGGCAGGTTGGCCTTCATAGCGAAAGGATTTGAGTATAGGAGCAAGGAGATCCGACTGTAGTTGAACAGGGTCCTGGTGAGACCGCACCTGGAGTATTGTGTGCAGTTTTGGACTCCTAGTTTGAGAAAGGACATTCTTGCCATTGAGGGAGTACAGCCTAGGTTCACCAGGTTAATTCCCGGGATGGCGGGACTGACATATGATGAAATAATGGGTCGACTGGACTTGTATTCACTGGAATTTAGAAGGATGAGAGGATATCTTATAGAAATATATAAAATTTGTAAGGGAATCGACAGGCTAGTTGCAGGAAAAAATTTCCTAATGTTGGGGGAGTAAAGAACCAGCAGTCATAGTTTAAGAATAAGGGGTAGGCCATTTAGGACTGAGATGAGGATCAACTTTTTCACCCAGAGAGTTGTGAATCTGTGGGATCCTCTGCCACAGATGGCAGTGGAGGCCAATTCACTGGATGTATTAAGGAGAGAGTTAGATATAGCTCTTACGGCTAATGAAAGTTTACCTTTGCATCATCTTCGGCACAAACATTGTGAGTCGATATTGTGCTATGTTCTATGTATCACCATCCTTTGAGGAGGAGAGTTATAAGGTTTCACAGACATCTGATAGATAATTAGTGCCTCATCTCTGCCTTAAATAGGTGACTCCTTGATTTAGATATTCTCACATGGATAATTCCTTCAATCTCTGGCCTGACCTGATCTGGCTAAGATTGGATCTGGTCTAGTCCTGCACCTATTTTTCTGTGTTTCTATGGAATCAAGGGATATGGGGAGAAAGCAGGAAAATTGTACTGTTTTTGGATGATCACCCATGATCATATTGAATGGCAGTGCTGGCTCGAAGGGCCGAATTGCCTACTCCTGCACCTATTTTCGATGAAACATCTGCTGTTCTTTTCCGAGATCTGCCGAGTCTTCACAAAATGGACAAAACGCGTGGCAGCACTGGATGCAAAACAGCAGAAGATGGGCCCCAATGAATCAGAAAATCCCTTGATCGATCAGCAGGGGTTCCCCAGAATCGAGGAAGCCATTTGTCAAGCTGGGTGGGGCTTCAGATGACTAAGAATATAAGCATTCTTCCAGGTTAATGAGAAATTGAGGCTCTTGCTAGGAAAACGCAAGCATCGAACAGGTATTGACAGCTGGGATATACACAGAAGGCTGGAGTAACTTAGGAAAGGCAGCATTCCTGGAAGAGCATGCTTAACAAAAAACTCAGGATATAAACGACATGCTCAATTGTGCTCAAGAGTTGACCATTTTTTAGCTTTGTAAAACTCCTTCGTTGCTTCCGCAGTATGTTTTGGGACCAAGTTCAAGTTCAAATTTATTTGTCACATGCACCATAACGTGCAGTGAAATGAATTTACCATGCAGCGTTACAATTAAAAAAGGACATAATATACAACATAATTCAACACAGACATCCACCACAGCATTGTGGTAGAAGGCAATACAGCTCAGACGGTCCTCTTCCCCCCTTGTTCACCCTCTGTAGTCGCCGCTATGGACGGCCCGATGTTTAAGCCCTCATTGTCTTGCTGTAGAATGAACTGCCGGCCAATGAGTTTTGAGGCATTTGTTTAAACTTGAGCAGGTAGGATGTGTCTATACACTTCAGAATTCATTATGCTACTACCATCAGCAGTTGTATCATCAATGAAGATAAGTGAGCCAGTACCTTCAGCAGCCATACATGCCCAGGCCATGACACTCACACCACCGTGTTCAGCCGATGAGATGGTATGCTTTGGATCTTGGGCAGTTCCCTCTCTCCTCCATACTTTGCTCTTGCCATCACTCTGATATAAGTTAATCTTCGTCTCATCTGTCCACAAGACCTTTTTTCTAGAACTGTGGTTGCTCTTTTAAGTACTTCTTGGCAAACTAACCTGGCCACCCTATTTTTGCAACAAACCAGAGGTTTGCATCAGCAATGTAGCCTCTGTATTTCTGTTCATGTAGTCCTCTGCAGACAGTGGTCATTGACAAATCCACACCTGACTCCTGAAGAGTGTTTGGGGATTTTTCTTTATTATAGAGAGAATTCTTCCATCATCAGCTGTGGAGGTCTTCCTTGGCCTGCCAGTCCCTTTGCGATTAGTAAGCTCACCAGTGCTCTCTCTCTTCTTAATGATGTTCCAAACAGTAGATTTTGGTAAGTTTAATGATTTATCTGATATCTCGAACAGTTTTATTCTTGTTTCTCAGTCTCATAGTGGCTTCTTTGACTTTCATTGGCACAACTTTGGTCCTCGTGTTGATAAACAGCAAAAAAAGTTTCCAAAGGTGATGGAAAGACTGGAGGAAAGACTATGTACTGAGAGCTCTCTTATACCTGCATTAAGAAGGTATTTACAAACACCAGTCATGTGTCATAAACATTGTGGTGCTCTGAAATGGGGGGACTATGTTTAAACACAGCTGTAATTTCTACATGGTGAAACCAAAATGTATAAAAATACCATTTAATAAAATCTGACAATGTGCACTTTAACCACATGTGATTTTTTTCTATTACAAATCTCAAATTGTGGAGTACAGAGGCAAATAAATAAATGATGGGTCTTTGTCCCAAACATTACGGAGGGCACTGTAGTCCGCATGGACTTCAGCAAAACCTTTGATAAGGTTCCATATGGTAGGCCATTGAGGAAGACCAGATCGTATGGGGTCCATGGAGAGCTAAGTGCCAGGATACAGAACTGGATTCATGGAAGGAAGCAGAGTGTGATGGTGGAAGGTTATTTTTTCAAAATGGAGGTTTGTGACTGGTGGTATGCTTCGGGGATCAGTGCTGGGTCATGTAGTTTGTCATCTTTATCAATGATTTGGATGAGTGTATACAGGCATGATTATAAAGTTTGAAATTGACACTAAAGCAGGTGGTTTTGTAGATGGTGAAGATGGTTATCAAGTAATACAGAGGGATCTCGAATAGCTGGGCAAGTGGGCTATGGAGTATAATTCAGATATGTGTAATATGTTGAATTTTTGGAACTCATACTAGGTCAGGACCTTCACAATAATCTTTAGGGCAATAGGGAGTGTCGTAGAGCAGAGGGATTTAAGAATATTAGTACATATTACCCAAAAAGTGGTGTTACAGGTAGATAGGGTAGTGATGGTCGCTTATGGCACATTGGCCATTATCACTCAGGGAGATAAATATAGAAGTTGGTTTAGTTTAGTTTATTGTCATGTGTACCGAGGTTCAGTGAAAAGTGTTTGTTGCGTGCTAACCAGTCAGCTGAAAGATAATACATGATTACAATCGAGCTATTTACAGTGTGCAGATACATGATAAAGGGAATAATGGTTAGTTCAAATAAAGCCAGTGAAGTCTGATCAAGAGTCGGAGGGTCTCCAATGAGGTAGATAGTAGTTCAGGACGGCTCTCTAGTTGTGTTAGGATGGTTCAGTTGCCTGATAACAGCTGGGAATAAACTGTTCCTGAATCTGGAGGTGTGCGTTTTCACACTTCTATACCTTTTGCCTGAGAGGGGAGAAGAGGGATTGGCCAGGGTGCGACTCATCCTTGACATTATGTGGCAATTGTATAAGGTGTTGGTGAGACCACATTTGGAGTATTGTGTTCAGTTTTGGACACCCTGCCGTAGGAAAGATTAAACTTGATAGTGTGCAGAGAAGATTTAAGGAGGATGTTGCCAGGAATTGAAGACATGAGCAGTAGGGAGGGATTGGGCTGGCTAGAACTTTATTCCTTGGAGTACAGAAGGCTGAAGGTTGATCATACAGAGTTGAATAATATCATGAGGAGAATAGATTGGGAATAGAGTCTTTTTCCCAGGAGAGGGGAAATCAAGAATTAGAGGGCATAGGTTTAAGGTGGGAGAGTAAAGATTTAAAAGGAACCTTTGGGGCAACCTTTTTATGTTAGTTTACTAAAAAGTTCAATTGCGTTGCGGACTAAATGTATGCCCTACAGGCATACGAATAGAACATAAATCTGATAACTTAAGTGTGCAACCTTCCTATTTTATTCCTGTAAGCCACTATTCACAACTGATTCCATTTCCTCTCTCGCATAATACATGTTTCTTTTGGGAACCAACCACCGTGCAAACACCTCTTGCTGAAACACATGCAGGTCATCAGTTATGGCAAGCTTTATATATTACGTCACTTGTCCATCAACACTCTTTACTATCTCCAAGTTTTACTTTGCTTCTTCATTCATTTTGGAAAGAACAAAACATTACACGTTCCACTCTTAGTAAAGAATTAAATGATCTGTGGCACCTCATCCAGCCAAGTATGTTCTGCAATCCTTTAAGCGCTGATGATGTGCCAATTAACTGCCTCTCCCTACCCACTTAGGTGAACTCCTGGTAACAGGCTGAATCAGGGCCAGTATTTTATCATGCATAAATAATTAGGGCTGACCCCACAAAAATCAGCGAGGTCAACCCCGTGTCATTCCGTTCAGCCAAATCTTTCATAAACCGTGTGAAATGTTAAGCGTTCAATCATTTTCACCTATCTTCTTAGTCAGAATTTCCATCAGTATATGTATCACTAAAAAGGAACTGGAATTAAGCATTTGCAAATGCTGATACTGATTTCAAAGAAACAGGTAATAGAGAAATTCCCCCTTATTAATCATAAACTCCTCGTTCTTTGTTGAAGCAATACAATATCAAATAAATATGATGAATGTAAAACAGAACTCGTACTGCTACTTTACATAATTAATTCAGAAGCTGCTGCAGCAATTAGTAAAGCAGCCTCATGAGTAAAAGAGAAAAAAAATTGTAAGCCATCAGATACCCAACAACATCCTTGAGCTTAATCCGAGTGCAGTTTCACTCTACAAGATGTTAAACAACAGTATTGCCAAGTCAGTGGGCAGACACATGTGACACAAATATTTAATGACAGGAAATCATTATTAAACCTGGTGGTTTTCTGGTATTTCTGTTGTGGAAATGTCTCTGTAATTTTTTCAAGGTTTGTGCCATGTGCTCCCTCTTAGTCAAACTTGGTTCTGCTACAACTTTTCAAAGTTTAAAATAAAGTCCCCACCTGTTCAGCTGAAAAACTATTTCAAATATATAACGCAAAAAATTGGTGGGATGAGGTCTTTCATTCTAAAAGAGTGAAGAAAAAAAAACTGTCCTCAAAACCATAACCACAGCATTTCACTAGAGATTTTTTTTTAGCAATGCAATTGAAATACACTCTACGTAGGTGAGTATATTGAGGTCATTTTTCTCCGGATGACAAATTCGACATTGAAACCTATTCAAACTGTTTTTATATTGTGCCAACAAATATGGTGTATTCAGGCAAGAATAACGGTAAAAGCATGGTCCGGTGAGGATAGGGGTTTCCCCCTCCCACACAATGCTGTTAGTCACCTTACTTTGAAGAGTTTAGTAATTGATAATGCAAACTAAACCTGCTGAAGAAATTGTTCTGAATAAAGTCTTTAAATAACCGATGGAGGGTACGCCCAAAGGAGGGGGGGGGGGGGGGGGGGTGAAATAAAGCTTGATGATTTCTGTATGTGTATTTGGAGGAAAGTTAAGTGCCCACCGAAGACATGAAGACATGATGTCTTAATTCTTTGAAGAACCAAGTCCACTTTTGAATTACATTTGGACATTGTCTTCACTGGGAAATTGACATGTATCCCAGTTACTTCAGGAGTCAAGTACCAAATAATCTCACCCACTTGCTCTGAAGGTCTCTTCATTTTAAAGTTTATCGTTAATTTGTCAAAGCAACATAGGGAGGGGAGGGAGTATTGAGATTCAAAAAATTGTAAATCGGAAAATGGCTCCAAGTGGCAAGATTTAGAAAAAAAGTGATGAGGAAAAGATAAGGAGCTTGCTTATTTCAATATAAACTAATTTTCAAGATATATAACAAAATTAATTGGTTCAAATTGGTTTATACATCCACCTAACAGTGATATGAGACCACACTCCATCCTTATTTATTGGACATATTGAAGCCCAGATATTCTCATACACCCTACAGAGCAATAGTCGTTGAGAGATATAGCATGGAAAATGGGACTTTTAATCCATCTACTCTGCACCAACCATTAAATACCCATTTAAACTAACCCTTTGTTAATTCTGTTTTAATTTGCCCTGCATTCTCTTCAACTCCCCAAAGAGTTTACCATTCCCTAACACACCATGGGCAATTTACAGCAAGCAATTAACATACCAACACACACGTTGTTGGGACACGGGAGAAATAAGGTGCACTTGGAAAATCAAGAAAATCAAGTCAAGAATTTGGTTTGAGGCATGTTGTGGGGATGATATTAACATGGGGTGTAGTTATGATCAAGAGAGAAATTGCCTTCTGAGGGATCAGGAAAGACTGGCACAAGGTGATGTGACAGATCAAGGGATCAGCATTTGATGATAGGAATGATCAAAGAAATGGCCAGCACATGGTGATTGGACAGATACGAGGAGAGACAGATACTAGCACTCAGCAATCAGAAAGATGGGGTGGAGAGAGTGCCCAATACTTCATAATTGGAGTAACGAGAGGATGAGGCCAGAAATAGGCTTAGACAAAAACGGAGAAAAAACCAGAACTTGGTGATAGGATAGACCCAGAGAGGGACCAAGGAAACGATCAAAAGAGAGTGAGAGATCAGATCAGGGGATCAGAGAAGACACCAGCACTTATTATTGACCCTTGTTAATAGGAGAGACTGAGGGAAGAAACTAGTATTTGATAATCAGATTAACCAGGAGGAAGATCAGCACTTTTTGATGGGATGGATCGAGGGGGAGACCACTATTTGGTGATCCGGGAGATACTAGAAGAAAGACTGTCACATGTTGTTGAGAAAAGTAAAAACCAGTTTGAGGTTGGGATCGCTGGGGTTGGTTGTGAGGGCAGAATGAGGTGGTGATGAAGTGGTGAAGAGAACAGTCCTGAACTACTATCTATCTCATCGATGACCCTCGGACTATCTTTGATCAGACTTTACTGGCTTTACTTTGCACTAAACGTTATTCCCTTATCATGTTTCGATTGTAATCATGTATTGTCTTTCCGCTGACTGGTTAGCACACAACAAAAGCTTTTCACTGTACCTCGGTACACGTGACAATAAACAAAACTAAAGGGCCTGTCCCACCAGCATGCGATTGCATGCGTCTAGCGTGACCAAACGTGGTGGCTGGAGGCGTAAGGCCTCGCGGGGCCGGTCCCACTTCCAACTGCGGAGCCGTCTGGAGTTGTGCGGGGCTGGTCCCGACATCATACTCACCTATCAGCTGGGCAGGAGGCGGGCCGACTGAATTTGGACGTCGCACGGCGTCGGGCGGTTACGTCATCACGCAACGGCACGCCGGGCGGTGATGTCATCGCGTAACGCCACGTCCTAGGCGTACGGCGTCAAGGCGCTGCGTACGGCGTCTAGACAATGCGTATGGCCTCAATGCGGCTGCGGGCCGACAGGCCGTTGTCGCGCGGAGATTTTGGACATTGTCAGTTTCTCGGAGCCCCGCGCGATGTGGGGACCAGCCCCGCACAGGTCCGTACGGCTCTGGCGATCGAAGTGGGACCGGCCCCGTGAGGCCGTACGGCTCAAGCGACCACGTTAGGTCACGCTTGCCGCGCTGGTGGGTCAGGCCCTTAATTAACTAAGGGAGGACTACAGATAGCAAGTAATTTATTTATGGACCTAACAATCTGATGCTGTGCTGGCTGAATTATGCTGTACAGAGTCTACCTGTCGATGGGCATCACCCAAGGCAACATAGTCTAATCCCCAGCAATGTTCCAACAGGAGGGCTGCATAGGAAATATACATTCCATGTACCACTGACATTAGGAAATATCTCGACTAAAGTTTGCATTGATTTGAATTTAAGCAGACATGATCATTTTCAAGGTTCATTCAAAAGAAAATGCAATTAAAAATATCAGGTGACTGGTTCCTACAGTAGTGAAATCATGTTACATCCTTAGAGCAATAGTACATAGAAACATAGAAAATAGGTGCAGGAGTAGTCCATTCGGCCCTTCGAGCTAACAGCGCCATTCAATATGATCATGGCTGATTATCCAAAATCAGTATCCCGTTCCTGCTTTTTCCCCATATCCCTTGATTCCTTTAGTCCTAAGAGCTAAATCTGACTCTCTCTTGAAAACATCCAGTGAATTGGCCTCCACTGTCTTCTGTGGCAGAGAATTCTGGGACAGAAAACTCTCCGGGTGAAAAAGTTTTTCCTCATCTCAGTCTTAAGTGTACTGACATGTTCATTGGATGTAAAAGATTAAATTTCTGTTCCGACTAATCTGGTGCCCTAGTAGCTAATGCCAACTCACCAAGGGCCATTTAAAACAATCTAAAGAAGGGTCCTGAACCGAAACATTTATTATCCACGTTCTCCATTGATGCCACTGGCCAGTTTGGTTACTCCAGAGCATTGTGTTTTTTTGATCACTATTCCAGCATCTGAAGTCCTTTTGTCTGCTTTAATTGTGTTTACTGTTTGTGGGATGTTACTACATGTAAATTAGTTGTCATGTTTACGAACATAACAGTTACACCTAATAACATATGCAAAGCATCTGTGAGATGATTAGCAACAGTATAATGCAAATATCTTCTTTGTTTAATGACTAGAAACATATTTATTGTTTAAACAAAAATCATGATAGCGCAGCAGCAGAGTTGCTGGCTTACAGCGCCAGAGACCGGGGTTCGATCCTGACAACGGGTGCTTGTCTGTACGGAGTTTGTACGTTCTCCCTGTGATCTATGTGGGTTTTCTCTGGGTTCTCTGTTTTCCTCTCACTCCAAAGAGGTTTGTAGGTTAATTGGCTTAGTATAATTGTAAATTTTCCCTCGTGTTAATATGTGGGGATCGCTGGTCGGTGCAGACTTGGTAGGCCGAAGGGCCTGATTCCACGCTGTATCACCTCGGAGTGTGGCGCCGTTGAGTATGGCTGCCTCGCCTGCAGCTGTTCGCCCTTTCATCCTTTTTTTAATTTTTAGTCTGTCAAAAAGTTTTGTTTTGTAGGTCTTTTATTGTCTTTATGCGGGGTGTTGGGGGGGGGGGGGGGGGGGACCGTATTCTCAGTCACTTCAAGGTCGAGGATTGCCGTGGGAGAGGACAGCCCCCACTCTCCCACGGCAACCCACTGCGGGCTGCAGGTTGGGTGGAGAGGAGTTTTGGGGCAATGTTCATGCCTTCACAGTGATGTGATGGACGCGGGGGTCTGGACCAATCGCTGACAAGTCCCGCCCCCCGACAACGTCAAGTCCGTAATTGGACTTTTCTGTTGAGCGGCAGTCGATCCTTTGGCCTGTAGGCGACGCCGCCTTTCGGGTAGGTGGCGTTTCGACAGAGCGGCCAATCGGTAAGTTTGCTTTTAGGCGACGCAGCTTTTCGGTTCCTTGGGTTTTAGGTGTCCCGCCCTTTCAGTCAGTTTGCATTTAGGCGTCCCATCCTTAGGCGTTTCGTCTTCGGACCCTTTCGGTTTATTGTCGTTTCGGCCTCGTTTCCATTCCGTTCTTTGGCTTCGACTTCTTTGCTCCGGCCTCTCGTCCGTCAGCGCCACGTCCGCACACGTCCTGCATATTTGCTGCAAGCAAAGGATGTGAGGGTGCAGTGGTACAATCACTGGAATAATAATCTATATACCAGCACAAAGTCTTACGGTCTGTGTGCAAATCCTACCTCAGCAGATGGTGATGAATTTGAAATACTATTATTAAACAGCCCTGATGATAACCATGAAAGCCATTGTTGATTGATGTAAAGACCTGACAGCTTCACAAATCTAAGAGGCAGAATGTCATTAGGGTGGCACAGTGGCGTAGTGGTAGAGGTGCTCCCTAACAGCACCAGAATTCAATCACGACTGGAGGTGCTGTCTGTATGCAGTTTGTACGTTCTCCCTCGGACCGTGTGGGTTTTCTCTGGGTGCTCCGGCTTTCCTCCCACATTTCAAAGACATGCAGGTTTGTAGATTAATTGGCTTCTGTAAAAGGTCTCTAGAGTGCAGGATAGAACTAGTGTACTGGATGATTGTTGATCGGCACATACTCAGTTGGCCAAATGGCCTGTTTCCACACAATATCTCTAAACTAAACTAAAACTAATGAGTGACTGACTGATTGGAGGCAGAAGGGCATTTGCCCAATCAAAGCTGGCAAGCTTACTCGGGTGATCACTGTAGAAACAGTTCTATAGGAAGGAACTACAGATGCTGGTTTACACCGAAGATAGACACACTATGCAGGAGTAACTTAGTGGAACTGGCAGCATCTCTGAATAGAATGAATGGGTGATCCTTCTTCAGAACAAGTTTGACCCGCTGAGTTACTCCAGCTTTTTGCATTAAATCTTCCTTTGTGAGGCACTCTCTGTATTAGTATATTACAAGCAGAAATACTTCATTGCCCAAATGACAACTTTTTCTTTTGTAGCGGATATAATCATGATTTTGTTCCCAGAGGAAAATTTGTAGCAGGTGATACTGGCTGAAATACATGTGCTTCCTACTTACTCCTCAAAGTGACTGGAAATCTGACGTACAAGTAAAAGGGTCCCAAAACTTGAACTGTCCCATGATCCCCAGTCTTGATGTTTTTCTCCACAGTAACAAAAGGAGAAATCCTCATTGAAAATTTTGCTCATCTCCTGCAGCTCCTCGCATAGATGACTGCTTTGGTTTCTGAGAAACCCTATTCTTTTTAATTTAAATTTTTTTTTTTTTAATTGATTTTATTAGGGACAGTGCATATTAATAAACATTTGCATGTAATATGCAAGATTGTAGCCAGTAGCTAATTTCCATCTTTAGTCCCACACAAGGTAAACACATCCCAAACAAGGTAAAAACAAAAGACAAAAACAAAAACAGAACAAACAATATGGTTTAGCCTGCAGTCATAACATAGAATAAATAACAAACACTCAACACAGTTTAAAGTCCCAAAGTCATTGTCTCTTCCCTCCTTGCTTTCCCTCTGCGCTGAGGCAATCCAAGCCTCCGATGTTATGACCCCGCCGGTCTCTCTCTTGTAATCCACGATTGTAATCATGCATGGTCTTTCCGCTGTCTGGTTTGCACGTAACAAAATGCTTTTCACTGTACCTCGGTACACGTGACAATAAACTAAAACTGAACAGAACTGAACACTCTTTCCCTTAATGTACATAAAACACCTTTGAATTCACCCAAATCTTATATTTCCCCCTTTCGCCCTCCTGGTTCCCTTCTTGGGTATGCTGCTCAGCCCCCTATACTCGGGCAAGAATACACTTGATCCCAGCTGCCTATGCCTCGCCTATGCCTCTACCTTTTTCCTGACTGTAGCTTCAATTTCTCTCATCATCCAGGTTTCCTTACTCCCATATTCTTGCCCTTCATGGTTTGAACTCTCACCATCAAGCTCTTAAAAGCATGTTTCATGTACAATTTAATTTTTTATGTAAAAGGTATGTGGGAGAGCTCACTCCCCACAAATATAAAGCACAGTGTTCCCAACGACTGGCTGGTGGCCTAGCATGGGGCCACTTTATAAGCTTGCTTGAACAGTAATCCAGCCCATTTCCAGAAATACCGGCCCACTGTGGGAGGTGCTATGATTAAACTGTAGAACCGTTCTCCGGCAGATTGGAAAAATAATCAGAATAATAAAAGCAGTTTATTTTTAATTTAAAAAAACAAAACCTTTTGAAATGTACAAATTACCAACACAAACCACTAGCACAAATCAGCACCATGCTCTGAACCAGCGAGTAAACCTGCACAACCAAAGCTTGAAATGGAGCATTCCACTGGCACCTCTGGCTCTGCTTTGCCAATAAAACAAATTTCTTAAAGAAACTATTCATAAGCAATTTTAACAAGCCACAATGAAAAAAAATAACACCCATGGTACAAAACAGACACACCACTTGGCCTTGGTTCTTCACAAAAACATACCACTGCCCCCCATTGTGTATCCTCTATAAAGGTTTTACAGCACTGCAGCATAACTTCATATGGTAGAGTTGTACTTGATGCTAGGGGATTGAAGGAAAGAGAACAGCCTCAAATTCCCAATTCTCCTAATGTGTTTAAAATCTTAAACACAGATCGCTCCATCAATCCTTTCCTATCATGAATCCAAAAAAACACTCACGCAGCCATTCTTGTATTAAATCAAAGCTCACTCACCCATGTGGGATACTAGAGCTATCCGATTGAAGAATATATTTCTATCTTTTCATCTGCTAGTACTAGATGTAGTACTAATTTGGTTCCCCTAAAGACAGGAGCTATTGTATCCCCAATGGAAAAAGAAAATGGTGATATAATAAATATCATAGTTTCGCACCAGGATCTAGATCAGCTGGGAAGGTGGTCCATAGAGTGGTAAATGGAATTTAATTCTGACAAATTTTCCCCTTTCAGGTGTTGCAATTTGGTATATGAAACCAGGGCAGGACTTACACAGTAAATGGCGGAGCCCTGGAGAGCATTGTAGGACAGAGAGATCTGGGAGTACAGGTGCACAGTTCCCTAAAATTGGCAAGTCAAGTAGATATTGCAGGGAAGAAGGTATTTTGGACTCTTGCCATCATTTGGAAATATAGAGTAACAAAATTGGTCCACACTTGTGCACAGTGTGCAATTCTAGTCGCCGAGCTAAAGGGAGGATATCATTGGGGTGGAGAAGGTGCAGAAGAGATTTACCAGGATGTTACCTGGGAGTGTAGGCTTGAATTAAAGGGAGACATTGGATAGGTTGGGACTTTTTTTTATTTGGAGTGTAGCAGGCTGTGTGGTGACCTTATTGAGGTACACATGGTCATGAGGAATATGGACAAAGTTAATGTTCAACATTTTTTTCCGCAGGTGGAGGTTACTAGAACGAGAGGGCACAGGAATAAGGCAAGAAGAGAGAGAGTTAAGAGTGACCTGAAGGCAACTTTTTTTGGAAGAGCTGTCAGAAGAAGCTCTAGAAGCTGATACAATTATGACTTTTACGAGACATTTCCACAGATATATGGATAGTAAAGGTATATAGGACTATGGGCTGAATGCAGTCGAATGTGACTAGCCTAGTATGCCAACTTGGTCAGCAGGGGCAAGGTGGGCCGAAGGGCCATTTTTCACTGCTGTACATGGCACAGTGACACTATGACTTTAGTGCTTTCATGACAGATAGCAGTTACTGGCACAGATAAATAAGGAAGCCAGAAATACCTTTGATGGTAAATGTTTCCTCCAAATAGTTTCTAGTAACTAAATAGAGGGTGTGTCATAAATAATATACTCAAGGTACTACTATAAAGTAAACAGATTAAATAAGGTCTCGACCCGAAACGGCACCCATTCCTTCTATCCATAGATGCTGCCTGTCCACTGAGTTACTCCAGCATTTTGTGTCTATTTGCGGTGTAAACCAGCATCTGCATCTCCTTCCTACACATAAATATTTTCCCTGTTTATTAAGTATTTCCTCACTACTTAGAAAACGAGGCATCATGAGTTACAAAACCTTAATTGCTGGTAAGCTTTATCAAAGCAGAACACTGGGAGTATCTCCTTGTTCTGCATAATCCAAAAACTGCTTCTTTTTTTAAAGAAATCTCAACAGGATTAGGTGGAGAAAATATCAAATGAGACAAGGCTGTAATTTACTAAGAAAGGAAACATCCTCAACCAATAGTGCCCTTGCACCTTACCACAGCAGGGAGTTTAAGAAAGAGATCGATTGCTTTGGTGAATGGTAAAGGAGGCAAATTTAAGGAATTAAATTTCTGACATATTAATTGGACAAAATTACAGGAAACAAAAATAAACTTGCTTGATACAAACTATTTTGTTCAACGCCGTTCACATAGACTTGATCTGTTTGCTCTTACTACATCTGCAACATTATTTCTATTGCTTGACGTGTTCAATTTCATTTTCAAATTGTTAATGTTGTTTGGCACGAAATAGCATTCAGCAATCTCACTGAAACCCAGCACAATTCTGCCTTCACAATACTCGCTGGACAAACTTAAAACAAGAATAGGACTCGAACTTTGCTTTTTAAGAAGAATGGTGATTCTCAGAAGCTACATCTGGTTAACTTAAAGTTAAATTAGCTCCAGGTGGAGGTCAATAATGAACTACTGAAATAGGGCAGCACTCGTTGTAGCTCAAAAGAACAAATCCCACCACGAATATAGATTTTTTTTAAATATCATAGATAACATGGACAGCTAAAATTTGATGTCATTATGCATCAACTTTAAAGTTTATGTGATTGAATTATTGGAATTTCAGTCCACGTGTTAGCAATCTTGAAACAGCGTGATGGCTAAGGTAGTGATGCGCGATTACATTCACAACAAACCCAACAATCATAATGTGGTGATTAAGATGTAGTTTTTTTAAAAATTGTTTTTAATTGATCGTGGGGAAATAGCACTATTAATGTACATCAGAAGGAAATATTTTCTCAGTATCTTTGTTCTTTTTGTTTTACCGCAAAGTGTTTTCCATTTAAGCAATAGATTCTGATTACATCATCACGTGAAGAGAAAATCCCTCAGCCCTGCAGCATTTGGGAGCCAAATTAACAACAAATGATGGTCATTAACCCAGGGGTCTTCAAGAATCTTGTCATTTCAATTGCATATATTATTTCAGCTTTCTGACAAGGTCAGACTGAATATTCACACCGAATATGTTCCCATATGATGTCATCAGCACACCCTCTGTATCTGGTTTGTAAATTGAAAAATAAAGTATCCAAGAGTAAACAGCATAAAAGTGCTTAGAATTCAATGGAGATAGTTTTCAACTGAGCAGTTTTAGAATAGGTATGAAATACATTAATTCCATAATGTGCCTTTCTATGTCAAAAACATAATAGAAATAAACAGCTTCCTACATGGAGATATTTGAATATGTTTGTGGTGCACGTGCGAGAGAAAGTGCCAGGCGTGTGTCAAAAACTGTTAGAGTTAACAATTATGTTAATACGAATGGATGGGTTAATGATATAGAAGGAATTACTTGGTTATTCCACATAATAACCACCTACGAGGTAATGAGGGTTATTGCAGCCCTTACCTTTGTTCACATACCTGTAATTTTCACTGGGTGGTATTGTCTGCATGAAATAGAGAGCCGCAGTACGGGATCTCCAATGCCATTTTTTAGCTGCTAAGGTAAAGACGGAACATTCCTCAATCTCCTCCTGAAGTAGGTCAAGCAGCTGCTTGTGTGATCCCCCATAAAAGGCTTCAATCATTAGGACACTCATAATGACGCTGGTATACTCACACTACAATTGCCTATGAGTAAACAAAAACAAATTTAAGTTAGCGGTTATTGCAAGTGAGAGGGAAGTGTTCATTTTAAAACAAGCTGGACTGAAAATTGTTATTTCTCATGCAACCAAACGAAGCAAGGACACGTTTTGGAAAGCATATTGCAAGATGAGCTGCAGAACACCAGATCTGAAACATAGAAACATAGACATACAACATAGAAAATAGGTGCAGTAGGCGGTCATTTGGCCCTTCGAGCCAGCACCGCCATTCAATATGATCATGGCTGATTATCCAAAATCAGTGCCCCGTTCCTGCTTTCTCCCCATATCCCTTGATTCCGTTAGCCCTAAGAGCTATATCTATATCTGAAGAAGGGTCCCGACCCAAAGCGTTACTTATCCATGTTCTCCACACACGCTGATTCACTCCAGCGCTTTGATTACTAAATGCCCTTCCCTGTCAAGCTGCTTTATTTATCAGTGTGTAATATTCCAATCGATTTAACCCAAAATCAGTTCATCCTTTGGTGCAACATGTGCCATAGTCATTCCTTAGTTTTATTTTTTAAAAGCCAGAATCCACTAAAAATGCACTAAAATGCACAAAGAAAGTTGTTCAAGTCCAGAAGTTCTATGCTCAACAAACTCTTTGGTCCATCGAGAAACAGTTTATCCTTATCCAATTTGAGATTTGAAATAGAAAAATTCACATGTGGCTAAAGTGCACATTGTCAGATTTTAATAAAGGCCATTTTTACACTTTTTGGTGTCACCATGTAGAAATTACAGCAGTGTTTATACATAGTTCCCCATTTCAGGGCACCATAATGTTTGGGACACAGCAATGTCATCTAAATGAAAGTAGTCATGTTTAGTATTTTGTTGCATATCCTTTGCATGCAATGACTGCTTGAAGTCTGCGATTCATGGCCATCACCAGTTGCTGGGTGTCTTCTCTGGTGATGTTCTGCCAGGCCTGTATTAGCTTATACTTGTTTTGGCCGGGCTAGTCCCCTACAGTTTTCATTTCAGCATATAAAGCGCATGCTCAATTAGGTTCAGATCGGGTGATTGACTTGGCCACTCAAGAATTTACCATTTTTTAGCTTTGAAAAAATCCTTTGTTACTTTAGCAGTATGTTTGGGATCATTGTCTTGCTGTAGAATGAACCGCCGGCCAATGAGTTTTCAGTCATTTGTTTAAACTTGAGCAGATAGGATGTGTCTATACACTTCAGAATTATTATGCTCCGACCATCAGCAGTTGTATCATCAATGAAGATAAGTGAGCCAGTACCTTCAGCAGCCATACATGCCCAGGTCATAACACCCCCACCACCGTGTTTAACAGATGAGGTTGTATGCTTTGGATCTTGGGCAGTTCCTTCTCTCCTCCATACTTTGCTCTTGCCATCACTTTGATATGTTAATCTTCGTCTCATCTGTCCACAAGACCTTTTCTCCAGAACTGTGGTTGCTTTTTTAAGTACTTCTTGGCAAACTGTAACCTGGCCCTCCTATTTTCGCAGCTAACCATTGGTTTGCATCTTGCAGTGTAGCCTCTGTATTTCTGTTCATGAAGTCTTCTGCGGACAGTGGTCATTGACAAATCCACATCTGACTCCTGAAGAGTGTTTCTGATCTGTCGGACAGGTGTTTGGGGATTTTGCTTTATTATAGAGAATTCTTCTGTCATCAGCTGCGGAGGTCTTCCTTGGCCTGCCAGTCCCTTTGCGATTAGTAAGCTCACTAGTGCTCTCTTTCTTCTTAATGATGTTCCAAACAGTTGATTTTGGTAAGCCTAAGGTTTGGCTGATGTCTCTTAACAGCTTTATTCTTGTTTCTCAGTCTCATAATGGATTATTTGACTTTCATTGGCACAACTTTGGTCCTCATGCGGATTTCCAAAGGTGATGGAAAGACTGGGGGAAAGAGAGCTGAGAGCTCTCTCATATCTGCATTAGGGAGGCATTTAAACACACCTGAGCAATTACAACCACCTATGCAGCCATGTGTCCCAAACATTAAGGTGCCCTGAAATGGGGGGACTATGTATAAACACAGCTGTATTTCCACATGGTGAAACCAAAATGTATAAAAATGGTCTTTAATAAAATCTGACAATGTGCACTTTAACCACATGTGATTTTTTTCTATTACAAATCTCAAATCGTGGAGTACAGAAACAAATAAATAAATGATGGGTCTTTGTCCCAAACATTATGGAGCGCATTGTATATTGTTTCCACTACTGGACTGAAGAGCTGTGCAATTATTTAAGTGGTCTTCAGTATCATGTATAGCTGTA
This sequence comes from Amblyraja radiata, assembly GCF_010909765.2. Lineage (NCBI taxonomy): Eukaryota > Metazoa > Chordata > Chondrichthyes > Rajiformes > Rajidae > Amblyraja > Amblyraja radiata. Next base: position 68,138,573 of record NC_045962.1, read on the forward strand.
AACCTGAATTATGCAATGGTGTGCATTGGCACATGGTGTTTCAGCACAGGTGCTTGCTTATTCCAAATTCAAACGTCCTGGTTGTGTCTGGGTCTGAAGGTAAAACAAATAAAACAGGTAGGTGCCAACTTAAAAATGACAACCACTGCTATGTGATGCAAAACATAACCTCTTCATATGATCAAAATGGCACTATTGCTAAGTAGTGTTAAGTACTTAATAGCTTTGCCCTTTCTGGCTACCTTGTCTCAGTGTCTCTCCCCAACCCTTTTTATGTGCATTCACAAAGATGAAAGTGTGTGTGTGCGCGTGGGCAAGCATACACACACATATATTTTTATGTTAAATATACATTTCCAAATAGATTTAAAATATTATTTTGTTGTAAAAATGATTTATATCCCAACATAAAACAATAATGCCATGGCCCATTACTTTAAATGCAATAGTTCCACAGCAATGTATTATTAGATTACATCCTGTCTCACCTCATAAAGAACAATAATGAACTTGCAGGTGTGTATGACGATAAGCAATGCACCTAAGGATTACTTTAGTCATTGAATTCACTTGATACAGCATTTAAATTAATCATGCTATAATATTAAAGATTCCATTGTACCCCACAGTTGGTTTACTGCACTGAATTTGATAATTCAGGTAAAGGTTGTGCAATTATATGTATCAGTCACCATCATTTTATAGAATCTTAAAATGCATTGTGCTACACTGAAATTGTATTTTCAAAGAAGCAACATTTAACAACACGGCTGACTTATATTTGCAAATGCTTATGTAGATTGTGTCCATTCTGAAATATGATCTGTATAAAATTAGAAAAAGATAACATCTCTTTAATAATGATCATCTTTAAATTCATCATTGCCTCAATAATACCAATTCTAACTGTATAATAAATCACAGATTTTAAAATGATTTATCTCTTCCCGCCAGTCTATCTATTCAAATATTAAACATCCGAAAATATTTTATTTTCGCTTCGGTTCAGAAATCTCTCTTAATTCGATGTTCAATTTTGTGTTGCTTTGAAAAAAATAAAATAACAGAACCTGAAAATGACTGGTGACAATGTATCAGGGCAAATAAAATGAGTGCATTCACAGAGTACCATTGAACCAAGCGAATTACGTTAGTGTTAAAGGAAACAGAGAAATGGAGTGTAAATACTCTGTCCTTGTTTGTTGTAACAGGTATGAGGATGATTCTTCCCATCTCAATCCTACATTTTGCTGTGCTCAGTGTCGTTAAGCCAGCCGCAAAACAACACAGGTAAAAAATACATAGTGATGGATGCTTTAGTTGATGAGAAAAAGGATGTCTGGTAGCTAAATGCTGGCCAGCCACCCACCCACCCATCTGGAAATCGCATAATTACATACCTTTCTATTAGTGTCACCAGGATGACCGGATGTTGTCTGAATATGTGTGCACGTTATTACACTCTGCAAACTCTTAGAAATTTGCTTTAAAGTTTGGCCTTTTCATCCTGTTTTAATAAAATGCCTATCATGAGAAATCAATTACAATAGTTAAATCAGCCCTTCATGTTTATGACATGGATTCATGTGATATTATTCTCTTCAAAACTGCTTGGTTCTGTCAGTGAAACAATTCTGCAATGAAGTATCATTATTGCCTCGGGCAGAAATATCTTAAAACCAAAGCACATGATTTTGCATACCTAAGGATTTACATAGGCAATGCAAGATGTATGGCCACTGAGAGATTCCTGTCCTTTGATCCTCTAGCAAGCTCATTACTTGCTGTTTGTGACTGGATCCCTATCATTGAGGTGATCAAATTAAAGTACTATTCAACTCAATCCCTGTTTATTACGCAAATTGGAGTACCTACAGCAATTATCAAAGTGCTTTCATGTTCCCATGACACAGTTCCTTTATTTCCATCCATCGTACCATGCAAGGAAAATCTAATCATTATTAACTGATACCAACATGAACTATTTATATTGACCCTTTAACATAGAAGGAAATATTGCAAAGCGCTTCAGACGATTGCCACCAGACAAAATCCCACACTGAGCCGTGTCGGGAGATATTAGGATCTGTGACAAAAAAATTGATCAAAGAGATAAGTTTTAAGGAGCATCATGAAAGAGGAGGAAAGCAGATGGATGGGGAGGTAAAAGAAGAAAATGCAAACACATGGCACCAAATCAGCAAAAAGCACAGGTAGCAAAGTGGGGGGGGGGACAAAACAAATCAGAAAAGCCCATGGTGGAGGAACATAATGTGGAGAGGTGTAGGGTGCAAGAGGTTAAAGTGATACGGAGGCAAAAAGCATGGATGAGAAGTTTAAAATTAAAGTGATGCCTACTCAGTATAGGCCGGCCAGCACAAGGAAGCTGAAGTTTGTGTTGGAAAAGACATTTATTTTATTGGCTGAAGTGATTCAAATTGGGTCACACAACTGATTTCCATTTGACTTTTAGTACACTTCAATAACTTCGTTCACAAGTGGACAAAAGCAATAATGTTATTACATTTATTGTCTTACTTGTTACCACATTTGCCCACTCAAACCTACACTGACCCTCAAAAAAAGGTAAATACATTTAAAGGAACAAAGGGAATCTAAAAGCCAAATACTGCAGATGTCAGAAATCTGAAATAAAAATAGGATGCGAGAAATGTTCAGCAAGTTAGAGAGCTTCTATGGAGACAGAAACAGTGTTAACATTTCAGGTTAATGTTCTCTCATTAGATTTGAGAGAAATTAGAACTGAAACAAGTTGCAGAAAAAGCAGTAGGGTGATGAGAACAAAAGGTAAAGTCTATGATGGGTTTGGCAAAGGAGATGGTGATATTGGCAGAAAGATTTCAAAGGGCAATGAATAACAAAATATGTTTCCATGCTGTATGACTCAAAGCAGCTCCTAGCTTCACACCTTCACAGAATGGCACAGTGGTAGACTTGATGCCTTACAGCTTTTGCAGCGCCGAAGTCCCAGGTTCGATCCCAACTACGGGTGCTGTCTGTACGGAGTTTGTACTTTCTCCCCGTGAACTGCGTGGGTTTTCTCTGAGATCTTTGGTTTCCTCCCATTCCAAAGGCGTACCAGTATGTAGGTTAGTTGGTTTGGTGTATGTATAAATTGTCTATAGTGTGCGTAGGATTGTATTAATGTGTGGTGATCGCTGGTCGGCATGGAATCGGTGACGCCAAGGGCCAGTTTCCACGCTGTATCTCGAAATAAAAAGCGACCTGCATGTCCTGATCATACCAGGAGGGCATGCTCCTGGAGGATCAGATGATCTGAGAGGCTTATAAGAAGAGTCAGCAAGGAGGTGGCCACAACGATCTTCTCCAGGACTGAGAGTCTCCATACGATACAGCAACTGCAAAAGAAATCTCAGTGTCTTATGTCAGTGACCTTTCTACATGGAGAGTGGAGATCCTTTACATGGAGGATTGAATTTATTTAGCAACATGACACACATCAGAGATATAGAGATGTTGTTATGTCAATTAAATAACAGGTCCGGGGATTCATCATGTATTATAATCAGCGTAGGTGGATGTACAAACTATGGTGTGAGGGAATTTTACACATCATCTGGACTTCCCCAAATGACTATGTCACTTGCTTCTCTTTAGACAGTCCCTTGGGTTTGATGATGAATTGCTTTCACAGAATGCATAATGACTGTAAACAGTATCTTCTAATGTGGAATGGCTGTCGCACACAAGTTACCACATGGACTTGACACACATTAATGCAATCACAAGGAGGTCCAAGATGACTGGAGACTAGGTTCTGCTGCACAGATTACACTCTCAGAAGATTTGCCAAACTCAATCCACATGTACTCGCCCAATACTCATCCAAAGATATTTCGATGTTATTTTTCCTTGCCCTACTTCATTAATCTTTGCTTTCCCTTCCTCCCCATGACACCCTTCACCTCCCATTCCACTCCGAATCCCATCATTTCCTGCTCTGTTGCTTCCATCTGTGGCTTCACCCCAGTTACTTACTCTTGCCTGATGTAAACCCAGCCACACCATCATTCCAGGGCCATTTCAGGGAAAGGGCTGACTACTATAGTTTGGAGATTCAGGGCCAGCCTAATGAACACATTATCTCTGACCACTATTTCAGGAAAGGCCGTTGTCCTACTGCATACCAATCTACTGGCTTCTTCAGTGGAACAGTCTAGTTTATGTTGGTCCAATAACCAGCATATTCCTTCATTAATTACAATGCCAGAGATGGTGCAAGCTCATGTTTTACCCAGAAATAATTGTGGATCAAGGCAGCAGTATATAGAAAAAAAAGCAGGCCTTCTCCGTAATGCAATCAATGTTATCAAAGAGCGTATCAGGCTACTCAATCAGTTCCTGAGAACTTTGCAATTTATTTTCTTTTTTTTAAGGAATGTAACTCTTAGCTCAGCTGAGACTGTGCTTTGACTGTTAGAGCTGTGTGTTCCAACTTTTATCACTATTTGCTGAAAAGACAATGGGGGAAAAATAACATGTCATATGGTTGATACGAGGATATCATGCACTGACATGGATTATGCATTGAGTGACTGATCCAAGTTCACAATTGCTGTGATTTCACCTAGAAATGTTTGTGAGCACAATTTACTCCCAATAAAATAGAATTTTGTGCAATTAACATCTGAACGGGACTATTCTAAATTATAATCTTTCAATAAAATAATTTGATTTTAAACATGCAGGTTTTAGCTCAATCATTGATAGATTCAAAGAACACATTTCCTCAGTCCATAATTGTAAAACTAAATTTTACTATAGAAATGAAATAAATAACTGTTAAATGAATGTATATACAATAGGAGATATCCATCGAGACATGACAATTGCCATAGTGGCCCTGTAGGTGAAGGTCCAGATAGCCTTACAAATCTGCAACTTTAAAGGTTGAAACTGGACAAATGACAGCCTTGGGATAGAAGGTCTCAGGGTGAAGAATTTCAAACAATTTTAGAGGTTAATTTATAATATCAATATTTCCATAGCGTAGAGACACGAGCTATGTAGTAAACAAACCAAACATATTAATGAAAAAATAGAGGAATTGAGAGTTGTTATTTTGAATTGCGGAAAGACACAAATATGATTATATTGCATTTAAAAGTTCAGAGTTCTTTTTATATACATAAATACCCAGAATCAATAATCTAGGGGAAAAAAATTCATTTAAATATTATCTTGTTATTTGGTGAAAGAGGTATGTATACAGATTCTGTGAGTTGATTAGTCATTCCTACAGATGGGGAAAAATGAACCCTTACTCTGGTTACAAAGTCTAATTACTTTCAATATGAGTTTCAGAAGGTCATAAGGAATAGGAGTAGGATTAGGCCATTTGTCCCATCAAGTCTACTCCGCCATTCAATCATGGCTGATCTATCTCTCCTTCATAACCCTATTCTCCTGCCTTCTCCCCATGACCTCTAACACCTGTTCCTATTTAATTATGCCTCAAAATTCTGGTAATGCATGTAAACAATTAAGTGGCTTCTGAAGTGTAACTGATGGACAAGGGTAGTATTATGAGACTTGTAAAACTGAAATTGTTGATGAAAAGGGGTAAAGGACCTCATGAGTAAACAAAATGTGTAGGAAGGATCTGCACATGCTGGTTTATACCGAATAGATATTCACAAAATGCTGGAGTAAAGGGCCTATCCCACGAGCATGCGACTCCATGCGGCAAGCGCGACCTAACGTGGTCGCTTTAGCCGTACGACCTCGCGGGGCCAGTCCCACTTTGATCGCCGGAGCCGTATGGAGTTGTGCGGAGCTGGTCCCGACATCGCGCAGGGCTCAGAAAAGCTGACCGTGTTCAAAAATTCCGCGCGGCAACGGCCTGCCGGCCCGCAGCCGCCTAAACGCCGTACGCACCGCCTCGACGGGCATACGCAGCATCTTGATGCCGTACGCACCGTCTTGACGCCGTACGTCACGCGCGAACTTCCCGCGGACTTCGCTCGAACTTCACGTCACTCTCACGTCACTCACTCGACCTCTGCTTCCGGTTTGGTCGCGCTCGCCGCATGCAGGCGCATGCTGGTGGGACCGGCCCTGTACGGGGATCACTCGACCTCCGCGCGGCCCCCGCTTCCGGTTTGGTCGCGCTTGCCGCATGCAGGTCGCATGATCATGGGACAGGCCCTTAACTCAGCGAGTCACACAGCATCTCTGGAGAAAGGGTATAGGTGACGCCATGAAAGAGGCACAGAACAAATCAGAGCCGGACCTTTTCATACCTCTAATTTCCCTCGCCCCCTCACTCTCAGTTTGAAGAGGGTCTCGACCCGAAGCATCACCCATTCTTTTTCTCTAGAGATGATGCCTAACCTGCTGATTTACTCCAGCATTTTACTTCTATATGAGCAGACATCCTAAATCGTGTTTCGTGTGCTGCAACCAATCCAATTTTATCTGGTTAGCTGCCTTCTACAAAACCACATATTTGAAGACACGATGATATAACGTACCAAAGCATTTTCATTCATGGAGAAAATAAACACTATAGTACCATGTTGATAAACTTGCAGGATCAACAAATAATTGCCAAATGATTAGCAAATAAGTTGAACAACAAAAAAACAAATACAAAGTCATACATTTTATTGGGAAGAACATGGTGATCATTTATTACATGGCAGGTTCGAGTTTAGGGTGGAAAATGGAAAAGGGTATCTCATAGCACAAATACACCAATCATTAATGCCACACTACAAACTTCCAAAGCCATAAATCTTTGCAAAGCAAACAAGTATGAGGGAGTATTTCTACAAAAATAGAATAGGATTTGAGTATAGGAGCAGGGAGGTTCTACTGCAGTTGTACAGGGTCTTGGTGAGACCACACCTGGAGTATTGCGTACAGTTTTGGTCTCCAAATCTGAGGAAGGACATTATTGCCATAGAGGGAGTGCAGAGAAGGTTCACCAGACTGATTCCTGGGATGTCAGGACTGTCTTATGAAGAAAGACTGGATAGACTTGGTTTATACTCTCTAGAATTTAGGAGATTGAGAGGGGATCTTATAGAAACTTACAAAATTCTTAAGGGGTTGGACAGGCTAGATGCAGGAAGATTGCTCCCGATGTTGGGGAAGTCCAGGACAAGGGGTCACAGCTGAAGGATAAGGGGGAAATCCTTTAAAACCGAGATGAGAAGAACTTTTTTCACACAGAGAGTGGTGAATCTCTGGAACTCCCTGCCACAGAGGGTAGTCGAGGCCAGTTCATTGGCTATATTTAAGAGGGAGTTAGATGTGGCCCTTGTGGCTAAGGGGATCAGAGGGTATGGAGAGAAGGCAGGTACGGGATACTGAGTTGGATGATCAGCCATGATCATATTGAATGGCGGTGCAGGCTCGAAGGGCCGAATGGCCTACTCCTGCACCTAATTTCTATGTTTCTATGTTTCTATGAAAGTCGATAAATTGAAATAATCCTGTATTGAATCTTGCTTAGACTTCACATGGTACAGTTCTGATTACCAAATTATATTAAGGTCATTGAGGCACTGGAGAGGGTGCAGGCAAGTTTTAGATTTGGGTTTAGGTTTATTATTGTCAGGTGTACCGAGGTACAATGAAAAGTTTTGTTTTGCATGCTTTCCAAAAAGACTAGATATACTTGTCCACCACCGATTTTACGGCACCCTTGGTTCCAGAGCCTTTCTGGATTATTCGTTTTGCCGGACCAACAGTGGTCGCGTCCTCCAAGAGGAGTCCAACGGGGGGGAACAAGATACCTGGCAGCAAACTAGCCTTCAGAAATCAGCTATGGTAACAGATCTGCCTGCTCCGGCCGGGTCGGAGTTCCAGAGCCCTGGCTGAAGGGGGCAAGTTCGACCCGTGCGGAAATCCCAGTGAGGTAGAGATCGGCCACTTCATCCAGGCCAGCTGCCACATTTTTGAGGGGACTTCTGGGGGAGGGGGCGGGGAGTGGGTTTCAAGTGCACTCTCATAATTTTGTCTGGATTAAAGGAAGTACTGGACCACCAGTTGTCTGGTGGACTGGGATAAATCTACAATGCTCTGTTGGATAGAGCTGTCCCCAAACCAACGAAAATAGCAAGGAAAACAATGTGTATGCACATCAGGAAAGGAGGAACAGGTCGCTTTCATCCTGAGAAAAGGTGGCAAAAAGGAGACTCAGAAGATGTCTTTAAAGTAATGAGAGCTTTTGATATAAATAATGTTTCATTTATGGAAAGAGTAAATTTAAAAGCCAAGGAAGACAAAAGTGCTGGAGAAACTCAGCGGGTACAGCAGCATCTATGGAGCGAAGGTAGAAGGGTCTGAAGAAGGGTTTAGGCCCGAAAAGTTGCCTATTTCCTTCGCTCCATAGATGCTGCCGCACCGGCTGAGTTTCTCCAGCACTTTTGTCTACATTCGATTTTCCAGCATCTGCAGTTCCTTCTTGAAAATTTAAAAGCCATCTTTACAAGAGTCACCAAGAATCATAACAGGGTGTTCAGAAGAAAGACCATAATTGAAAGGTTGGAGAGATTGCAGAACTTGCTCCAACTGGAGGAGGGCAAGACAAACGGCATAGATACACTTAAAGGGAGGATCAATAAGCATATGTGTAAAGCAAAAGATACAGAGAGATTCAGATGAAGAAAGAAGGGGAGAAACTCATGTCAGCATTAATGCCAGTTATAGACTGGCCAAACAGTATAAGTACTTAAATAAAAAAATTACAGAATGGCCTGGACATTGATGATAGTCCTCAGAACTTCAAAATGAAACCACTTCTGGAGGGAAAATTACTTTAGACACAATGAACCATCTATTACTGAAGGAAGTTACAGTGGATAAATTAAACATTGACTGCTATTTCCCACATACAATTAAGAATATTGTCCATTAGTTGCATAAAAGATAATGGAATAAAACAATGTGAGAATATTCTCTTTGTTATTTTAATTGTGAAATTCTGCCTCTGTGGACTAATCATAAGTAAAAAAGGAAGCTCAAAGGGCTGGAGTAACTTAGGGGGTCAGGCAGCATTTCCGGATAACGTGGATAAGCAATGTTTCAGGTCAGGACCCTTGGTATGCATTTGCGGTGATGAATACGAGAGGAATGTACAAACTGATGTTGCTATCAGGGGACCCGTCCCATAAAGTCACCTATCCATTTCACCAAAGATGCTGCCCGTTATCTGCTTGTGTCTTTTTTTTTTTTTATAAACCAGCATCTGCAGTTCCATGTTTCCACATATATAAAAGCAATCTAAATTACGGAGAGATGTTTCAGGGGCACTGCAAAGAGGGAACTAAGTCTGGCACAAAGCAATACACATGGCAATATCACTTGTTTAAATACTTCACTCTGACAGTGGGAGGTGATTGATGGCATTCATGGAAATGTATGATGGCTACATCAGTCTGTACATTCCTCTCGTGTTCAGCACTGCAATTGCATACCAAGGTGAGAGCATCTTATAATGCAAATCATGAAAAACATTATATTCTTAGCAGGAAAGAAAAATGAGAGGAAACTCAGAATTGGACATGTTTATGTTCATTCATAACAAAAGAAATGATGCCTTAATTCTCTGATAAGGAAAGCCTACACACAATGAATAAGGCCTACAGTTAAGGCCAAGATCATCAGTAAACTGCACGGTTACATAGAAACATAGAAACATAGAAAATAGGTGCAGGAGTAGGCCATTTGGCCCTTCGAGCCTGCACCGCCATTCGATATGATCATGGCTGATCATCCAACTCAGTATCCCATCCCTGCCTTCTCTCCATACCCCCTGATCCCTTTAGCCACAAGGGCCACATCTAACTCCCTCTTAAATATAGCCAATGAACTGGCCTCAACTACCTTCTGTGGCAGAGAATTCCACAGATTCACCACTCTCTGTGTAAAAAATGATTTTCTCATCTCGGTCCTAAAAGACTTCCCTCTTATCCTTAAACTGTGACCCCTAGTTCTGGACTTACCCAACATCGGGAATAATCTTCCTGCATCTAGCCTGTCCAACCCCTTAAGAATTTTGTAAGTTTCTATAAGATCCCCCCTCAATCTTCTAAATTCTAGCGAGTACAAGCCGAGTCTATCCAGTCTTTCTTCATATGAAAGTCCTGCCATCCCAGGAATCAGTCTGGTGAACCTTCTCTGTACTCCCTCTATGGCAAGAATGTCTTTCCTCAGATTAGGAGACCAAAACTGTACGCAATACTCCAGGTGTGGTCTCACCAAGACCCTGTACAACTGCAGTAGAACTCTTGCTTCTCTTTAAAGATGCAACATCAATATAATAACTATCACTTTTCAAGGAGCTCTGTCCCTTTGGGACAAGATTTCACCATGTCCACACATTACAACCCAACTCAACTATATTTTAAATACTATCTTCTTACGGGCCTTCTGGTCAAACACATCCTTGTATAAACATACTGTGATGAGATAGAAGAGATTAGCAAATGTCAACAGTAAAGAAGTCAAATTTGTAGTTGGCAGCACCTTGAGACAAGTACCTGAGAGCAACCAACAAATATTATCAATGACAAACAAAGTTTAATCTATTAGTTAAAAAGAGTAGAAGATATTAAGATCGCTCTTAAATAATACTCAATGGTTGTCTCAAAATATTATTTAGGTATTCAGGAGGGCAAGGTTCAATCTACGTTCTGTATAAACTTAATTCTGGCATGTGTGCGACATCTTATCGTAATAAAATGTCACACTACTATTTTTTATTAAAAAAAAACAAATTGCTGGAGGAACTCAGCAGGTCAGGCAGCATCTGATAAGGGAATGGACAGTTGATGATTCAGGTCAGGACCGTTCTTCAAACTGATTGTAGATGGGAGAAGAAAACTGGAAAAGAGAGGTTGGGGTGGGGCAAAGCCTGACAAATGAACTGGGTGGTTACAGGTGAAAAGGAGGGGGGAGGGGTTGATTGGAAGTCTGGTGGACTAAGTGACAAAGGCTAGCGGTGAAAGGAGACACAACACGATGGGGCAGCGGTAGAGTTGCTGCCTTACAGTGCCAGAGATCCGGATTAGATCCTGACTACGGGTGCTGTCTGTATGGAGTTTGTACATTCTCCCCGTAACCTGCGTGAGTTTTCTCCGGGATCTCCGGATTCCTCACACACTCCAAATACTGGCTTGGTATAATTATAAATTTTCCCTAGTGTGTACAGGATAGCATTAGTCTGCGGTGATCGCTGGTTGCCGCGGTCTCAAGGGCCGAAGGGCCTGTCTCCACGTTGTTGTTCTAAACTAAACTGAACAAGAAAGTCGGATAAGGAAAGAGGTGTAATATGGAAAGCCAGAGGGAGGGATATGGGTGGAGTGGGGCAAGGGTGGAGAGGAACGAGGAGGGATTAAAACGGAACTGTAGGACTTGGGGATGGGAGATATGCGTATGGAAAATGGTGGGAAAAATGTGTGTGCAACTGGCTTGAGACGGAGGGGTATCCCTTGGAATTGGAGAAGTCAATGTTCATATTATTGGGTATACAATTCTCATTGATCCTATATCATATGAGACATCAACTTACATACATTTTTTTAAAACTTAAATAGCTCAAATGTTTTTAAAAGTAAAGGAAACCGAGGAAACCTTGCTTAGGCATAGTGTGGGTATAGTATTTGTGGCTCGCCTTAACTTAATCACAAATCATGAAATAAACAGTCAGCACTAATGGAGGTAGACACAGCACAGCAAACCAAGATTTATTAACAGCCATTCTGATACAACCCTCCAAGAGTACAGGGGGAGAAAAAAGCCATTCAGCCCATTGAGCACGTTTCCTGTTTTGTGACCCTGTAACCGACACACATCAATTTTCCCTCCATGCAACTCAAGCAAAATTCCAGAACATTAAACTAACCTTACAGTTATTCATAACTCTGACCTTGTTGCATTCCGCAGATAAGAGGATTGATCTTCAAACACAATGACAAATAGTTTAGCATTGTTAAAAAAAAAAACAACAATTTTCAGTTTTACTGCTAAACTGGATGGATTTAATCCAGACCGCTACTGCGATGGTACATTGCATCAGCCTTAACATAATCATTAGTTAACTTCTTTGTTGGAGAACACAAGCAAGGAAAAAATAGAGCAAATGCAATAACATCAACTGTCTAAAAGATCTAAGCTTTTAAGGATCTGGGCACATAAGACGTTGGAAAAAATACTCTAGAAATTCAATGGAAAGTTTACAGACTTAAACATAGTTTCTTTTTTCTTATAAAGCAATTTTCCTCTGCATGACCTCAAGGAAATTAAGTGAGAGCTATGAACTGTACAGATTTATTTCCATATCACACTGGATCCAGATTCTACCTGTAGTGCTGGAGAAACTCAGCGGGTACAGCAACATCTATGGAGCGAAGTCTGAAGAAGGGTTTCGGCCCGAAACGTTGCCTATTTCCTTCGCTCCATAGATGCTGCTCTACCCGCTGAGTTTCTCCAGCACTTTTGTCGACCTTCGATTTTCCAGCATCTGCAGTTCCTTCTTAAACATTCTACCTGTAGTGTCCGGGGTTGTGTGGTTGTTATCAAATAACAGCCAATGTTATGATTGCATTTGCAAAGTTCATTGGTCTTTATGTGGCCTGTCAAAGGTATGGACCACTTTTGCACAACCGTGTCTTCACAAGGCAAGCTGCAATATTAAAGGAGCTATTGGACGAGACAACTAGTTGTTGTGTTCAGCACCTGGATCCTCCTGTAGGCTTTTAACGTTTTCTATTCTTTCTCTCTCTTTACTATACTTCCCTGCTCCTTCCCCCACCATCCATGACTGGATACCAACTGCCTGCTCTCCCTCAAACGATTGCCTCAATGCCCCAAGGAAAGCAATGAAATCATAATTCCAATTATGTTTGAGTCTGAAGAAGGGTTTCGGCCCGAAACGTTGCCTATTTCCTTCGCTCCATGGATGCTGCTTCACCCGCTGAGTTTCTCCAACATTTTTGCCTACCTTCATAATTCCAATACTTTAGTTTAGTGTATTGACAATGTACCAAGGTACGGTGAAAAGCTTCTGTTGTGCGATATCCAGTCAGCAGAAAGACAATACATGATTACAATCGAGCCATTTACAGTGTTTAGATACATGATAAGGGAATAGCGTATAATGCAAGGCAAAGCCAGCAAAGTCCGATCAAGGTTAGTCCAAGGGTCACCAATGAGGTAGATTGTAGTTCAGCACTGCTCCCCAGCTAAAACCACATCTAACCCACATCTGGCTTTTTCTTACTGTGATCAAACTATCTCTCCCTCACCCATGCAAATCTCCACAACAAGTAACCTACTCAACTTTCTCTGCCAGCTCTGCAGTGGGATGCATAAAGTTATGAATAAGGGATTCAAGTTCAAGTAAAGTTATGACCTTTGTGTGCACAAAATGTGCAAAGGCCTAATCTATTGTGCAAGTAACATTGTCAGTTTTGTACTCCGTGAGGCATAAAACCACAGAATCCTCATAATACATAGATTCACCAACAATTCCTGTTTAGCATTTAGAGGCTCTGTATTTGAACCTCCGCAGTTTTAATAGATAGAATCTTCTGACAGCGAGAATGTAGAGGCAGAATAGAACTGGACGATCACTATTTTGTTGATAAATTTGTGAGGATCCAGGTACTGAACAAGATAGCTAAGAAAAGACACAAAGTGCAGGAATAACTCAGTGGGTCAGGCAGCATCTCTGGAGAACATGGATCGGCAATGCTTCTGTCAGGACCCTGTGCCTAGCCATGTGCTCCAGAGATGGACCCCTAAATTACTCCAACACTGTGTTCATGTCTGAAGAAGGGTCTCGACCGGAAACGTCACCTATTCCTTTTCTCCAGAGATGCTGTCTGACCCAATGAATTGCTCCAGCTTTTTTCTGTCTATCTTCTGTTTAAACCAGCATCTGTAATTCCTTCCTATATACTGTGTTCATGTACCCATCCATATATAAATAAAAAAGACAATGCACCTACATTACCTCTGAATACATTTACCAATTCCATTCATCTGATTTCAATTCCTGATCATCAAAACCCACTTAGCTCAGGGACATCGCAATAGAAGGCCCATCATGCGGCTGCAAAAAATAGGACCTGCCCATGTAAATCTTAATAGCCCTGCTTGTTGTTACAGCAAGCTGTCAAAGTGCGGAAGTGGCGGCGCTGTGAAACGGCTGCGGCTCGCCTGCAGTCTGTCTGTTTTTACTTTTTTGTGTCGTTTTTTTTTGTCTTGTTCAGTTAAACTTTTGATTATTAGGTTGTGTTATGTGTGTGGGGGGGGGGGGTGAAACAGGGCTTTCTGTCTCTCCCTTCGGGGGAATGCGACTTTCTTGTCGTATCCCCCTTCTCTTCCCCCGTCTGAGCTGAGGCCTAATGGCGGAGCTGGCGGCCTCCAACCTGCGACCGACCTCGAGGATCCGGAGGTAGAGCCAGCCAGGACTCACCAACGCGAGGCTGGCCGTCTTCGAGCTGTGGCGGCGTTCGGGCAGCGGCACGACTCGGCGCTCCGGTGAGGGTGGACGGCACGGGGCTGAGACACTCCTGTGAGGGCGGCACGGCTCCCGGCTGGAAGGCGCTCCCGTGGGGGCGGCCCGGTGCGGGGCTGGAAGGCTCTCCCGTGTGGGCGGCCCGGCTCCCGGCTGGAAGGCGCTCCCGTGAGGGCGGACGGCGCGGGGCTGAGACGCTCCCGTGTGGGCGGCCCGGCTCCCGGCTGGAAGGCGCTCCCGTGTGGGCGGCCCGGTGCGGGGCAGGAAGGCGCTCCCGTGTGGGCGGCCCTGCTCCCGGCTGGAAGGCGCTCCCGTGGGGGCGGCCCGGTGCGGGGCGGAGACGTTGCTCCGGTGGCTGAGGCGGCGTTCTGGCGGCGGCGACCTGAATCCGGGGCTCGGCCGCGGGCCAGTGGATGACATTGTCGGGAGCTTGCGGGTCAAAGGTTGATGCCTGTTTTCCGGAGCTCCCGTGGCAACAACTGCGTCCGCTGGACTGGAGGGCGGCAGCTTCGACCACCCCCGGGCCGCGGAGCTTGAACCGCGGGACTGACTTACCATCGCCCGGTGAGGTATCGCCTCAGCGCAGAGGGAGAAGAGGAGGGAAGAGACAGCAACCCTAAGACTTTTGCCTCCGTCACAGTGAGGAGGTGCTTGGTGAACTCACTGTGGTGGATGTTAATTTGTGTTTATTGTGTGTTGTTTATTATTACATGTATGGCTGCAGGCAACGACATTTCGTTCAGACCGAAAGGTCTGAATGACAAATAAAGGATTCAATTCAATTCAAGTCTTTGAAAGTTCCTTAATTATTCTAGCATTTGAGTATAAAAGTGAGAAAGTCATGAAGCAGCTTTGTAGAACTTTGTTTAAGCCGCATTTGGAATATAGTGTGTAGTTCTGGTTGCCCCTTTAAAGGATGTATGTGAAAGCTTTGGAAAGTGTGCTGAGGAGGTTTACCAGAGTGATGCCTGGATTAAAGGATATTAGCTACAGGGAGAAGTTGGACAGACTTGTATCGTTTTCTCTGTTGTGTTGGAAGTTGAGGGGAGACCCAATAGAAATATATAAAATTATGAAAGGGATAGTTAGGGTAGACAATCAGAACCTTATCCTAGGATGGAAATATCAAGTACTAGGGAGTATTAAGATGTGAGAGGCAAAATTTAAAGATGATATGCAGGGCAAGGTTTGTTTTTTTTTGCGGTGAGTGCCAGGAACGCGCTGCTAGGAGTTATGTGGAGTTAGATATGATAGTGTCATTTAAGTGACTTTTGGATGGGCACATGGCTATGCAGGGAATGATGGGATATAGATGATGAGCAGGGAGATGAACATTATGTTCAGCATAGACATTGTGGACCAAAGGGCCTGTTCCTATGCTGTGCTGTTCTATGTTCCAAGTTTAAAAATACAAAAGTCCTTAAACATTAGTCAAACAATTGATAAATAGAAAACATTAAAAAGGATAAAAACAACAAAAATACTTCAAAATATTAGATCGACATATATTTCAGAACCAAAATGTGAATCCCTTAATATTAAATTAACCCCTTATCGCCATTTGTATCCATTCAAATGAATGCAATCACTATTTTTGCAGCAGATCTAACCTGGCAAATGTTTAGTGGGAAGAATCTTTGGTACATGTACCGGAAAAGTGCAGGAAGTTTGCATCCTCTACCACAACCAGTGAAATGGTTTGGCAAAATTACAGCAAATGTGAAACTAGCACGATTTCTCAGGATAACCATAGCCTATAGATGTTTTTGAAACAACTGAGTGGTTAGATAAAGTAAACCTGTTTGATTCATGTGTGAATTTTAAGAAGATGTCGACAAAGGTGTCATGGAACTGCGTGTTAGTAAATTTCAAGTTGATGGTGAAAGATTGAGAGTTTAATTTATTACCATATAACCATATATTGTCATGTGTACCAAGGTACAGTGAAAAGCTTTTTTGTTGCGTGCTATCCAGTCTGCGAAAAGACTATACAAGATTACAATCAAGCTGTCTGCTGTGTGCTGATGCTGCAAGATTTAAAAGAGTTGGGCGATTGTAATGAATGATAACAGATCCCCTTCTGGGACCAGCATGCAAAAAGTCATAGATAAACAACTGGTTGCTGGATTGTAATAAGAAGTAGCATAAAATTGTGTTGGCCATACAGAAAATAAATCTGCATTTGATCCACTTATACTTACACGCACAGTGTACAAATACAATAAATAATTCAGTCCTAATGAACGAATAAAGATATTCCCAAGAGAAACATCTTCAAGAAGATATGCGTAAGCAGACAGATGACACATACGCTTTTCTACAGTTAAGAGTGAAATAATATAAAGTCATTGAGTACACAATGTAATAGAAAAATCTGAAGGCAAGGTTAAAGGAAGGTAATGGCATAATAAATGTATACAAAACTTTGGATACATCACAAAGAGTCTTTTGTACAGTTCAATGTCATGTTATGTGAAGAACATGGATCAAATACTGCGTACATTCAACATGCAAGTAAAACTGTTTATCTTTGAAGAGATTAGTGATACAAGGGCTGTTTTCAATAGAGCAGAGAAGGACAAGGGGCTAGAGTTTTTTTTAAAGTATTAACACATTTGATAAAAATATGAAATTCTATTTTGTCTTGTTCTTAAGGTGTGAATTTAAAGTTGTGCCAAACTACATGGGCAGACAATGTTTTGTCTTGCAACACATTTGTGATGGAAAGCATTGTATCTTAAAGGCCAAGAATATAAGCAGAAGAAATATAAAGCAGAGTGTGGGCCCATGAGATTAACTTTGGACTGGATTTCACAAAGTCCATCCAGAGGCTGAATGAATTTGGAGCTGCTAACTAACATGATTCTACATGTTTGCAGCAGCAGATTTTCGTAACCACTTTCTCTCCACCATTTTCATGCTCTCTTTCCCCTCAAGAACTTCACCATCTTCCATCAATGTTGCTCTTCCCAACAGAACAGCTATTATTACTCTGCTGGGTCTAGTGGATACAAACCCAAGTCTGCCCGATGCACAACTAGTTCAGATATTTATTAAGTGATCAGACATGTCCTAAAAAGGTTTACTTCAAATTGACTTTTTGTTTTGGCACAACTGATCACTACTTTAGGATCATTGAGAAAAGCCAAGAGAAATCCAAACTCCTTTTCACTATTTCCAGAGGAACAGAAGTTGACCATTTCAGCCTTTTAAAAAGGTTACACTATTGGTTAGATTATAGAAGAAATTTAGAAAAAGGTCATTTGGTCCTTTTTTCATCATTTCGCTTCCTCATTCTGCAGGGCCATTGCCTACTCAAACTGGCGAACCAGTCCATTGTTAGGAACTGCACTTGCATGCACAACCTACAAATTCCAAGAATACCATATTCTCTGGAGAATCAAAACTTTCATTCTGTTAAAGGACCCCAAAGAACAAGCATAGTTCAGGACTGCTCTGGCAATTTGATCTTATCACATCTAAATTATATTCATATTAACTCCTAGAAACAATATAAAACCAGAGTTTGGAGCCCATTCATTACTCTCTGACAGAGCTTGGTTTGGAAACCTAATACTGCACCTCACAAAGATCATCCCTATGCTTCCAGGCACCATGTCTAACATGGACAGGGACGATGGGCATCAGCCAGCTGCTGGTCTCAGTATTTGCACAAACATTTTTCAATGTCGGCATAAATAATATGCCACCAAAAAAAAAGTAAGCACAATCTGTAGAATATGTGCATCAGTGCTGTGGATATCAATAATGGTCTATTATCGAAATACTGTTCACCGGTCCTGGGCCAGATCCTGCCGCAACTGTATTGCCAATGCCCAAAGAAATCGCTGCAACAAGGTGTATGTACAATAGTGGTTTATGCAAGTAATTTTCCATAACATGGATACCTACATCAGCAAACACTACGTCTCCATCCTTATACAGGCAACAAATTGTAGGTGTACAGGGTCTTGGTGAGACCACACCTGGAGTAATGTGTACAGTTTTGGTCTCCTAATCTGAAGAAGGACATTCTTGCCATAGAGGGAGTACAGAGAAGGTTCACCAGACTGATTCCTGGGATGTCAGGACTTTCATATGAAAGACTAGATAGACTCGGCTTGTACTCGCTAGAATTTAGAAGATTGAGGGGGGATCTTATAGAAACTTACAAAATTCTTAAGGGGTTGGACAGGCTAGATGCAGGAAGATTGTTCCCGATGTTGGGGAAGTCCAGAACAAGGGGTCACAGTTTAAGGATAAAGGGGAAATCCTTTAGGACTGAGATGAGAAAAACATTTTGTACACAGAGAGTGGTGAATCTCTGGAATTCTCTGCCACAGAATGTAGTTGAGGCCAGTTCATTGGCTATATTTAAGAGGGGGTTAGATGTGGCCCTTGTGGCTAAAGGGATCAGGGGGTATGGAGAGAAAGCGGGTACAGGATACTGAGTTGGTTGATCAGCCATGATCATATTGAATGGTGGTGCAGGCTCGAAGGGCCGAATGGCCTACTCCAAGCGCTTTTTGATCAATGTATTTACTATCCAGCAAGGACATTTCCAATGCAAAGAAGCTTAGAAACTCAAAATGAAACTCACAAGAGGTGACAATAACCTCTTTAAGAAAGACCAAGTGTAAAGAGCTCTGACTATGACCTTCCACTTTGGTAATAGTCATCTTTGAACTACATCTGTTCAAATCATGGCAGATGTGGACAATAAAAGGAGGGATGAAATTGAGGATTCTCAAATACATGTCAATTGTGATCAAGAACAGATTATGGAACACATAACGACCAAACATTTAATTTATAAACATAAAGCAGATACATTCAACCCTGCCAGATGAAACATTTCAAGCTACAAGAGTAAGTTGCACTACTTTTACACCAGGTAGCCAGCCGTATAGTAAAGATAAATGGAAATTGTCCCTAGTGTGTGTAGGATAGTGCGATTGTACGGGGATCACTGGTCGGTGTGGACTCGGTGGGTCGAAGGGCTTGTTTCCGCCCTGTATCTCTAAACTAAACCGAACGCCAGATCATGGTATTGGGGATTGAGTGCTGACATGGATAGAGAATTGGTTGGCAGACAGGAAACAAAGAGTAGGGATTAACGGGCCCCTTTCAGAATGGCAGGCAGTGACTAGTGGGGTACCTCAAGGCTCGGTGTTGGGACCGCAGTTATTTACAATATACATCAATGATTTGGATGAAGGGATTCAAAGTAATATTAGCAAATTTGCAGATGACACAAAGCTGGGGGGCAGTGTGAACTGTGAGGAGGATGCTATGAGAATGCAGGGTGACTTGGACAGGTTGGGGGAGTGGGCAGATGCATGGCAGATGAAGTTTAATGTGGATAAATGTGAGGTTACCACTTTGGTATAAAAAACAGGAAGGCAGATTACTATCTAATTGGCATCAAGTTGGGAAAAGGGGAAGTACAACAGGATCTGGGGGTCTTTGTTCATCAGTCTATGAAAGTAAGCATGCAGGTACAGCAGACAGTGAAGAAAGTGAATGGCATGTTGTAACAAGAGGAGTCGAGTATAGGAGCAAAGATGTCCTTCTACAGTTGTACAGGGCCCCAGTGAGATCACACCTGGAGTATTGTGTGCAGTTTTGTTCTCCTAATTTGAGGAAAGACATTCTTGCTATTGAGGGAGTGCAGCAAGGTTAATTCCCGGGATGGCGGGACTGTCATATGCTGAGAGAATGGAGTGGCTGGACTTGTACACTCTGGAATTTAGAAGGATGAGAGGGCATCTTATTGAAACATATTAGCAATGTTACAAAATTTTGAGATTTTAAAAATCAAGTCTGTAATTTATCCCATCAGATAAAGCATAAAAATAAGTTTAATTTGACACCTAATTCACTTTCATATCTCAAGTATTTAAAAAGTTATGGCCATTTTCATACTGGGAAATGAGCATCTTGTTCCCTATTGATTTTCTATGGACATAACAAAAAAGCTGTGATCGTGAACAGTCAAAAGCCCATAACTTTCTTAAAAATTAAGAGAACTGAATGAAATTTTCAGTTATCATAGATTGAAGCATTCTGAAACAAATATAAAATAATCTTACTTGGATGACCTGAAATTAAAGCATATAATTAGTTAGTTACCTAATTGTAGCTAATTTCAGACTTCAATTACTAGATCTAAACATCTATCCATTTCTTAATAAATGATTAACATTTTTAAATAGCCTAAATGTCCAAATAATATTCACAAATAATTCACAATAAAACATGATTTTAAAATCTCATTTACATTAATTTATAGGCCAAATGGAAGGAATTTAGTGTTTAATTGCTGTAAATAAATGCCCATTTAAATCAGCTTTCCAGTGGGTCCCTGTGGAACGCGCTGGTTTAGAACGTTCACATTGCGGTAGATTTGTGCCCCAAATGCCGAGAAAAATACTGCGCGATATAATGGGCCCAAATTGAGCTACTCGCAATATTAAACTTAGTATAAAGGGATCTTTAGAAGCCCTTTTTAATGTAAAAATATACAACCTAACTTCTGCTATTTGCTTTATGAGACCCTGCGGTTGCTGGCGGTCGCGGGTTTAGAGATTGATTTTTAAACTACTATAACTATTATTCAAGGCCTTTAAACCTAATAATAGCTTTTGCGACGGGGTCTTCCAGCGATTTTTCGTTAATAATTAACTAGGCTGAACATTTTCGATTGGAACAGCTTAGAGAAAATCGCGTTTTAAACCCGCCCCCTCTAAACGGCGCCAAAATCGCGCACACCCTCAGCAGCAGATCTTCAACGACGCTTCAGGTAGGCTTTGCAACATACCTAAACATATAAGATTGTTAAGGGTTTGGACACGCGAGAGGCAGGAAACATGTTCCCGATGTTGGGGGAGTCCAGAACCAGGGGCCACAGTTTAAGAATAAAGGGTAAGCCACTCAGAACGGAGACGAGGAAACACTTTTTCTCATAGAGAGTTGTGAGTCTGTGGAATTCTCTGCCTCAGAGGGCGGTGGAGGCCGGTTCTCTGGATACTTTGAAGAGAGAGCTAGATAGGGCTCTTAAAGATAGTGGAGTCAGGGGATATGGGGTGAAGGCAGGAACGGGGTACTGATTGGGGATGATCAGCCATGATCACATTGAATGGCGGTGCTGACTCGAAGGGCCGAATGGCCTACTCCTGCACCTATTGTCTATTGTCTATTATCATCCACCTGCAGCTTAATCCACATATTTGTAGATTTCTTTCTGACAACTGCTGATCTTAATCCTGACCATTTGCAATTACAGAGCATCCATCACCTTTGAAGTACAGAATTTCAGGGATGTGCAATCCTGAGTAAAGAAACTTCTTCTGAATCTTAAAAATGCAACACTATATTCCAAGGCCAAGACCCTAGTTCAGATACTGGAGCCAGGAGATGAAGCCTCTCAGCATCCACCGTCTGAATTCTGCTCAATTTAATGTATCCATCTGTACCTCGTGTTCCTTAATTTCAGCATGTATAAATATTTATTAATCCCCACCGTGAAAATTTCAATTGGCCTGGCAGCCATTTGTTTCTGAGTGCATTTTGTTGACTGGAATTTAGAAGGATGAGAAGGGATCTTATTGAAACATTTAAATTATTAAGGAATTGGACACGCTAGATGCAGGAAACATGTTGGGGGAGTCCAGAACCAGGGGCCACAGTTGAAGAATAAGGGATAGGCCATTTAGAACTGAGATAAGGAAAAACGTTTTCACACAGAGTTGTGAATTTGTGGAAATCTCTGCGTCAGAAGGCAGTGGAGCCCGATTCACTGGATGCATTCAAAAGAGAGTTAGATAGAGCTCTTAGAGCTAGCGGAATCAAGGGATATGGGGAGAAGACAGGAACGGGGTACTGATTGTGGATGATCAGCCATGATCACATTGAATGGCAGTGTTGGCTCGTAGGGCAGAATGGCCTACTCCTGCACCTATTGTCTATGTATCTATGTATAAGCTCCATATTTCCACCTGCTGAGTTCAGAAACTCCAATTTGAAGTTTGTGCCCCTTTCATAATTTGTCTGCCATTGAAATACTTTCATTTTTTGATTCATTTGAAACACCTCAAAATGTTGCCGATGCTCTGTCAATTAATCTTTTTGACACTTCTGAATTTTATTTTAAAGTAAGATTTACAAGAAATATGCAAGATAGGTAAGCGAGTATAACAAAGGAAGAGGTCAGCGCTGAAGCAGCTGGATGGTTGAAACAGGCATGAGAGGTCCACCAGACGAATTTCTAAAAAAGAAAACTGCCTGCATTTTAAGACTCCTTGTCCATACTGCGGTTGTCATTGTAAGGTTAAACTCTATTTGAAAACTCTTTTGCCTTTGTAGTTAAGAGGATTAAGCAGTTTTAAAAATGTAATTTTATAACAGTAATTGACTTTTGCTTACAGATCAGTGAACAGGGAACTGGATCTAATGGTGATAATAAACAGTGAAAGTGTGTGTAGATTACAAGCTTTACAATACAAATCTTTATTTCAGCAGCCACCATTAGCTCAAGCTGAAACAGTAACAAGCATATCAATAACCCCAATACAAATGCACACAGAGTGTACACCGCACATTCTAAGGGCTGGTGATAAGTGATCCTTCAGTGATAATACTTGAAATGAAAACACTAAATCACTAACATTCCGTGAACCTCTGGCATTTAGATTTTTAAAAATGTAGGGCGTGTTGGAGGCAGAATAACGTAGTTAACAGGAAAAGCAACATGAAGTGGAATCAAAGGAACACAAAGTGCTGGTAAAACTCAGCGGATCAGGCAGCATCTCTGGAGAATATGGACAAGTGGTGTTTTGGGTTTAGTCTGAAGAAGGGTCCCGACTCAAAATGTCACTTATTCATGTACTTCAGAGATGCTGCATGACCCGCTGAGTTACATCAGCACTTTGTGTCCTTTTGAGTAAACTAGCTTCTTCAGTCCCATGTTTCTACATGAGGTAGAATCCGTTTTATTAAAACTAACTTACACCAAGTGATTCAGCAATCGATTATACTTGCCCAATAATGAAAAAACCAAGGGAACTGCAACTATGACCATGTCTATTGCATTGTTTCATCTAAATTAGCGCCAAAAAAAATCTCTTTTTTTTAGGAAAAAGGAATTATAGAGATAGCATTGAAGCAGACTCTTCAGCCCTTGCCGACCCCTTTGTCAAGTTCGTCGACAACGCCACCGTTGTGGAACGAATTACAGATGGCGATGAGTATAGAAGTGAGATCTACTGATTGACCAAATGGTGCCAGCACAACAACCTGGCTCTCAATACCAATTAAACCATGGAACTGATTGTGGACTTGGAAGAGGAAAGATGACCTACAATCCTGTTTATATCAGAGAGATGGTGGAGAGAGTCAAAAAACTTCAAATTCCTGGGTGTGCATATTTCCGAAGATCTTTCCTTATAAGGAAAGCACATCAGCGCCTCTACTTCCTGAGAAGATTACGGAGATTTGGTATGTCAAAGAGGATTCTCTTTAACTTCTACAAGTGCACAGTAGAGAGCATATTGACTGGTTGCATCATAGTCTGGTTCGGCAACTTGAATGTCCAGGAGCGGAAAAGACTGCAAGAAGTTGTGATGAAGTTGTGATGCCCAGTCCATCACCAGCTCTGACCTCTCCACCATCAAAGGGATTTATCGGAGTCGCTGCCTCAAAGAGGCAGCCAACACTATCAAAGACCCACACCATCCTGGCCTCACACTCATTTCACCACTGCCATCGGGAAGAAGGTACAAGGGCCTGAAAACTGCAACGTCCAGGTTCAGGAACAGCTTCTTCCCTATAGCCATCAGGCTATTAAACACTACAACCTCATATAGGCTCTGAACAACAATAGTAAGAATTTCATTGTTCTATCTGGGACATATTACAATCAAATACTCTTAACCACCCATTTTACACGTCCTTTTGCTGAACCATTATATTCTTCCCTCATCTCACAAGTCCCATCCCTGATTCCCAGATTCTACCATTTACCTACAAGCCAAAAGCAACATATAGTGGCCAACTGACCCACCAACCCACACAATTTTGGGAAGTGGTAGGAAACCAGAGCACCCGGAGGAAACCCACAAGGTTACAGGGAACCCCACATAGATGGCACTCGAGGTCAGGATCAAGTCCAGGTCATTGGGGACTGTGAGATAGCAGCTGTATTATCCACTGTGCTACTATTAAAAAGATGATTAATATAATCCGCAAAACAGTAACAAATTACTTATCTAAAAAGTGTGAGCCTTCTGAGAAAAAAGCAAAAATGAGTTTCCGGGAAAATAAACCCATCCTCAGTTAAAGCAATTTTTTTTCAGTCGATCACCTGTCTGAATCTATTTTCAACCCGAGAGGGTTTTTACTTAAATTGTGTCATGGTATCAATTAAGTGGGTTGAGCAGCATGGTTTTAGTGTGGGTAGGGCGAGTCCCACATATTTCAAAAGGTTAGCACGTTAATATGTTTCCGAGAACATGCTGGCGTTTCGCTCCTCGAGTTCACTTATTCAGAGCTTGTGAGAAAAGAAAACCCTTTCAGTTGTAAACCTCTTCTTGAAATAAAACTTCACAAGTAAAAATCTTAAAACCACAATAGCACGGGCATCAGTTGAGCAACCTAATGTACATTTAACAATAATTAAACTGTGTTGGACACAAAGTGCTAGAGTAATTCAACGGGTCAGGCAGCATCCCTGCGGAACATGGATAGGTAATGTTTCTGGTCGGGAAGAAGAAGGGTCCCGACCCGAAACGTCACCTCTCCATGTTCGCCAAAGATGCTGCCTGACCTGCTGAGTTACTCCAGCACCATGTGTCCTTTTGTGTAAACCGGCATCTACAGTTCCTTGTTTCTACAACTAGACTGTGCTGCACGTTTCAGAGTCATTTTGAAATAGGACATTCCAAACTTCAATAGAAGACTTGAACCTACATCTCATTCAAACAGATAGTATCAGAGAAAGAAAAGTTCATATTTTGAAAGTATAGTTAAAACGAGCAACATTCTGAACGATTGTCTCAATGCTCTTTTTTTTCTACAAGTTATTCACAACCTAAGCAAACCATTCATGAGGAAGAAAACAGCAAACTAGCTTGATGACTGCCAATAAAACTACCTACTGTATGTGTAAGAGCAACCCACTGTGACTCAAGCATGATTCTTTTCTCCCCATCTGCAGAGAAATGCCACAATACAGAAATTATCATTTGGTGATGTAAACCCACATCCTACAACACCACATCACAGCATCTTTGTACCTTCATGAGTGTTGGATAAAGAAGTGTTCCACAGAAGTGCTTAAAGCTTGAGCTGTCCTTTTCAAAGTAGCTGTAAAATGTATAGTTGAGTGCAGTTATTGTTAACTTACGTATGGGCTGTTCATATGATGTTGATCGTCAAACCTGCAATTAAACGGATTTACTATGAACATTGCTTTATCCTGATCAAGATTCAGTGGAAGAGGAAATTCACAACTATTAACTGAAATTGTGATATCATTTATCTTGCATCTGGGGTATGAGCTACAATAAAATGACCATACATAAACAGTGTTGTCCATTTAAACTTTGCTTTGCTGACATAATTTGAACACTGATTTTTCCGATTGCCTGATTTTCGAAGCAATGGACACAGTAGTTTGTATGCAAATTTATCAGAGTTTCGGGAAAGTAAAGCGTGAGATTATTCCTTAGCCCTTGATAATGCTCCCCTGAGAAATTGTGCCTATGTTGCAGGTTGGAATGGAAACACATTATTTAAATGGCTGCATTATTCAATTTAATTTTCCCTAATAGAGCTTAAAATTAATCATGGACCAATCCATGCAATTTTTACTGAAAGATTAGTACACTGCATCTGCCCCATCTGTGTGCATCACTCAGCACCAACTGCAAATTGCTCAGTACATTCTTTAACCAAAATCAGCACTGCATCACATTCAACTAGGTTACCGCAATTGCCTAAATGGATTCAAAACAAAAATCGCTTGGTGAAAACAGTTAGCCGAGCAACATGTTTGGAAGCACTGTCAGGGCTATTGTAACTGCTCACTCAGATTCTTGAATTTGTATCCAGAGTTACAAGGACCGTTGATTCAAGCTTCAATCCCGCCAGGCCATCTGAGAATTAAAATGTGTCATTAAAATTAAAAACTACGGTGACCACAAAACTGCGGGATTGTTGAAAAAAGCCCAACTCGCCTCCGAAATGGGAGAATCTGTCATTTCACGGAGTTGGGCTGATATGTCAATCCTGACGCACCTCTGCGAACGGTAGCTTTATGAAATGTAGTTCAGAGACAAAAGAGGAATGAACAAGAAAGACTATGCTTTGTCATCCACATCCATAGCCCATAAATGAATACATAGAAGAAAATTAGCCTCACGGCCAGATCATGGCGAGGGATGGCAGAAAATGACAAGGATGGTCTGCGTTAGGGCAAAACATAGCAGTACTTAGATAATCAGGTGGATGAATAGGGATGGTACTGAGAGAAATAAAATAACAAATTGTTTTACATAAACTGCAAACAGCAAAAGTGTTACATTCAGCAATGTTGAAATTGTTCATTATTGTCCAGTTCAGAAAGCAGCCAACTGTCCAATCTCAGAAAGTGAGCGTAAACTCTAAATGGAATTGTAATGAACATCCAACTATCAAACAGATGCACAGTGTATCCACCAGGTTTCCAAAAAATGTATGGCAGTCAAAAGGGGCTGTCCCACTGCGGCGACCTAATCCACGAGTTCTGGCGAGTTTGCCCTCGACTCATGCTCGCAGCATGGTCGACACGAGGTCCTAGGAGGTCTTTGTAACTCTCCTTCATGCTCGAGATTAGTCTTGTTGGATGACTGCTTCATTTTTTGACATCCTGCTAGTGGAATTGACAATTGTACAACCTTTCCCACTTCTAATTAAATGAGAGATGATCAGAGATGAGGCAGCTGAAGTTGGATAGTTCACTACCTCAAGGAAGGCCTGCTGCATGTCCTGAGCTCTGTATGATTGACTTCCTTTTTACTCATGACTATTCGCTTAATGCAAGCTTAGAACTAGGAAAGCTTGAACAAATATAAAGAACAAAGAGGAAAAGAGAATCTCAAAAATCAAGAACCAGTGATGTTACCAAATCCCTACATCTCTGTCACCTGTGTGAAAGGAACTGTTGAGCCCAGATTTGATCTGATCAGCCAGCTCCGTACATATTGGAGCATTATAGACTGGATATCGTGGTCTTTCTTGAAAATGAGCAACAAACAGCAAGTGTTATTTCGTGTAGGAAGGAACTGCAGATGCTGGTTTATACTGATGATAGACACACAATGCTGAAGTAACTCAGCGGAACAGGCAGCATCTCTGGAGAGAAGGAATGGGTGATGTTTTTGGGTCGAGACCCTTCTTCAGACCCTCTTCAGTTTTTTTTCTTATTCTCTAACTGTTCCCACTTATTGACCATGATCACTCTTGTTTTACCCTATTAGACATCCTTCCTTCCTCATCCCTAAAGTTTAATAAGCTTATTTACTCTCCTTCCTAGTGCTGACAAAGGGTCCTCCACTTGAAACATTCGCTCTGTTTCTCTGTCCACAGCTGTGCCTGACCTGCTGAGTATTTCCAGTATTTCTGAAAACTGTAACGTCCTGATATAATGTATTTCCTGAGTATTTCTGTTTTGTTTCACATTTTCAGCTTTTGTAGTTTTTTTTATATGTTCACTAATTCTAAATCAGTTGCTCTCACTTTTATGAAGCGACATGCCCAACATAATACATTTATAATCATAATATTACATCAATTTTTTTTGATTTTCCACTACAATGAGATCTCAAGTACAGATTACAGTGCTTCTTTTTATTTTCCACTTTTGATCAATCCATTATAATTGATTACTTATTTCTTGACCTAATCAAAGAGTGGAAACACTAATTGAAATGGCATTTGCAGCTAATTGTTGACTAGTAGTTGAAAGACTTTTTATTGCACCTTTCATGACCCGACTGCAGTTCCTATTATTTCATGAGTTCAATCACAGCAGACCTGTGGAACTCCCAGAAAATCAGTGGGAACATCACTAGGATCAGCAGGTTTACGTGGATAGAAAAGGTTTAAAGGGATGTGGGCCAAGCAAAGCAGGTTGGACGAGTATAGAAGGGGCAGATCTTGGGCAAGTTGGGCTGAATGGCCTGTTTCCGTGCTATTACCAAAAATGCCATGGACGCCAAATTACTACTTCTACTGATCAGTGCCAAAGAAAATCTATCTGGACTTAGGGGTAGATTTAGTTAAAGCTTCTTCCTGAGTGGAAAGAAGTGCATGGAGGCTGGGGTGGGGGTAGGCAGAGTCTACTCTGCCATTCAGTCAAGACTGATTTATCTCTCCCTCCAAACCCCATTCTCCTGCCTTCTCTTCATAACTCCCTGACACCCATACTAATCAAGAATCTCTCTATCTCTGCCATGAAAATATCCATTGCCTTGGCCTAGACAGCCTTCTTTGGCAAATAATTCCACAGATGCACCACCCTCTGACTAAAGAAATTCCACCTCATTTCCTTCCTAATTGAACGTTCTTTAATTCTGAGGCTACGACCTCTAATCCTAGACTCTCCCACTAGTGGAAACATCCTCTCCACATCCACTCTATACAAAAGCCTTACACTATTCTGTATGTTTCAATGAGGTCCCCCTTCATTCTTCTAAACTCCAGCAGGTACAGGTTTCCTGGGATCATTCTTGTAAACCTCCTCTTGACCTTCTCCAGAGCCAGCACATCCTTCCTCAGATATGGTGTCCACAATTGCTCACAATACTCCAAATGCAGCTTGACCCAGTGCCTTATAGAGCCTCAGCATTACATCCCTGTTTTTGTATTCTAGCTGTCTTGTAATAAATGTTAGCATTACGTTCGCTTCCTTTACCACCGATTCGGCTTGCAGATTAACTTTTTGGGAATCCTGCACCAGCATTCCCAGGTCCCTTTGCACCTCTGATTTCTGGATTTTCCCCCCATATATAAAATAGTCTATGACTTTATTCCAAATGAACAATACTACAAAAATGCATGACTCCACACTTTGCTACACTATATTCCATCTGCCACTTCTCTGCCCACTATTCCAACCTGTCCAAGTCCTTCTGCAGAGTCCCTGCTTTCTCTACAATACCTGCCCCTCCACCTATTTTTGTATCATCCACAAACATGGCCACAAAGCTTTCAATCCCCTCATCCAAATCATTAATATATAACGTGGAAAGTAGTGGCCCCAGCACCGACCCCTGTGGAACTTCACTGGAAGCCAACCAGAAAAAGCCCAAACTGGATGGACTACACTAAAATAGTTTTAGCTGTATTTCATTGCATGATGATGAGATAAATCATAAATTGTGTTGAGAAAGATTGACCAGATTGAGGTTCCCATCCACTTTGAGGATTCAGTCATATTAAATCATCCTCAGTTTCCTAATTGAATCGGATCCCTACCAGGACAAAAACAACACTTGGCAAAGACTGGGTGATGATGAATAGAAAAGGGAAAAAAACAAATACCCATTTATCTGAGATAACAGCTTCAATATTTTATGGAGTCTGCATTTTCTCTATCATGCTTCAGGAAGAATAGTTCAAAGCCATGTGGACCATGCGTTCAGAAGGTCAACTGTATGTTAGAATCCATCCTTTTAATAGATTATCTGTAGTCAGGCAATAATTCCTCTTACAAGGTTATGGCTGGAACTGTATCACTGAGATTGTCAGTGCTTAAGACAGACTTCAAAGTTTATGGCCGCAACACAGGGGCTATGGTAGCATAACCTCAAGATAATAGGAATTCAAAGATTTCATACAAGATAAAATAGAAAGGCTCCAGAGAGACAGCAAAATTTAACCTCTCCAGAAATTATCTCTTTTGTGTGAAGATTTAAAAATAGTTAACATGGAATTACTGATCCAAACATACAAGAAAATGCATCATTATGAAAAACGCACGACTCAATGCAAATCATCTGTCACCAGCCTTGATTGGTTCTGGTCTTTCCTTGCTTCCAGATTCCACTTATTCCCCTACGACCAGTCTGAGGAAGGGGCCCCAACCCGAAACGTCATCTGGTCTTTCTCCAGGGATATCACCTGACCCGCTGAGTGACTCGAGCATTTTGTGTCGATCTTCAAAAATATTATGTTCAATATTGAAATCACCTGCATAAATGCAGTGCTTGAACCTTTCACGGAGTTCTCTCAGTCCACATGATGTTAAGTGTAGCAGCATCACTTACTGCAGCCAAGGATCAAAGCCAAGATTTTTTTTTTACTTCGCCCTGTTACAATTTTCATCTTTAAGATGTTCTTTAAAACCTTCCTCATTCACCGACGTTTATGGGCCTGTCCCACTTAGGCGACTCTTTAGACGACTGCCAGGGACTAGTTTTAATGGAATTCACCTACGACACCTGGCGACAACCTACGACAACCTACGTCAACCTACGAGAACCTATGACAGCAAAAGTTGTCGCCACTGTTGCAGAAAGATTTTCACCGTGTTGAAAATTTTGCAGCAGTCGCCTGTAGTCGCCCAAAAAAATGCCAAAGTGATACAGACCTATTAGGCTAACTCATCTAAAAAAACCTTTTTAGTTCACTATCAATTTTGTTGACAATACTACTGCACAGTGCCTTAGGGTGTTATGCTATATTAAAGGTGTTATATAAATATAAATAAATGCTGGTATTGGTGCCTTTTTAAAGTCATTACCCATCATTACAGTATTGTAACACATCATTTACTACAGCACAATTAATACATCCTAACTACAACACCATAAATTCTTTATGCTTGAAAACACACCACAAAACTAATTTTTTTTTACACGTAGCTTACATTTATTTCTCATATATATTTGCTCGATGCAGGTTTGGCAACTTAATTTTAATATTTTCATGCAGAAATTGAACTTTGCTTTAATGTTTTATTTTAGAAATCAAGTGCATTTTCACTGCAGTTGCTCAAAGGAACATTAGTGAGTCAACTATCCTTGCTGCTTCCCCAATGACCATGAGACATCTGTCCTTGTGCTTCAGACTTCCACTCAGCCATCCACTCAAGACAATGTTTTTGGGCAGGGGATTGTTAACTGAAAATAAACACTTGAGGAGGTGGCAGCCAATTTAGAAGTTGAGCCAAATAACAAATACCTAAATGAGTATTGAGTCAGACCTGCCATTTCCTAACAGCACATGGTGAAAACAACACAAGGGAGACAGACAGACAGACACACACACACAGTCTGTCAGCCTGGTTGGATCAGAAAAGGAAGTTTAGCCGAGCATAGGGTCAAGTCAGAATCAGAAAACACGTCAGGGAAATTTAAACTATGGTTTATTATTGTCGGTTTTTTCCCTAATTTCACAAGAAACTCACTGCAATGTATTTTAATTGAAACTGCCCCCTTCCTTAATTCATGTGTTTTCAGTCAAATAAAACAGTTTAGGTCCCAGTAACATTGAATGGTTCTAAATCCACCTGCTGAGAGGTTGGAATACATATGATGGCATAACAGATATTGTGCCAGATCTTACTGGCACAGGTCCACTGTTGCTGCCTGTAATCACCCCATGACCAATACTACTAGATCCCGATGCAGAAGGTCAGAAGTATCTTGTACTCTCGCAGTGGGGCCTGAGCAGCAGCAGAGCATTCGATGAATTATACATTGAAAGTTGGACAAATGGCAAAACCACATCCCTAACAATGACATCTGCCTAAACCACTGGGGTTTTAAAATGTCTCTGAATGTTTCCGACTTTCAAAATCAATTCAAAAATTGTTGAAAATGAAATGGATATATATAAAGAATTATTATAAATACTTTTAAACTAAAATAAGTGTTCAATCCATGAATTAAGAGTTTAATTGTCATATGTACCAAAATTAAACGATTAAATTCTTACATGCAATAGGTTTGACAATAGACTATAGGTGCAGGAGTAGGTCATTTGGCCCTTCGAGCCAGCACTACCATTCAATGTGATCATGGCTAATCATCCTTGTACCCCATTCCTGCCTTCTCCCCATATCTCTTGACTCCGCTATCTTTAAGAGCTTTATCTAGCTCTCTTGAAAGCATCCAGAGAACCGGCCTCCACTGCCCTCTGAGGCAGAGAATTCCACAGACTCACAACTCTCTGTGTGAAAAAGTATTTCCTCACCTCCGTTCTAAATGGCTTAACCCTTATTCTTAAACTGTGGCCCCTGGTTCAATACAATACAATACAATACAATACAGTTTTATTCGTCACATTGCACATAAAGTGCAAGTGAAATGAATTTGTCAGCAGCGGTACAATGATAAAGAACACACAATTCACAATAAAAAAATTAACACAAACATCCACCGCAGCATTCATCACTGTGGTGGAAGGCACAAAAATTTGGCCAGTCCTCCTCCATTTTCCCCCGTGGTCGGGACCTCAACCCTCCGCAGCCGTCGCTGCGGGCGTCCAGATGTGCAGACGGGTAAAAGTCCAGGTAAGTCCAGAGTCGGCTCTTCCCCACCGGAGATCGCGGCTTCAGGTTGGTGTAGGCCGCAGGCCAGCGGTCGTAGATTTAAAGTTGCCGCCGGACTCTCCCAACATCGGAAACATGTTTCCTGCCTCTAGCGTGTCCAAACTAGGCACTGCCTACCCTGACTAAAATGATAAAATGTAATTATTAAATATAAATAGTAAAGGCATGGGAGAACTATGCCTATCTAAGAGATCGATCTCTTAGGTAGGCATAATTCTCTGTGCCTTTCATCCGCAGTACTTGCAACACGCAAAGGTCTGTGCAGCCCACATGTCGTCGGCACTGCTTCAAGCCGTCAATGACAAGCGGGGCTGAAGGCAGCTGATATTCTGCCTTTGCAGTAGCCTACTGCGCATGCGCAGCGCAAGTTTCTTGGCGGGTTTTTCAAAAATGGATTGCCATTATCTGAAGATTATCCAAAAACGGTGTGCTCCCGTTTTTCCCACCATCTCTCCACCTGCCGTCACCCTTTACCCCCCACACATTCAGTAATTCAGAATGCAGGAGACTTGGAAGCCTTGGGCAAATTGAATTGTTATTGTCTTTATTTTTATTTTTTATTTTTACGGAGAGAACAATCTACGCATGCGCGGTTTACGATTTTTTTTTTAAAGCCGACTGACTGCCTACCCTGAGTAATCACTCACGGCACGTGCCTGGTCCAAACCCTTAATAATCTTACATGTTTCAATAAGATCTCCTCTCATGCTTCTAAATTCCAGAGTATACAAGCCCAACCGCTCTATTCTATCAACATATGACAGTCCCGCCATCCCGGGAATTAACCTTATGAACCTACGCTGCACTCCCTCAATAGCAAGAATGTCCTTCCTCAAATTTGGAGCCCAAAACTGCACATAGTACTTCAGGTGTAGTCTCACTAGGGCCCTGCACAACTGCAGAAGGACCTCTTTGCTCCTATACTCAACTCCTCTTGTTATGAAGGCCAACATGCCATTCGCTTTCTTCACTGCCTGCTGCGCCTGCATGCTTTCTTTCAGTGACTGTAAACAGAGTACTCAATAGATAACATTATAAATATTTTTTTTAAGTTCAATTAATAAAAAATATAATATGGTGTGAAACAAAACAAAGCCTAATGTTCAACGGTTTCAAAGATAATTTATTGTCGCATGTACCAATTAACAACAGCCAAATAACAACAGTACTGTTCAGAACCACCAGCACATACTATATCACCAATGTTGAGCAAGCATGAGAACAATTTAACCTCACCTCAGATATGTACCCTTCTAACAGTCCATGAAGACTCATGGCCGATGGGACTCTGGACATGGAGAGGGCAAATGGAATTAATCTGAAGAAGGATCTTGACTCAAAACGTCACTTATCCATGTTCTCCAGAGATGCTGCCTGACCTAGACACAAAGTGCTGGTGCAACTCAGCGGGTCTGGAAGCATCTCTGGAGAAAAGAAAAATGGGACATTTCGAGCCATAAACCTTCTTCAGACTGGTGTCTTAGGAACCCTTCAGTCCAAAGAAGGGTTTCGACCAGAAACGTCACTCTTTCCTTTTTTCCAGAGATGCTGCCTGACCCGCTGAGTTGCTCCAGGACTATGTGTCTACCTTTGGTATCAACCAGCATCTGCAGTTCCTTCTTACACATACTGTCTAACCTGCTGAGTTTCCACAGCACTTTGTGTTCCTTTTGGAATTAATCTAGCGTGAGTTTTTGACTGGAATGCACAAGAAGGAACAAATGACCTCCTGCATCATCAATTTCTCGATTTCTTGATTTCATCTATACTGGCACTCTCCCAAATTATGTTATGGTATGATTAGATATTTGAAAGTGCAGCAAACTCCTGAATACACGTAGCAGATAGGGCTTACGGGAAGAAGAATTACCGAGAATATATATATTCATTGTTATTGTGGTAACTCACTGATGCACTTAACAGCAATTAATTAGTTAAACGAATACATGGTCTGACTCATCAGGTAATACCTCAGAAATAAGTTGTGTTTAGCACAACTCCGGATCTAAGACAAGCAAAAGGTGAATAAATACTAACTTTTTTTTTAAATGACTGGCTCCAGTGAAGTTGCAAGCTACAATTCATAGATAAAGGTAGACAAAAATGCTGGAGAAATTCAGCAGGTGAGGCAGCATCTATGGAGCGAAGGAAATAGGCAACGTTTCAGGCCGAAACCCTTCTTCAGACTGATGCAGGGTGGGGGGGGGGCGGGAAGAAGAAAGGAAGAGGAGGAGCCAGAGGGCTGAGGGAGAGCTGAGAAGGGCAGGAGACAGCAAAGGCTACCGGAAATTGGAGAAGTCAATGTTCAGGCCACTGGGGTGCAGACTGCCCAAGCGAAATATGATGTGCTGCTCCTCCAATTTCCGGTGGTTCTCACTCTGGCAATGGAGGAGGCCCAGGACAGAAAGGTCGGATTCGGAATGGAAGGGGGAGTTGAAGTGCTGAGTCACAGGCTCTTGATTGTTACACACGATTATTTGTTTATATTTATGAGAAGCTTTCTGTAGCTCCGCAGTACTCCAAATGTTCAGAGGTATGTTTCTACACCACTTCCTTCCGTTTATGCCAGCAAGCTACTCCGCCTTCTTCACTTGCCCACATCAGTTCACAACAGCATTCTCCTTTTCCTCCCCATAATTTTCTATCACCCTCCTTCTCTTGGCTCTTTCCTCCCGCATTTAGAAAAGTAATATCTATTCCTCTTTTCACCCCATTGCAAGATGACATGCATCTCCACACCTCTCCCCAGTCCTTCGATGTGAACACATGCCGTATCAAAATAATAAAACAAGACAAAAGTCATTTAAAGTATATTGGCTTAATAGACTAGATAGGTGTTTGTGCTCAGAGCATATTCTGGCCTCTACCAGGTGATGCCAGAGGGCATTCCACACCATTAGACAAGGCCTCACTGTGACGGACTGAGCTGCATCCTGGTTGTAAGTTCTTGTACTTATTTATTATTACAGTAGAGTTGTGCCTTGCAGCGTCAGGTTCGATCCTGGCTATAGGTGCTGACGGTACGAGTTTGTACGTTCTCCCCATGAATGCATGAGTTTTCTCCAAGATCTTCGGTTTTCTCCCACACTCCAAAGACGTACAGGTTTGTAGGTTAATTGATTTGGTATATGTGTAAATTGTCCCCAGCATGCGTAGGACAGTGTTGATGTGCGGGGATCACTGTCGGTGTAGACTCAGTGGGCCAAAGGGCCTGTTTCCGCGCCGTATGTCTCACCTAAACTAAACTAAAATTACAGTCAGATGAAAAAGCTTTTACACTGAAGAGTAAATTGGTAAGTAACAATTAATTGAATTTTGTTTAAATTGCATTTAAATATGTTTAAAGGTTAGAAGTTTCTAATATTTAAAATGATAAGCATGTTATTTATCAATTTATTTTATTGTGAATATATTTTATTTTGGAAAAAACATGTTTTGAATTCCAGGAACATTCAGAAATATTCTTGCTTTTTCAATAACTTTGCTAGCTGGAGGAGTTGTGCACAGGTCACGGAAAACACACCTATACTTGTTGGACCTCATCTCAACTGATGAAGTCATCTCCAGGACACAAGTTCACAAAAGCAGATCTGTTCTTGGAAACTCCACACTTTCTTTTGAAGTTTGCAACGACCACACATTTTGGGACAAATGGAACTCTAGATGAAATTCATTCCTCAGGTCACTTGTGTATGGATTGATTGTATTCATGTACAGTATTATGACTTAATTGGATAGCATGCAAACAAAAGCTTTTCACTGTATCGTGTAAAACATTACAATCATAAACCAATACCAATGTCTTGTCTAATGGTTCATTATTGTCACATGTATCAAGCTACTGGGAAATTTGTTTATTTGCATGCAGTTCAGCAAAGTATTGCTACACATAAGCACAATCCTATATTAAGTACAAAGTATATAGAAACATTCCACCGAGAAAAAATACGTCACCAGGTTTTAGCGCCATTTTCAAAGTCCAAGTTGCTTTAAGTGCAGCTAGCTATAAAAGCCCGTTGACCTGTGGTGTTGCAGGGACGGCCTGGCCAACCAAAGTTGTGTTTTAATCAATCAGGTATCTCTGCCCCATCAGTTTAGTTGGTAGCACTGTTACCTTTTAGTGATGTCTCATCAAGCTTTCACAACATAACCTTATGGGCCTGTCCCACTTAGACGATTTTTCAGCGGACTGCCGGCGACTGTCATTCGCCGGCAGTCGCCTGAAAAACCGGGAACTGGAATGGCGACTGTCAGAGTGGTACACACACACACACACACACACACACACACACACACACACATCGCAAAGGCGGGGGCCAGGGTAAGCAGGGGGAGCGCTGTCTGAAATTCACACGGTGCAAAGCCAAGGTGATACAGACACACACCACGATGAACAGGAAGGTTAAGACGGCTAGCACAATGTCCTTTAAAAGAGTGGGGAGGGGAGAATGGGGGAGAAGGAATGGAGACACTTTTAAGAAGCCAGACAACTTTTAATAAGCCAGAGATACACAGATGTGAAGTTTGGCAGGCATTTAACATTAACTGGCGGTTATCCTTGGTTCTGAAAACTCGTGCTTACTTTTTTTTTCCCCAATGAGCCAATGAAATTCAGCAAAGGTGATTAACTAAAATTACCTATGACTACCTCGACTACCTATAACTACATGGTGACCCCGCTACAACTGCACCAACGACTACATGATTATCGATTTTCTCCAATGCGACCAATTTTTGGTCGCAGAAAATGTTCAAACATGTTGAAAAATTTGCGGCGACCATACTGAGGCCGCGACTAGTTCCCAGAATGCGGGAACTCCTCGCGACCATGAAGGAGACTCACCAGAGACCATCAGCGAACATGTGGCGACTATGTGGCGACCATGTGGCGAGCGCAGAGTCTCCTGCACTCGCCTAAAATGTCACCTAAGTGGGACAGGCCCATTATGCTCTAGAAAAGAACTGTCAACCATACAGGTTTACTTCCAAAAGGCAAAAGTGAATTTAGTGAATAAAAAGAAACAAAAAAGAGCGAACTACCACATAATATCATTTTTCACTACATCTGAAACCATAGCACCATTGGAATGTTTCAGTTTATTTCCTGAATACTAATAAAGTAATTATTGGTCATAATGTTTCCTTCGGGAGCCATAAGAAAGCAGTGTTATAGTGAAGGGCAAGTTGCAATGAAGTGCAAGGAACCTGCACTTGATAATAATTATTTAGCAAAATGACTAATTTACCTTATGATTTTTGAGGAACATTGCCTAACACTAACGATTCAAAAGCTTTTAGGGAGCCATAAATAACACACTTTATTTTGTAGCTGGTGGTTAACCTAGAGTTACTGTAATGGAGAAATTGTCTGTACAGTAGGCCCTTTACTTTCACTTTCCCTTCCATTAACCAGCATTTCAAGTAAGAAATATTCTGTATTTTGAAATTTTCATACGTCAGGACTTATTTCATTGATTCAAAAGGGGGTAACTAATGCACCTCACTCTGAAAAATTAATACAATACCATGTGTTTAAATAGATTTACAAATCCATGTTATTTATAATTCAGAAATCTTACCACATAATTCTCAAATACTAATAGTTCTACACTCAAAATATTCAATATCAGTCATACACTCTCCACGTTTCTAGGTATTTATGAAGGGGATTAGGAAAATATATAATGAAATAAAACATACATTAAGACCCAAGGGAAAACACAACAGAAAAGTATCAAGAGTGAAAAGATGAAATTGAAATCTAGCATCTTACATTGCTTAAACTCCAGTCTAGAAACTTGAATTAATTCATTGTAGTAAATTTATACTAATCTGTTTGTCAATGGTTTGTCATCCAGCTCACCAAATTCTGCTTCCCGGGCATCCTTTAAGCACACTAGAGTCTAATTTTCTGCATTCTTTTTTAACACAATTGAAGAATAGATCGCATGGCATCCAGGGAGACCTAACTGCCTGGGTACAGAATTGGCTTCACGAAAGGAAGCTGAGTGTGGTGGTGGAAGGTTGTTTCTCGGACTGGAGGCTTGTGACTATGTAGTATGCCTCGGGGATCAGTGCTGGGCCCATTGCTGTTTGTGGTTTACATCAGCGATTTAGATGAGAATGTGCAAGATGATTAGTAAGTTTGCAGATGACCCTAAAGTAAGTGGTATTGTTGACAGTGAAGAGGGTTATTAAAAATTACAACTGAGCAAGTGGACTGAAGAATGGCTATTGGAGTTTAATGCAGATAAGTGTGAGGTGTTGTATTTTGGGAAGTCAAAACAGGGCAGGCCCTGGAGAGTGCTGCAGAGCAGAGGGGTTTAGCAGTACATGTATATAGTTCTCTGAAAATTGTGTCACAGGTAGAGAGGGTGATAAAGAAGGCTTTTGGTACATTGAGCTTCATCAATCAGGGTAATGAATATAGGTGGGACGTTCTGTTACAGGACATTGGTAAGTCTGCATTTGTAATATACTGTTCAGTGTTTGGTGACTTAGCTATAGGAAGGATGGTGTTAAGCTGGAAAAAAGTGCAGAGAAGATTAACGAGGATGTTGCCAGGACTTGAGGGCCTGAGCAACAGGGAGAGATGGGCTAGGACTTTATTCCTTGGAGAGCAGGAGGCCAAGGGATGACCTTACAGAAATGTATAACATCACAAGGATGAAGAGTGGATAGATAGTGAATGCTCAGAGTGTTT
This sequence comes from Amblyraja radiata, assembly GCF_010909765.2. Taxonomy (NCBI): domain Eukaryota; kingdom Metazoa; phylum Chordata; class Chondrichthyes; order Rajiformes; family Rajidae; genus Amblyraja; species Amblyraja radiata. The sequence goes on from NC_045962.1 coordinate 68,178,383, forward strand.
TACGCAGGGTTGGGGAATCAAGAACCAAAAGGTTTAAGGCATGAGTGGAAAAATATAAAAAGAACCTGTTCGGCAAGCCAGAGTGTGGTGGGTATATGGAATGAACTTCCAGAGGAGATAGTTGAAGCCGGTACAATAGCAACATTTAAGAGGGATAAGTACATGGATGGATAGGTTAGGATTAGAGGGATGTGAACCAAATGCAGACAAATGGGATTAGCTTCGCTGGGGCATTTTGATGCCATAGACGAGTTGGGCCGAATGGCCTGATTCTCTACTCTATGACTCTAATGGGATTCCAGTCCCTGCACTCCCTTTAAACCCATGATAACCCAACGACCCGCACCCTCGTAGAACACAATTGAGTCCCATTTCCCACTTTCTTGAAATTCATTAGGGCCCTATTTCCTGCACTCACTTTAAATTCACCAATGCCCTATTTTAATGCTTAGTTTAAAATCACCACCCTGTTCCCTTTAAACTAAACTAGGCATCTTTTCTATGTTCCCTTTAAACACACCAGGACTGATTCATGCATTCTTTAAAGCTGCAAAAATGTATTATACTACTGTGTAATAGCTAACAAATAAAGTGAAGTAAAAGTATGTAGGAGTATTAAGAAGTTACAGAGGATCGTCTGGAAAATCTGCCAAAGTCTTAAGGATGGTGCTACATTTTGGAAGTTTAACTATATTCTATTATCCAATAATGTATGTAGAATTTCTTTCTTAAGCACCTGTTTTCTTGCCCTTCCTACTAAGCTTAAACTTGAAGAATGATCGATACCGAGTGGTACCATAGAGTCATACAGCGTGAAAACAGACCCTTCGGTCCAACTTGCCCACACTGACCAACATATCCAATCTACACTAGTCCTACTAACCTACGTTTGGCCCATATCCCTCTAAACCTATCCTATCCATATACCTGTCTAAGTGTTTCTTAAACGTTGTGATAGTACCTGCTTCAACAACCTCCATTGGCAGCTCAATACTTTGTCAAAACAAAAGTCTGGATACTGAACTCATCAGATCACATGTATGTGCTTTGTGCAGCTTCCAACATGCCTTTGGAATGCTCTGGACACAAGCATATAGAGAAGGCAGATTACCTCGCAGGTGCATTCACATCAAACAGCATGCAGGGTATGTCTTGATATAGAGACTCATAGTCATAGAGTAATACAGTGCGGAAACAGGCCCTTCGGCCCAACTCGCCCACACCGACCAACAATGTCCCAGCTACCCTCATCCCACTTGCCTGCGCTTGGTCCACAACCCTCCAAACCTGTCCTATCCATGTACCTGTCCAACTGTTTCTTAACTGTATCATCTGTCGAAAATTTGGTATATCTGCAGAAGATTCTTAACAAGGGAGCGGGATCCTGCAGCTGCTTCGATGAAATGGATCCAGTCTTATCTAGTCCAGAGGAAAGAAACATGAGGCTGTGCTCTTCTGTCTGACCTGCAATCCCAGTTGAAGATATTTTCTGAGCAATCATTTTACTCACATGCCCAAACCCTGGCAGTGCAATCCCTCATCCACCTCTGAAATCCAAGCTCCTGCCCTGCTACTGTCATTGGAGCTGTCCGTCCCCACACTGATCCTGTGAACTACTGCCAAAGACCAATTAACGATAAAAAAAAACTAGTCCAATGTTCCCAACAGCGTTGCAGTTTATGGCATCTTCTAAGGCACTGAAGAATATCTGGTCACTTATTTTACCTCTGATTAAATTGACCTGCATGATCTCCGAGATAATCCATATCATTCCTCTCTAAGTAGAAGAATGCAGGAATTAAGGAGCATTTATTCAAGCCAATGCAAACCACTTGGTAGATCTGCCCACTTCTTCCCCCATCTTTCCCAACAGCCATATAAATGTGTCCCTTTATGTGTCGCATTCTCTTTCACTGTTATTTTAACCTAGCCTGGTCAACATCTAGCCAAAACTACATTCCTAATCACGATGAAATACTATCTCTAAAAGATCAAAAAATCCTCATGCCATCTGCAATGTTAAAACACTGACCCCTAGTTCCCAATTCTTCTTCGAGAGTCATAGAGTGATACAGCGTGGAAACAGGCCCTTCAGCCTCACTTGCCCACACCAGGTAATATGTCCCAGCTACACTACTCGCAGCTGCCTGCGTTTAGTCCATATCCCTCCAAACTTGTCCTATCCATGTACCTAACTGTTTCTTAAACGTTGGGATAGTCCAAGCCTCAACTACCTCCTCTGGCAGCTTGTTCCATACACCAACCACTCTTTGTGTAAAAAAGTTACCCCTCAGATTCCTATTAAATCTTCTCCCCTTCACCTGATCCTGTGTCCTCCGGTCCTCGATTCCCCTACTCTGGGATTACCCAAGATATTCTTTGCATTAACCCGATATATTCCTCTAATGATTTTATACACCTCTATAAGATCATATAACCATATAACCATATAACAATTACAGCACGGAAACAGGCCATCTCGGCCCTACAAGTCCGCGCCGAACAATTTTTTTCCCTTAGTCCCACCTGCCTGCACTCATACCATAACCCTCCATTCCCTTCTCATCCATATGCCTATCCAATTTATTCTTAAATGATACCAACAAACCTGCCGCCACCACTTCCACTGGAAGCTCATTCCACACCGCTACCACTCTCTGAGTAAAGAAGTTCCCTCTCATGTTACCCCTAAACTTCTGTCCCTTAATTCTGAAGTCATGTCCTCTTGTTTGAATCTTCCCTATTCTCAAAGGGAAAAGCTTGATCACATCAACTCTGTCTATCCCTCTCATCATTTTAAAGACCTCTATCAAGTCCCCCCTTAACCTTCTGCGCTCCAGAGAATAAAGACCTAACTTATTCAACCTATCTCTGTAACTTAGTTGTTGAAACCCAGGCAACATTCTAGTAAATCTCCTCTGTACTCTCTCTATTTTGTTGACATCCTTCCTATAATTGGGCGACCAAAATTGTACACCATACTCCAGATTTGGTCTCACCAATGCCTTGTACAATTTTAACATTACATCCCAGCTTCTATACTCAATGCTCTGATTTATAAAGGCTAGCATACCAAAAGCTTTCTTTACCACCCTATCTATATGAGATTCCACCTTCAAGGAACTATGCACGGTTATTCCCAGACCCCTCTGTTCAACTGTATTCTTCAATTATTGCCCTCCATAATGACAAAGACCTATCATTTATTGTATTAGAAAAAATCACATTTGGTTAAAGCGCATATTGTCAGATTTTAATAAAGGCCATTTTTATACATTTTGGTTTCACCATGTAGAAATTACAGCAGAGTTTCTACATAGTCCCCCCATTTCAGGCCACCATAATGTTTGGGACACAGCAATGTCATCTAAATGAAAGTAGTCATGTTTAGTATTTTGTTGCATATCCTTTGCCTGCAATGACTTTGCATGCAATGACTGCTTGAAGTCTGCAATTCATGGGCATCACCAGTTGCTGGGTGACTTCTCTGGTGATGCTCTGCCAGGCCTGTATTGCAGCCATCTTTAGCTTATTCTTTTTTTGAGGGCTAGTCCCCTTCAGTTTTCTCTTCAGCATATAAAAGACATGATTAATTGGGTTCAGATTGGGTGATTGACTTAGCCACTGAAGAATTTACTTTTTTTTAGCTTTGAAAAATTAATTTGTTGCTTTAACAGTATATTTGGGATAATTGTCTTGCTGTAGAATGAACTGCGGACAGTGGTCACCTAACACGTGAAGAGTGTTTCTGATCTGTCGGACAGGTGTTTGAGGATTTTTCTTTATTATAGAGAGAATTCTTCTGTCATCAGCTGTGGAGGTCTTCCTTGGCCAGCCAGTCCCTTTGCAATTAATAAGCTCACCAGTGCTCTCTTTCTTCTCAATGATGTTCCAAACTGTTGATTTTGGTAAGCCTAAGGTTTGGCTGAGGTCTCTAACAGTATTATTCTTCATTCACAGTCTCATAATGGATTATTTGACTTTCACTGGCACAACTTTGGTCCTCGTGTTGATAAACAGCAATAAAAGTTTCCAAAGAAAGACTAGAGGAAAGATTAGGTGCTGAGAGCTCTCTGATACCTGCATTAAGGAGGCAATTGAACACACCTGAGCAATTACAAACACCTGTGAAGCCATGTGTCCCAAATATTATGGTGCTCTGAAATGGGGGGACTATGTATAAACACTGCTGTAATTTCTACATGGTGAAACCAAAATGTATAAAAATACCCTTTAATAAAATCAGACAATGAGAACTTTAACCGCATGTGATTTTTTCTATTAAAAAATCTCAAATTGTGGAGTACAGAGGCAAATAAATAAATGATGGGTCTTTGTCCCAAACATTATGGAGGGCACTGTAAGATCTATAAGATCTACGTGAAACTATTCCTTCCTTACCATTACGTCTTTCTGATTTTTAAATATACTTTCACTATTCAAGTTGCACTCCTGTGATTCAAGTATAAAATCTGAGCTAAAATTCTGGAGCAATGAAAATTCCAGTACCATTTTTTGCGAGACATAAAGTCAGAAATCTGTCCACAATCTCAGCTGGATGTAAAGAAATCGCAAGATTACATTTCAAAAAAGAGCTGGGGAGTTATCTTAAATACTCTGGTCAGTTAAACAGAAAAGCAAATATTTGGTCTTTTTCATATTGCCGTTAAGTGGGGTTCTGCTCCATGCAAATCAACTATCTAATTCCTAGATTCGAATTCAAAACAACACCAGAGATCGAGCATTTTTGGACATTCTGAAAGGAACTGAGATTGTGTTAAACAAGTGCAAATCTCCTTTTAAGATTTTAATTACATCCATCAAATCCCACCCTCAACCATCCAGCCTCTCCATATAATTGAAGAACCACTATTTTTATTGTACGTCAATAATCATACTCTTTAAACCCTAATAGGAATGCTGGACTCCTGTAGCACCAACCCAAGACCTGTTAAAGTCAAATATCACTCCAGACACCTTAATCCAAACTGCCCTCGCCAGCAATGAAATGTTCTCAATAACTGCTGTCTTCAGTTGCAACTGTCTCCCTGCTGCTGCTTCTACAGCTCACTCCAGGCACAAATTAACCAGACCACCCACCATTGCTGGCAAATCCAAGAACACCGCTAATATAATTTCCAACCCATATTCCCCTCCCAGAGAGTCATGGACTCATTCAGCATGGAAACAGGCTCTGCGGTCCAACTTGCCCAGCCACCCAAGATGCCCCATCTACATTGGTCCCACTTTCCCACGTTTGGTCCTTATCGCTCTGAACATTTAGAAACATAGAAACATAGAAAATAGGTGCAGGAGTAGGCCATTCGGCCCTTCGAGCCTGCACCGCCATTCAATATGATCATGGCTGATCATCCAACTCAGTATCCCGTACCTGCCTTCTCTCCATACCCTCTGATCCCTTTAGCCACAAGGGCCACATCTAACTCCCTCTTAAATATAGCCAATGAACTGGCTTCAACTACCCTCTGTGGCAGAGAGTTCCAGAGATTCACCACTCTCTGTGTGAAAAAAGTTTTTCTCATCTCGGTTTTAAAGGATTTCCCCCTTATCCTTAAGCTGTGACCCCTTGTCCTGGACTTCCCCAACATCGGGAACAATCTTCCTGCATCTAGCCTGTCCAACCGCTTAAGAATTTTGTAAGTTTCTATAAGATCCCCTCTCAATCTCCTAAATTCTAGAGAGTATAAACCAAGTCTATCCAGTCTTTCTTCATAAGACAGTCCTGACATCCCAGGAATCAGTCTGGTGAACCGTCTCTGCACTCCCTCTATGGCAATAATGTCCTTCCTCAGATTTGGAGACCAAAACTGTACGCAATACTCCAGGTGTGGTCTCACCAAGACCCTGTACAACTGCAGTAGAACCTCCCTGCTCCTATACTCAAATCCTTTTGCTATGAAAGCTAACATACCATTCGCTTTCTTCACTGCCTGCTGCACCGGCCTACTCCTGCACCTAATTTCTATGTTTCTATGTTTCTATGACACCCAGGTCTTGTTGCATCTCCCCTTTTCCTAATCGGCCACCATTTAGATAATAGTCAGCTTTCCTGTTTTTGCTACCAAAGTGGATAACCTCACATTTATCCATTCCTATCCATCCACCTGTCCAAGTATCTTTAATATGTTGTTGCAGTACCTGCCTCAACTACCTCCTCTGGCAGCTCCTTCCATATACCCATTGTGGGAAAAAGTTACCCCTCAATTTCCTATTAAATAATTTCCCTCTCACCTTAAACTGCATATTCTAGTTCTTGATTTTCCCACTCCGGGAAAAATACTCTGTGTGTTCACACTATCTATTCCCCTCAAGATCTTTCCACCTCTGTAGGTCCACCCCTCAGCCACCTAGCCAATCCGATAACTCAGGCCCAAAAGACCTGACAATATCCTTATAAATCTTATCTGCATTCTTTCTAGCTCAACAGCATCCTTCCTATTCCAGGGTGATCAAAACTAAAAACAATACTCCAAAGGCAGCTGACTTCATCAATGTCCTGTAGCATCACTTCCTAACTTTTATACTCAGTACCCTGACTGATTTTTGACTACCCAACTACCTATGACATCACTTTTAAATAACTATGTCCCTGCACTCCTAGATCCCTCAGCTGTACAACACTCCCCAGGACCCTGTCATTCACCGGGATGATCCTGCCCTGATTTGACTTCCCAAAATGCAACACCTTACGCAGAATCTGCATTAAACTCCATTACCCATTTCTCAGCCAACTTGCCCAACTGATCAAGATCTTGCTGTAATTTTTGATAATCATCTTTCTATCAACGACACCACCAATTTTGATGTCATTTGTAAATTTGCTAATCATGATCAAGAAGATTAAGACGCGTGGGATTGATCGGATGGATTCACAACTGGCTTATTGATAGAAGGCAGAGGGTTGTGGTGGAAGGACAATATTCTGGCTGGAGGTTTGTAACCAGTCGAATTCTGCAGGGATCTGTGCTGGGACCGCTGCTGTTGTTGATATAGAAAATGACTTGGACAGAAACATAGATAGGTTAGTTAATAAGTTTGCAGATGACACCAAGATAACTGGAATCGCAGACTGCGAGGAAGGTTGTCAAGGTATACACCGGTATACAAGATATACGCAAGGTATACAAGGTTTTCACAAGGATATAGATCAGCCACAGAAATACGTGAAAAAATGGCAGATGGAGTTGTATCGAGGCAACTGTAAGGCATTGCACTTTGGGAGGTCAAATTCAAGGGGAGAATATACAACAAAATGGCATAGCCCTTAACAGTATTAATGTAGAGAGGGATCTTGGGGTCCAAGTCTATAAATCCCCAAAAGTGATAACACAAGTAGATAGAGTTATATAGAATACATATGGTATGCTTGTTTTTTAGGTCGGAGCATTAAGTGCAAGAGTCAGGAATTCATAATGCAGCTTGATAGGACTTTGGTTATGTCACATTCGGAGTATTGCATGCAGCTCTGGTTGCCCCATTACAGGATGGTGTAATGACGTAGTGTTATTTACCAGAATGATGCCTAGATCAGGGGTATTAGCTACAGGGAGAGGCTGAACAGACGTGTTTCTTTTTTCTGGAATACTAGAGGTTGCGCAGAGACTTATAGAAGTACATAAAATTTTGAGAGGCATAGACAGGATGGAAGCATTTTATCAGGATGCATCACAGCCTTGTTTGGGAACAGATCCATCCAAGAATGCAAAAAAATTGCAGAGGTGTGGACATAACCCAGACGATCACACAAACCAATCTCCCTTCCATTGATTCCATGTACACGTTGCCTCGTCAAGGCTCCCATCGAAGGACCAGTCTCAACCCAGTCAGTCCCTCTTCTCCATTATCCCATCAGGCAAGAGGTATATAAGTTTGAAAATGCATACCTCCAGATTCAGGGACAGTTTCTTCCCAGCTGTTAGCCAACTATACAGTCCCCTTATCAACGAGAGTGTGGTCCTGACCTCATTTGCCTCATTGGAGACCTTTCAACAATCTTTAATCGTACTTTACTGGAGTTCATCTTGTATTAAATGTTATTTCCTTTATCCTGTATCTGTACACGGCAGACAGCTTGAGTGTAATCATGTATAGTCTTTCAGCTGACTGGATAGCACATGACAAAAAAGCCTTTCACTGTACCTCGTAACATGACAAAAATAAAAAATAAACTACCCCCATATATCCCAAGACAGTATGATAAGCATTCAGCCTTATTCCATGCTTTACACACATCATTTGAGCAGACGTTTAACAACAGGGAATTCTTCCAGTAGAGTCATAGAGTGATACAGTGTGGAAAAAGGCCCTTCGGCCCAATTGCCCACACCGGCCAATATGTCCCAGCTACATTAGTCCCACCTGTCTGCGTTTGGTCCATATCCCTCCAAACCTGTCTTATCCATGTGCGTGTCTAACATTTTCTTAAACGTTGGGATAGTCCCAGCCTCAACCACCTCCTCTGGCAGCTTGTTCCATACACCCACCTTTTGCGTGAAAAATATTCCTTCCGCAACTAAAAATCACCAAATCACAGATCAGATTTCCTTTCATCTCATTTGCTGTTCATGGAGCCTTATAGTATAAAATTAGCATCTGTGTCCGACTTCCAAACAAAAGTTACTGTGGTTCAAAGGTATACATAAGTTGGATGTTTTGAGAAAGTGAGGTGGTGCTGCTCAAATGCATATATTCCCTGTTTATATTTTGCTTTCAATGAGCAAATAAATGTTGGTAACTACAGAATGGTAAGGAAACGGGACATAGGCATAATAGAATAAACTTGAGATTCCAACAAACTACTTACTGCTTGAGGAGCAAAGAATAATCAAGGCTGGAAATGACATTGTTTATGACACTGTCAGGCTTGACTTCGCGAAAGTCCTCTCATCTTTCTGTGTTCTCTTCAAAGGAAGTCGGTGGCTGCATGATAAGAGCTCAGTGGGAGGTGGGCATTAGGAAGTGGAAGAGGTAGCTGAACAGATGTCTCAGCCTTGTTGACAATGAAAGAAATCCAGGAAGTCTTCACAAAATGAAGGTTTGGTGGCAAAGAGGCAGGATTGAGAGTGATAGTATTAGGCTGCATATTTGATTTGCTCAACAGGATGACCCTGATACCATTGGCAAGTTTGATTAATGACGTGGTGGCCCAATGGTTCCACTCAAATCTGACAATGTACAATTAAATCATCTGCACGATGCATTTATGCAATTCTACACAATCTAGCTTTAAGGGTGCACATTAATATGTTTAGAAGGCAAGATTGTTAAAGATAGTGGTGACTAATTCAACAAGTATCAGTTCTGTAAATATTGCAGTCAATGGAAACTGCCAGTCAGAAGCTTATTGATGCAATTCTAAATTATTTCAGACAGTTATTCTTCCAAAGTTCTCAAATTTGATTGAGTTTTTCCAAGGAAGTAACCAAGAAGGTAGATCACATGGGGACAAGGGAATGCTGCCTTAGTGAATTGGCTTGATGGTTGGAAACAGAAAATGATGGTGAAAGGGTGCTTTTTGGACTGAAGGCTGTTACTGGTAGTGTGCCTCAGGGATCAGTCTGGACCCATTGTTTATAATCTATATCAACAAGTTGGATATGAATGTACAAGACGTGGTTGGTAAATTTGCAGATTACTCTAAAATAGACTGTTTCGTAGACAGTGAAGAAGTTTATCAGGAATTGCAGCGGAATCTTGATCAGCTGGGTAAATGGGCCAAGAGTGGCAGAGAGAATTAAATTCAAATGTGCCAGATGTGGCAATCTGAAACATCAAACAAGGGTAGGACAATCATTGTAAACAGTGGGATAATGGGAAACCACTGTAGAACAGAAGGACCTGGAAGTACATTACATTCTTCTCTGAAAGTGGCGTCGCAAGCGGAGAGGGTGGTGAAGATGTATTTTGACATGCTGACATTCATCAGTCAGGGCATTGATAGAATGAAGAAAAGATTTACGAGGATGTTGCCAGTACTGAGCTAGCAGGGAAAAGTTGGAAAAGCTGGGACTTTATTCCTTGGAGCATAGGAGACTGATAGGTAATTTTAGGGAAATGCATAAAATTATGAGGGAGATAGATAGAGTAAATGCACATAGCCTTTTTCCTCAGGGTTGTGGAATGAAAAATAGAGGGCATAAGTTTAAGGTGAGAGGGAAAAGATTTAATAGAAACCTCAAGGACAGCTTTTTCACTGAGAGATTGGTAGGTATATGGAACAAGCTGCGAGAGGAAGTGGTCAATGCAGGTACTTCAAAAACATTTAAGAGATATTTCGACAAGGGATATGTTCAAACACGGTCAAATAGGATGAGTATAGATATGTATCTTGGTCAACATTGATGAGTTGGGCCAAAGGGCCAGTTGACGTGCCACACTACTCTACGATTCTATCTATATGTCTAAAGCTGACAGAGGTGTGATCCCTGGACGGTGTGGGTGTACAGTTGGTAAGATTTATAACTGAATAGTTGAAGATAACCATCTGTGATCATCGTAAAGAGAACAGGGAACTGGTTAACAATGAACAGGCAAAAAACCATCAATTTTCTTTACACAAACAAAAATGGTTGCCTTCCTGGAGCTAACAAACAGCCCTGGCATATTGCCATTCGAGCCCCTCGGCAATCAAATTAATCTCAAACCCAACAGTCCTTTTGTTCTTCTCCCAATAATTAAGAAATCCAGGTCTACATGCAATAGGATCCAAACAACAATCAACCTAAGCTTGCAAATGGTATGTAATATTCACGTTAAACAAGAGCCAGCAATCATAAGCTCCAAACATCTCCCCAGGAGTTTAAAAGTACTGCCAATGTCAAGTTCCCCCTTTACCAACATCCTGGGAGACATCATCCACCAAGTATATAAATACTATGTATACTAAACATAGAAACATAGAAAATAGGTGCAGGCGTAGGCCATTCGGCCCTTCGAGCCTGCACCGCCATTCAATATGATCATGGCTGATCATCCAACTCAGTATCCTGTACCTGCCTTCTCTCCATACCTCCTGATCCCTTTAGCCACAAGGGCCACATCTAACTCCCTCTTAAATATAGCCAATGAACTGGTCTCGACTACCTTCTGTGGCAGAGAATTCCAGAGATTCACCACTCTCTGTGTGAAAAATGTTTTCCTCATCTCGGTCCTAAAAGATTTCCCCCTTATCCTTAAACTGTGACCCCTTGTTCTGGACTTCCCCAACATCGGGAACAATCTTCCTGCATCTAGCCTGTCCAGCCCCTTAAGAATTTTGTAAGTTTCTATAAGATCCCCCCTCAATCTTCTAAATTCTAGCGAGTACAAGCTGAGTGAATATGCATTCACTGTGTAGTCTACGGTAAATGACTCCTCGGCTGAATGTTTCCCCCACTTAAGAGGGGCATAGAAACACAGAGCGCTATAGAGTAATACAGCATGGAAACTTGCCCTTCAGCCCAACTCAATCATGGTGACCAAGATGCCCCATCTAAGCAAGCTCATTTTCCCACCTGCCTCATTTCTCTCTCAGCCTTCCTTCCTAAGTACCTGGCCAAATATATTTTAAATGGTGTTATTTTACCTGACTCAACCACTTTCTCTGGGAACTTGTTCCAGAAACACATGACTCTGTGTGAAGTTACCCATCAGATGCCTTTTAAGACTATCCCCTCTCACCCTAAACCTAGCTTCTGCTTGCCCTTTCCTGGGAAAGACTGTACATTCACCTTATCTGTGCCTCTCGTGATTTTATACGACTTTATAAAGTCACCCTGCAGTTTCCAATGCTTCAAGGATTCAATTCTGACCCAACGTCTCCCGATAGTTCAAGTCCTCGAGTCCTGGTAATATTCTTGTGAATTCTTTCTGCACTCTTTTCAACATAATGATGTCTCCCCGATTAGCATGGTAAGCACAATACTCCTAGTGCAGCCTCACCAATATTTTGTACCATTGCAACATAACGCTTTAACTCAATGTCCTAACTGATGAAGGTCAGCATGACTAATGCCATCTTCATTACCCCATCTAATTTGACACCATTTTCAAATAAGAATGCACTTGAACTTTTAGGTCCCTCTGCTCTACAACATTACCCATGATTCTATCATTCACTGAGAAAGTCCTACCGTAGTTTGACTTCCAGAAATTAAAACTAGCACTTATCTGTAGGTCCTGTAGGTCTGTGTCCAAGATGGCTGCCGTGAAGAGAGAGTGGACGCTGGCGCGCTTTGGCTGCCGCTGCTCTCTCTTCACACTGTGTTTTTGATTTTCTGTTTTTGGATTGAATTCTGTTTTTAATTTGTGTCTCTGTGATGTCTTTTTTTACCTGTTCTATTCCGATTATATGTTTTTATTCCGATTACTATGTAAGGTGTCCTTGAGATGTCTGAAAGGCGCCCATTAAATAAAATTTATTATTATTATTATTATTATTATTATCTGAATTGAATATCATTTCCCATTCCTTGGTCCACTTACCTAGCTGATCAAAATCCTGCTGTAATTGTTGATAACCTTCTGTCCCCAATATCACCTATTTAAGTATCATCTGCAAACTTACGTCATGCATTGTAGATTCTTATCGAAATTGTTTATGTAACTGATAAACAATAACTGCACCGTTATCTATGACATATCACTAGTTAAAAACCTCCAGTCTGAGGAACAACCTCCAAACATCATCCCCTGCTTCCTACCATCAAGCCAATTATGAACGGCCACAGAACTGTTCATCACAGAAACAGGCCTTTGGCCCACCTTGTCCAGAAAATGGAATAAAATATCTTATAGTAACATATGCATCTGAACTTCATCCATTTTTTACTGTTACAACCACATACACCTGCATGCTAAAATTAAATGACACCGATATGGTCAAGATTCAAGACACCGTGTACCCCCACCGGGTTTGCTGTGTACCTTTTCTCTTCCAAAAAAATAAGTAATTCTTGACATCAAATGGCATACATTCCTGTGGTAAGCAACAAAAAAGAATTGCCACAACTACTATAGAAATCAGTTTAAATGTCTCACATAAGACCTCTAAAACTGGATGCTGAAGCAATCACTTTCATTCTCACTGAAACTTCTGTAGAAGTCCACCTCATATACTACATTTTACTATTCGTAGAAATTGCTAAGCTTCCTCCCACAAGTCAATTAGTAAAATACACACCGCCTTTGTGAAATGGAGTCATACAGGCAACACAGATTATTTTTGTAGTCAGTGCAGTGGGTTGAAAACCATACTTATGCAATGCCCCATATTTATGAGACTGCCCTAGTCAATGACAATAACTCACTCTGTACTAAGCGCTCTGCTAGGACAGCAGTTGAGGTGTCTACAAATCACAGCCATCCTCGACTAGAAAGGCAAGAGAGAAAAAACAAATGAACCATGTTTCTAACTCTGTTCATTTCTGGAGGAGCACTGTTACAGTTCAAACTGTAAACAGTCAGTGAACATCTGATGAGGATCACCCTTGGTCCTTCCATCAGGGAATAACCCATGGACACTCATTTTCTACACGAGTAATGATATGTTGCCAAGGAATAGGGAGGGAACTATCATCTTTCGCAATTACACCCAGCAACAATTGGCACCTTCAGGAAAAGGATGGGGATAAAACTACAACAAAACAATAAGTACATTCAGGGCAACACTCCAAGTGATGTGGCAAGCTTTGTTCCCAGTGGCTGATATCATCTCAACTATTTGACTCGATCAAAAACAATGTAATTCAGTAGTTTCCATTATTCCCCCCTGTAATGCGCAGGATTCCTTCTGTCCTGGTAAAAACAATCCATTGTTTTTTTTTTAATTTAAATCAATCATTTCCTATCATGTGATAAACCTCACATTTTATTTCTCTTCTCCATAATTCCCCTATTTAGGTTAGGGAATAAACACATGGGGAAAACTCAGTTGCTTTAATGATGGTGTTCACTGAAAGTAAGCATGCAGGTACAGCAGGCAGTGAAGAAAGTTAATGGCATGTTGGCCTTCATTGCGAGAAGATTTGAGTTTAGGAGCAAGGAAGTCCTATTGCAGTTGTATAGGGCCCTGGTGAGACCGCATCTGGAGTATCGTGTGCAGTTTTGGTCCCCTAATTTGAGAAAGGACATTCTTGCTATTGAGGGGGTGCAGCGTAGGTTCACCAGATTAATTCCTGGGATGGCGGGACTGACATATGATAAAATAATGGGTCGAGTGGGCTTGTATTCACTAGAGTTTAGAAGAATGCGAGGGGATCTTATAAAAACTTACAAAATTCTTAAGGGATTGTACAGGCTAGATGCAGGTAAAATGTTCCCCATGTTGGGGGAGTCCAGAACCAGGGGTCACAGTTTATGAACAAGCAGTAGGCCATTTAGGACTGAGATTAGGAAAAACGTTTTCATCCAGAGAGTTGTGAATCTGTGGAATTCTCTGCCACAGAAGGATTTGGAGGCCAATTCCCTGGAAGCTTTCAAGAGAGTGTTAGACTTAGCTCTTAGAGCTATCGGAATCAAGGGATATGGGGAAAAAAGCAGGAACGGGTACTGATTTTGGATGATCAGCCATGATTATATTGAGTGGCGGTGCCGGCTCAAATGGCCGAATGGGTATTCCTGCATCTATTTTCTATATTTCTATGTCACTGGACAATAGAATCTTGGATGAAGCTCAGACTTGACAGCATAACTTTATGAATATAAAAATATAGTTAGGTTTACTGCTGGCTGAAATATAATCTCAGGTATTTGACAACTAATTATGATAAACAGAATATAATCACCATGGTAGTGCATGTGGATTAATGCAGGAAATTCAAGCCATTGCAGATCGAATGATCTCACCGTCTCCTTCACAGGAGATAGACAATCGACTGACCTCTATTACAAACCCACTGACTCCCACAACTATCTCGACTACACTTCTTCCCATCCTGCTTTCTGCAAAGACTCTATCCCCTACTCCCAATTCCTCCATCTACGCCGCATCTACTCCCAAGATGAGGTGTGCCATACCAGATGTCCTCATTCTTTAGGGAAGGGGTTCCCTTCTCCCATCATAGATGAGGCCCTCACATGTGTCTCCTCAGTACCCCGCAGCACCACCTTTGCTCCCCCTCCCCTTAGTCGCTACAGAGACAGAGTCCCCCCAGTGCTTACCTTTCACCCCATCAGCCGTCACATACAAAACATAATCCTCCGACATTTTCGCCACCTCCAACGGGATCCCACCACTAGTCACATCTTCCCATCTCCACACCTTTCCGCCTTCCACAAAGACCGTTCCTCCACAACTCCCTGGTTAACTCATCCCTTCCCACCTAAACCACCCCCTCCCCTGGTACCTTCACCTGCAACCGTAGGAGATGCAACACCTGTCCCTAAACCTCCTCCCTCAACTCTGTCCAGGGATCCCGACAATCCTTTCAGGTTAGGCAGCGCTTCTCTTGCACCTCCAACCTCATCTACTGTATCCATTGTTCAAGATGTGGACTCTTATTCATCGGTGAGACCAAACCTGAACTGGGAGATTGTTTCGCTGAACACCTTCGCTCAAGTCTGTCTGGATCTACCTGACCTCCCAGTTGCTAAACACTTCAATTCTCCTTCCCATTCCCACACTGACCTTTCTGTCTAAGACCTCCTCCATTGTCAGAGTGAGGCTAAACGCAAATTAGTGGAACAGCATCTCATATTTCGCTTGGGCAACTTACAACCCAGTGATATTACTATGGATTCTTCCAACTTCAAGCAACCACGGCATTCCCACTCTCTCCATCCCTCCACCACCCAAGTCGCACGAACTTCTCGTTTTCTCCCGACAAACAGCTAATGGCCGGTTTCCTTTATCATCGTTACTGTTTTGCATATCTTTCATTCATTGTTCTATCTCTCTCTCTCTCTACATCATCCTCTATATCTCTCATTTCCCTTTCCCTTGACTTTCAATCTGAAGAAAGGTCTCGACCCGAAACGTCACCCATTCCTTCTCTCCAGAGATGCTTCCTGTCCCGCTGAGTTACTCCAGCTTATTTTATCTATCTGCAGATCGAATTACTATTCCTATCATTTTTTTGCTCATTAATTTGTAAAATTAATCAATTGTGTAGGCTATTGCTTTGTAATTTGGCGAAAGCATACATTGGTCAGAAATTCTGTCCTGAATGGGCAGCAAAGAGTTAAAAGGATAGATTTGATACCTATACATATTTTCCTCATTCACTCCAATCAGTTATTTATGCTGGCCATAAAATCAACAGTGAAATTTTATTAAAGTCTCTAAGAACATCACCATCTCATTTTGTTCTCTTGCAGTGTACTGCATCTTTGGATGAATCAAACTTCCATCCAACCTCCCATAAAAATGCACAAATTATTCAAAGATTACTTACTTTAAACACAACATTAAAATATTAATCGTCTAGTCACTTTCTATAAATTTTGTGCTAATTATTACTCGTAATAATTATTTTCTGAAAATCTGCGAGAAAGAATATTAAATAATGGACAAGGTAAAGGAGATCATGTGAGAAATCACAAGGCTGGTCAGTGGAGTTTCACCAAATATTAAAATTACAACCACAAATTACAACTACAGGTGCACAACCTTTTATCCGAAATTCCGGAAACCGAAAAGGTCCGAAAACCGGACATTTTTTCCAGGATGTCGTCTGCACACCAAAGCTCGCGTTTGGCGCCAAACTTGACCCGAAACGACCCACGGTCAACCCAGGTCTGTACTACTGTAGCGGCTGCCTCCTCCCCGGAGACCGGGGAGACACTTAAACATCTGTAAATCATTGCTTAAATGTTAGTCAGTTAGTTTGGAGGGCTTTTATGTGAAGGGGGGGGGGGGGGGGGGGGGTGAAGGGGGAAACTTTAATTCGTAGTCCCCTACCTGGTCGGAGAGGCGGGGAGCGGGCAATGCCTTACCGGGTCGCCGTGCGGTAAGCTCCGGAGCGCTGTGGCCGCCGACTCCCAACATCGCGGAGCTGGGGCTGCGGGCGTCCGGCCGCGGGCGCCGCCGGTTGTAGCTCCGACCCCGGCAACTCTACCCCTGGCTGCGCGGCGCTCCAAATCCAGCGCCGCCCGCAACCGGACGCCCGCAGCCCCAGCTCCGCGATGTTGGGAGTCGGTGGCCACAGCGCTCCGGAGCTTACCGCACGGCGACCCGGTAAGGCATTGCCCGCTCCCCGCTGGTATCCCAGCGCTGTGGCCGCCGACTCCCAACATTGCGGAGCTGGGGCTGCGGGCCTCCGGTCGCAGGTGGCGCTGGATTTGGAGCGCCGCGCAGCCAGGGGTAGAGTTCGCCGGGGTCGGAGCTCCAACCGGCGCCGCACGCCCGCAGCCCCAGCTCCACGATGTTGGGAGTCGCCGGTCACAGCGCTCCGGAGCTTACTGCACGGCGACCCGGTAAGGCATTGCCCGCTCCCCGCCTCTCCGACCAGGTAGGGGACTAAGAATTAAAGTTTCCCCCTTCACCCCCCCCACCACATAAAATCCCTCCAAACTAACTGACTAACATTTAAGCAATGATTTACAATGATTCCCCGGTCTCCGGGGAGGAGGCAGCCGCTCCAGACTTTTCAAGCCGCCCGCGCTACCTACCTAATCTACGCTAAAAATCTTCCATTCGGAAATCCGAAAAATTCCGAAATCCGAGAAGTGTCTGGTCCCAAGGCTTTCGGATAAAAGATTGTGTACCTGTACCAGCACTACAAAAGCTGCCACATTTAAGCTAGTGGTCAAAAATGTATTCTTGCTGCATAAGGTAAAAATGTATTCTTGCGGCAGCGTGAATCTCAGGCAATGGTACCGCTGTCAATTTCAACAAATACTACAAAGTATTGCAAAAACAAACCGATATAAGTCTGAATGTGTAGGAAGGAACT
Source organism: Amblyraja radiata (assembly GCF_010909765.2). Lineage (NCBI taxonomy): Eukaryota > Metazoa > Chordata > Chondrichthyes > Rajiformes > Rajidae > Amblyraja > Amblyraja radiata. Next base: position 68,196,274 of record NC_045962.1, read on the forward strand.
GCAGATGCTGGTTTACATCGAAGATAGACACAAAATGCTGAAGCAACAGCGGGTTAGGCAGCATCTCTAGAGAAAAGGAATAGGTAACATTTCAGGCCGAGACCCTTCTTCAAACATAATGCTTTCACTTTGCTCAGTGCCCTTTACTGTACTCTGAAAATGTTCAATCCTCTGGCTAACTGCTGCCTTTCTTTCATCTAATACTATCTTTGGTTTATTTTGCTGACCACACTGGATCTTTTACCCTATTAGGTTTGTCTTTATTTCAGACCTTAATATCTAATATTACCTTGATACTTAATATTCTTAGCTTATAAATGATTAATTAACCAAGCTGTAACTAAAACAAAACTTCATCAGTGATGAAAGTTAATTACATCACTGCTGCACAAAAGGAGATTTTCAATGCAAGGCTTTATCAGTTTAGTACAAAAATCTTGTTCAGTTTAACGATGAAAAAGGAATTACATGAAAACAATATTTTATCCACAACTTTCCTTATAATTGTTCTCCTGCCAATGTTCTTTTTCTAAACCTGAAGTTGTTAAATGTCCTTTTTAAGTGAAGCTAATTTTCAGAACCCATAGGATATTATCAATTTAGGACATCCCACTGTCAGTAGTTAAGCTGCAGATAATAGTTGCCTTTGCATGTACATCTCTGGCTGTAAAGGTTCACTCTGGAAAACATGGGCATGTCTTATATCTTAGAAAAAATGCAAATATCGATGGTGATACTTTGTAATGTCAATGTGCCAGTATAGCCTGTGGTCAAATGAAGAAATGTTTGAAAATCAAGACCAAGAACTTTAAGGTAAGGGGAAAGACTTTATAGGAACTTGAGGGCAACTTTTTCCACACAGGTGGATATATGGAACGATCTGCCAGGGGAGGTAGTTGAGGCAGGTTCTATAACAATATTTGAAAGACATTTGGACATATGTGGATAGGAGTTTTAGAGGAAAATGGGCCATACGTGGGTAGGTGGGACAAGTGTAGATGGGGCACCTAGGTCAGCATAGGCAAGTTGGACCAAAGACCTTGTTTCCATGTTGTACGACTCTATGACACGACAAAAACTCATTGTCTACGACTGTTCTGATGTCTTCCCTTTGATATGCTTCTGATATCTTGACCAACTCTGGGCATAATATAGACACCACCAACATTGACTCCACAAAAATATCCAAAATCACTGGCTAGGATATGTAGTCCAATAAAAGATCCTCTCCAAGGACAACATTCCCATCACCAATGTCTTAACTGCATTCAGTTGACTCCTCGCGAATGCCAGGTTGATAGAGAGAAAGAAAAATCAAGGATCTGCTCAAAGCCCCCTTGAAAAATAATGCTAAATCCCACCGACTCCTGAGAATCCCAAGGCTATTACTGCTCAAAGTGGAGAAGGATCATTCAGGCTGGCATTAGGAACTTCAATTCCATGCATTGGAAATACAGAGATTCGTGTAAATAAAGGGAGAACTAGCACATCAATGCCCAGAATCTCTTACTTTAACAGTGGAAGATGTTACTGTTCCCACAAAGACCTCATCAGTCATCACCACAGAACCAACAGCTCAGAGTGAACCCAGTCATCCTTGATCCTCAAGGCCTACCTAATAAATAAAACTATTGCTCAGGTTCATCAGTCCTCTGTTCTTCATGAGATGCAATTCCAAACTGTAAGCGTTTGCATGGATTGATAACACAGGGGTCACACCAGGGCCAATTGCAACAAAAAGCATTAAATAAAGAAACAATGAGCCAAAGTGACAGATTTTTGTTTCTCCTCTCCTTCCCTGAATGTTCACAAAGTCATATATTTTCAGCCTCTCCCAAATTATTTCAGTTAAATTGGCATTGAGGGGGAATAAAACTAAATGAAATGGTAAAAATGTTAAATACCCATTCATAGACTCCCATAATTAACGTCTCGATAAAAACCTCTCCCAGCTGCTAGCAAAAGCTATTTTGATGTGCAGTGATTGTAATGTGATTATTTTAGGCAAATGCCACCAATACAATCACCAGTCCATGAGTGACAATGAGACAAATACCCAATTAGATTTTGATAATGCAAAAGGAAGCAATGTTAGTCAGGACATTTGGACTTCTGGTTCTTAAAACAGTTATCATTTAACATTTTTGTTTTGGTTTTGTGATATGTATACAATAACAGCAGAGTCAGCACATTGCCTATCTTTAACTCGCCTTGGAAATCTGCCACCTCGAATCTCTGCAATCCTTATGGTTAACATACTCCCACAGTGCTGTTTGATAATTCCAGGGTTGTATCCAGGATGAATAAAGAAATAGCAATATATGTTTTAAGTCAGGATAGTGCACGACTTGAAGCAAAGCTGCAATTAGCAGTGATCCCAAAGGGCTGATCCTGTTGTCCTTTATGGTTGGAAGTTTTGAAAGTGCAGAGATCATGGCAATTGTCGTAACACAGCTTTTGCACCCTTCAGCCAGTGTGCTATTGATGGAGGAAAGCTGAATACTTCGGGTGGTTGATGCTGTGTCACTCAAGCAAGTGGTTTTGCTCTGAACTATTGACAGGTTTCATGATTCCTAAAAGGTTTACCAGAATGCTGCCTGGATCAAAAGGTATTACCTACAGTGCCCTCCTTAATGTTTGGACAATGACCCATCATTTATTTATTTGCCTCTGTACTCCACAATTTGAGATATGCAATAGAAAAAATCACGTGGTTAAAGTGCACTTCGTCAGATTTCAATAAAGGCCATTTTTATACATGTTGGTTTCACCATGTAGAAATTACAGCTGTGTTTATACATACATAGTCCCACCATTTCAGGCACCATATTGTTTGGGACACATGGCTTCACACGTTTTTGGAATTGCTCAGGTGTGTTTAAATGCCTCCTTAATGCAGGTATAAGAGAGTTCTCAGCAACTAGTCTTTCCATCACATTTGGAAACTTTTATTGTTGTTTATCAACATGAGGATCAAAGTTGTGCCAATGAAAATCAAAGAAGCCATTATGAGACTGAGAGACAAGAATAAAACTGTTAGAGACATCAGCCAAACCTTAGGCTCACCAAAATCAACTGTTTGGAACATTATTAAGAAGAAAGAGCGCATTGGTGAGCTTACTAATTGCAAAGGGACTGGCAGACCAAGGAAGACCTCCACAGCTGATGACAGAAAAAATCTCACTATAATAAAGAAAAATCCCAAAACACATGTCCAACAGATCAGAAACACTCTTCAGGAGTCAAGTGTGGATTTGTCAATGACAACAGTTCTGGAAAAAGGTCTTGTGGACAAATGAGACAAAGATTAACATATCAGAGTGATGGCAAGAGCAAAGTATGGAGGAGAGAAGGAACTGCCCAAGATCCAAAACATACCACCTCTTCTGTGAAACACGGTGGTGAGGGTGTTATGGCCTGAGCATGTATGGCTGCTGAAGGTACTGGCTCACTTATCTTTATTGATGATACTACTACTGATGGTGGAAGCATAATGAATTCTGAAGTGTATAGACACATCCTATCTGCTCAAGTTCAAATAAATCCCTCAAAACTCATTGGCTGGCGGTTCATTCTACAGTAAGACAATGATCCCAAACATACTGCTAAAGCAACAAAGGAGGTTAAAAAATGGTCAATTCTTGAGTGGCCAAGTCAATCACCCGATCTGAACCCAAATGAGCATGCCTTTTATATTCTGAAGAGAAAACTGGGGGACTAGCCCCCAAAACAAGCATAAGCCTAAAGATGGTTGCAATACAGGCAACTGGTGATGTCCATCCATCGCAGATTTCAAGCAGTCATTGCATGCAAAGGATATGCAACAAAATATTAAACATGACTACTTTCATTTACATGACATAGAAACATAGAAAATAGGTGCAGGAGTAGGCCATTCGGCCCTTCGAGCCTGCATCGCCATTCAATATGATCATGGCTGATCATCCAACTCAGTATCCTGTACCTGCCTTCTCTCCATACCCCCTGATCCATTTAGCCACAAGGGCCACATCTAACTCCCTCTTAAATATAGCCAATGAACTGGCCTCAACTACCTTCTGTGGCAGAGAATTCCAGAGATTCACCACTGTGTGAAAAATGTTTTCCTCATCTCGGTCCTAAAAGATTTCCTCCTTATCCTTAAACTGTGACCCCTTGTTCTGGACTTCCCCAACATCGGAAACAATCTTCCTGCATCTAGCCTGTCCAACCCCTTAAGAATGTTGTAAGTTGTAAGAATTTCTGCTGTGTCCCAAACATTATGGTGCCCTGAAATGGGGGGACTATGTATAAACACTGCTGTAATTTCTACATGGTGAAACTAAAATGTATTAAAATGGCCTTTATTAAAATCTGACAATGTGCACTTTAACAACATGTGATTTTTTCTATTACAAATCTCAAATTATGGAGTACCGATCAAATAACTAAATGATGGGTCTTTGTCCCAAACATTATTGAGTATAAGGAGAGATACTGGAGCGCCAGAGGTTGCAAGGTGAACCTGATAGAGCTATATAAAATTATGCGAGGCATAGATTGGGTAGACAGTCACAACCATTTTCCCAGGATGGAAATATGAAATATTAGAGGGCGGGGCTTAAAAGTGAAAGGGGCAATGTTTAAAGGAGATACATGAGGCAAGATTTATTTTTTACTACACAGAGTGTGGTGTGTGCCTGGAACATGTTACTGGGAGTGGTGGTTGAGGTAGATACCAGAGTGACATTGAGGCTTTTGGATATGCAATATGCAATATGCAGGGATTGGAGGGATATAGATTATGTGCAGGCAGATAAGATTTGGATTTGGCATCATGTTCCGTACAGACATTGTGGGCTCAAGGGCCTGTTCCTTCTGTTGTACTGTTCTATGTTCTAAATTGTTTTTTTTTTAAATGTATACACATACAAAGGTGGATACCAGGATCAAACTACTGGTATGGTGTTGGAGGCAGATATAATAGTGGCATTTAAGTGGCTTTTAGATAGGTGCATAGATATGCAGGGAATGGGAGGGGGGGGGGGGATAGGGGTAACATGCAAGCAGAGGAGATTAGTTTCAGTTAGCATCAGGTTCAGCATCACATTGGCTGAAGGATCTATTCCTGGGTTGTATTATTCAATGTTGTCAGAACTGCATTTATCTGCCCAAGTGAAGAATATTCCCCATTGTCCTCAATTGTATATTTCCAATGACGGAAACATTCTGGGGTCAAAATTTAACAAACTTATTGCAGGATATTCAGCCTTTTGGCCTGCTATTTTATGTTAAGTTGCTGATCAATGCTCTCCACAGGATATGAATAATATAGAATCTGCTGATGAAAATGACAAGGCAACAAGGTCAGTCACTTTTGTTGGAGATGGCCATTGATTGGCAATTATGTGAGATGAATGTAACTTGTCTCTTAGACAACGCCTCCAATGTTGTCCAGTTTTCCTGCATTTTATCATCTATGCTAATTGGACACAAACATTCTATCATTAATCGGACTTTACTGGACTTTATTTTGCACTAAACGTTATTTCCTTTAACATGTGCAGTTGTATAGGACTCTGGTGAGACCACATCTGGAGTATTGTGTACAGTTTTGGTCTCCTAATTTGAGGAAGGACATCCTTGTGATTGAGGCAGTGCAGCGTAGGTTCACGAGCTTGATCCCTGGGATGGCGGGACTGTCATATGAGGAAAGATTGAAAAGACTAGGCTTGTATTCACTGGAGCTTAGAAGGATGAGGGGGTATATTATAGAAGCATATAAAATTATAAAAGTACTGGAAAAGCTAGATGCAGGAAAAATGTTCCCAATGTGGGGCGAATCCAGAACCAGGGGCCACAGTCTTAGAATAAAGGGGAGGTCATTTAAGACTGAGGTGAGAAAACACTTTTTCACCCAGAGAGTTGTGAATTTATGGAATTCCCTGCCACAGAGGGCAGTGGAGGCCAAGTCGCAGGATGGATTTAAGAGAGAGTTACATAGAGCTCTAGTGGCTAGTGGAGTCAAGGGATATGGGGAGAAGGCAGGCACGGGTTATTGATAGGGGACGATCAGCCATGATCACAATGAATGGCGGTGCTGGCTCGAAGGGCCGAATGGCCTCCTCCTGCACCTATTTTCTATGTTTCTATGTATCTGTACACTGTGGGTGACTCGATTGTAATCATGTATAGTATTTCCGCTGACTGGTTAGCACGCAACAAAAGCTTTTCACTGTACCTCGGTATACTAGACAACAAGCAAAACTAACTAAACATTAGATAATAGACAATAGACAATAGGTGCAGGAGTAGGCCATTCGGCCCTTCGAGCCAGCACCGCCATTCACTGTGATCATGCCTGATCATCCACAATCAGTACCCTGTTCCTCCCTTCTCCCATATCCCTTGACTTCACTATCTTTAAGAGCTCTATCTAACTCTCTCTTGAAAGTATCCAGAGAATTGGCCTCCACTGCCTTCTGAGGCAGAGAATTCCACAGATTCACAACTCTCTGGGTGAAAGTTTTTCCTCATCTCCATTCTAAATTGCCTACCACTTATTCTTAACCTGTGGCCCCTGGTTATGGACTCCCCCAACATCGGGAACATGTTTCCTGCATCTAGTGTGTCCAATCCCTTAATAATCTTAGATGTTTCAATAACATACCCTCTCATCCTTCTAAATGCCAGTGTATACAAGCCCAGTTGTTCCATTCTGTCAGCATATGACAGTCCCGCCATCCCGGGAATTAACCTCGTGAACCTAAGCTGCACTCCCTCAATAGCAAGAATGTCCTTCCTCAAATTTGGAGACCAAAACTGCACACAATACTCCAGGTGTGGTGTCACTAGGGCCCTGTACAGCTGCAGAAGGACCTCTTTGTTCCGATACTCAACTCCTCTTGTTATGAAGGCCAACATGCCATTCACTTTCTTCATTGCCTGCTGTACCTGCATGCTTACTTTCAATGACTGATGAACAGGATGAACAAGGACACCCAGATCTCGTTGTACTTTCCCTTTTCCTAACTTAATTCAGATAATAATCTGCCTTCCCGTTTCATGCAACCAAAGTGGATAATCTCACATTTATCCACATTAAACTGCATCTGCCATGCATTTCTGCCCATTCCTCCAACCTGTCCAAGTCGCCCTGCATCATTATAGCATCCTCCTCACAGTTCAGATTGCCACCTAGCTTTGTGTCATCTGCAAATTTGTGTCATCTGCTAATGTTACTCTTAATCCCTTCATCTAAATCATTAATGTATATTGTAAATAGCTGCGGTCCCAGCACCGAGCCTTGCGGTACCCCACTAGTCACTGCCTGCCATTCTGAAAGTGCCCCGTTAATCCCTACTCTTTGTTTCCTGTCTGCCAACCAGTTTTCCATCCGTCAGTACCCTACCCCCAATATCATGTGCTCTAATTTTGCCCACTAATCTCCTATATGAGACTTTATCAAAGGCTTTCTGAAAGTCCAGGTACACTACATCCACTGGCTATCCCTTGTCCACTTTCCTAGTCACATCCTCAAAAAATTCCAGAAAATTAGTCAAGCATGATTTCCCCCTCGTAAGTCCATGCAGACTCGGACGGATCCTGTTTCTGCTGTCCAAGTGTGCAGCTATTTCATCTGAGCATTCCCATTTCTAACATTTTAATGGAGAGCTGATCGTTGATGAAACAGCTTGGGACTCAGACTATGCCTGCAGGAATTGCTACTGATGTACTGGGACCGAGATGATTATCTGTCAATAACAACAACTATTTTTATTTGGACTAAACATGGCTCTAGTCGACCAAGAACTATCCCCATAATTTCCAACTTAGTTACTTAGTCTCAAGGAGATATGAACCTATCGAAGCAAATTTATCTGTCAGATTATCAATGAAGTTCCTGTGGATATTGTATTCTGACTTTAAAAGTTTTGTTCATGAATTCTACCAATTAATTCACCTAGCTTCAATGTGAAATAACGGAACAAAGAACAGAATTGGAAACTTTCAAATTGCATCTCAAATGAGTGAGGGGTGATCTGATAGTACTTAAAATTATGAGATAAAATTATATAGACAGTCAGAATTATTATCCCCATGATGGAAATATCAAAGACTAGACATAGCTTTTGAGAGGGGCGAAGTTTAAAGGAGATGTGTGGCGTAAGTTTCTTTTTCACAGAAAGGGCAGTGGAATGAGCAGCCAGGAGTGGTGGTGGAGGCAGATATGCTGGTGGCATTTAAGAGGCTTTTAGATAGCCACATGTACATGCAGGAAATGGAGGGATATGGATCCTGTGCTGGCAGATGAGATTAGTTTATCTTGTCATCATGTTCGGCACACAGTGTGGGCCGAAGGGCCTGCTCCAATGCTACACTTTCTACGTTCTCTGTTTGAAGAATGCATATACGGTTCAATTGCACTGAATACAAGGAATGACAATATCATGTTTAAGAAGGAACTGCTGATGCTGGAAAATCAAAGGTAGACAAAAGTTCTGGAGAAACTCAGCAGGTGTGGCAGACTGATTCTTCAGTCTGAAGAAGGGTTTCGCCCTGAAATGTTGCCTTCTCTCCATAGATGCTGCCGTACCCACTGAGTTTCTCCAGCACTTTTGTCTACCTGATAACAATATTTATTCTGATTATATTCTTATTCTGATTATATAATTAAAAAGTGAAATATTATTTTGCTGATGTTCTTTAGTGTTTGCAAATTTAAAAACTTTCAATTTACTAGTGCACCTTTTAGAACCCATCTTAACTGTTCCACAATCCCATTTCAGCGGATAAAATTGAATGTTTCTGCTTTCTATTTGAATGCCAGAAATCAGTGACAACACCCTGTGACAGGCAAATACCAAACCCAACTGAAGTGAAATCATGGGATGCATTGCTAATGTGCTTCTTGTAAAAAGGCTTTTGTATTCCTATTTCAGTTCTACATCTATTCACACAAGCGTATAAATGAAGAAAAATCAAACCAGTCTTCTAATGATTACATTAAAAAAAAGAACTGGATTTCTTCCGAAATACTGACCCGCTACAGATGGAGTTGAGGATGATATGTTAGCATGGAGAGGAAATTATTTAACAGACAGAAAACAAAAGTGGGGTGGCATGAGCCATTTTCAACCTAGCGAGCTGTAACTAGTGGGGTGCCTCAAAGATCAGTGATGCAGCTTCAGTTATTCACAATGAGTTACATGAAGAGATTCAGTGTAATTTATCTATTTTTTTGGCAATATGAGGATAAATGTGAAAGTTAGTTTGAGGAGCACATGTTGAGAACACTGAAGGGATATTAATAAATTAAGTGAGAGAGCAAAAAGATAACAGATGGAAAGTAATGAGGAATGTGTGCACATGTTGGTTAGAACAGAATAGCAAAACTTCACCAATCCGTCTTCTCCCGAATCATTGCCTGACCCACTGAGTTAATCCAGCACTTTGTGTTTTTTTTAACAATAGCAAAATATTATTTTAGTTCATGTTTATTATCGTCGCGCGTACCAAGGTATAGGGAAAAGCTTTGCTTTGCATGCTATCCAATAAAATCTGATAATACTATGCATAGATATAATAGAGGCAAACTCAAGTACAAAAAGTAGAGCAAAGGGAAAGATACAGAGAGCAGAATATAATTCGCAGCATTATAACGCAACAGTTCCAGAAACAAAATCCAATATCCGCATTGGGGTAGAGGCGAATCAGACAGTCCCCTAGTTATGATAAACTATCAAATTTTAGTGTTCAGGGTGACCTGGATGTTCGGTACATGAAAAACCTAAAGTTGCCAAGCAGATACAGTAAGCAATTGAGAAGGTATATCTCATTGAAATATACCAATTTTGTGGACGATTTAACAGGATAGATAAAAGGTTGATGTTTCTCCTGACTCAGGTGTAATTAAAATTATAAATGGAAAGTTGAGAATTATTGGAAGAAATTAAATACAAGAATACTGAAATCTTGCTGTAGTTCACTTTGGCAAGGCTGTACCATGAGAACTGCGTACAATTTGGCCTTAAGAATAGACGTAATTTGGAGACTGCAATTTTCACTAATCTAATGCCCCTGTCCCATTTAGGAAATCTGAACAGAACCCGCAGGAGACTTTGCCCCCCACCCAAGGTTTCCGTGCGGTTCCCAGAGGTTCCCGGAAGTTTAGTCAGTCTCCCTAATGGTCGAAAGTGGTTTCTGCTTCTTTCGACCACTTTCGACCATTGGGGAGACTGACAAAAACCTTCAGGAACCGCACGGAAACCTTGGGTGGGGCGCAAAGTCTCCAGAGGTTTCCGTTCAGGTTTCCTAAGTGGGTCAGGGGCATTACTCTCTGGTTGAGGACGTTGTCCTACGAGGAAAGCGTATACTCACAGGATGTTTGAAGAATGAAAGGCGATGTCGTAGAGACATACAAGCTTCCAAGGAACTTGACAGGAAACTTCCAAGCAGAGCAAGGAAGTCTAGCACTAGGATGCAGAGACTCCAGATAAGGGGTTAGCCATTTAAGAATGGAACAAAGAGGAATTTCCTCTCCCAGAAATGTGAAATACCTAAGAATTTTCTATGCTACAGAACTGAGGCACTGGGTACTATACTGCTTTGGAATTTACTTAGTTTCAAAATGCTGCCTGGACCAAGCAGGGAATCCACTTTGGTTGGGAATTTGTGAGGGAGAGAAGGATAGGAAAAGGGTTGGCAGAGGTAATGGGAGGGTAGCAGGCTGGGCTTAGGATCTTCCGACTCACCAGGAAAGCTTCAACATGCTCATATATTCACAGCCTAGCACGGTCCCAACATGAACTAATCAGGCCAAGAAAGTCCTCAGAAATTAGGACAGGCAGAGATATAGCAAAGCCTGCCATTTGTTGTTGTTATTGGTTCTCTTCAACAGCACCAACATCCCCAATAACAAAAGTGCTTCTGGTGCGTATTTGTGGTTTTTGCCACGCAGGACACATTGAAGCCATCATATTACCTGGCGGATGAAGAGGCTTGAACATAATGCTGGCCATAAGGAAAGGCCACAGTGGAAAAGGTGGCAGAGCAGCATGCACTATTGGGAGGTGGTGAACAATGTTGGAAGCTAACATCAATAGATTTTTAGACCACATGGGAACCAAATGTAATGAGGAGAAAAGTAGAATTGAGCTCACTAAGTCAGATCAGACAGAATCTCATTGAGCAGGAATCCATATGATCTATGTGTAGGAAAGAACTGCAGATGCTGGTTTAAATTGAAGGTAGACACAAAATGCTGGAGTAACTCAGCGGGACAGGCAGCATCTCTGGAGAGAACGAATGGATGACATTTTGGGTCGAGACCCTTCTTCAGACTGATCTCCAATAGGATCTATCCCTACGTCTATTTTTTATTTTTCAAAAATGATAGTTTCCAAATAGGTTTAACCTGCTTTCTTCCTTTCTACAATACAGGAGTTGACATCTCTAGAACAGAGATGCCAACTCCAGGCCTCAACAGTTCTCTCATGTAGCTATATACTTAGAGCAGAAAACAGCCAACAAGACTATTCAACTGCAGAGGTGGGAGCATAAGATTGAAGCCTGGCATTAATGTTGAAATTTTAATTATGTTCAAACAAAAATGTTCAGAGGAAATACACATCCCAAAGAAAAATCTCTGTGTAACCTTTCTTAATGGCAGCAATTTATTCAGAATTAGAATAAAAATATTTATTGGATGGCACACCATCTGTAGTCTGTTTGAACTTATCTTCTTACTTTCAAATATTCTATGCTATTTATAATATTATTAATTGGATGTGAAATGTACCCCACCCTCTTGATTATAAGACTGTTTGGTACGGGAGCACCACCAGATCTCTTCTGCCTGTTTCAGGGTTATATTTTTACATATACTATGGAATATTTAGTGAAGCGTGTAACTCATTAGAGCACAAAAAAGCTTTGTTCCGACAAATTTTGTAATAACAGGGAGAGATTCAGTAATATTTAAATATTAGTAAAGGATATAAATACCACAGCACCCGAGTATTCAGGCACGAGTGCTCTAATTATGATGTCTTCGATGAGTCTGAGACAACAAGCCATTTGCAGAATAAAATACAATCTTTGTTGCAACACAAATTTCAGCACAGATCACATTTTCCTGCAATGATAAACACCATTACTTCTGGTCCCTGATCTGTGACATTCCTTACATGGCTGCCCGCACAGTCTGGCCAAAATCGTACTAAACCTCAGTGTGGTGTTCAGCCGGTAATATTTTAACTTCAAATCATAGCCATTATCAGGAATGCTTTCTTTCTCCCGCATTACGTTTAGCTGCCACTATTCTTCCACCTCAACCTAACTCTCCCACAGACACCATCATTACATTTCTTGTTTTAGTTTTTAGCTTATTTTTAGAGATACAGAATGGAAGCGGGCGTTTCGGCCCACCGAGTCCATGCGGCCAGCAATCCTCGCACGCTAACATTATACTACACACACACACTAGGGACAATTTACAATTTTTTTACTGAATCCAATTAACCTACAAACTTGTGCATCTTTAGAGTGTGGGAGGAAACCGGAGAACCCGGAGAAAACCCACGCAGGTCACAGGGAGAACGTAAAAGCTCCATTCACACAGCACCCGTAGTCAATATGGAACCTGGTGTCTCTGTTGCTGTAAGATAGCAACTCTACCACTGCGCCACCGTACTGCCCAGTGTCTATCCATGATTTCTCCTATGTTCTCCCTCGCAGCACCCCCAACCCTCACTTTGCACACCCCCACCAATAACCCCCGTCCCTCCTCTTCTCCACATGCTCAATACTCAGCTGCCCAAACCTTGCTCATCCATTTGCTATAACTATCTTCACTTACTCATCACCACCGACCTTGTCCCCAGCTACACAATTGTTAAAATGTTATCCTGACGCAGCCACTGAGGAACTAGTTTTAGAACTGCAGCCAAATTTACACCCGTGATGATTTAACTTTTTTCTTAGTTCATTGAAGAGCAAAATCAACGGGTGCAAATATGGTGACCAGTCAGATCCTGTCCATTACCACCTGGCCGGTTAGTTTAAAATTATCGCCGGTGAATTTCAAATCTCCTTCAAATCTTTGCATGCGCTATTCTAACTCTAAGCCTCATTCAGCTTTAGATTTTCTAACTGTGCAATCGCACACTCACCTCCAGTGAATGGGTTCAAGTCCCACTCCAGAGGCTGAGCACCTATTCTAGGCCAACACTTCACTGTAGTACCGAACAAAAATATTGGCAGAGACTTCATGTTTTGAATGAAATGTTAAATAGAGGTCCAATATGCCTTCTCAGGTAGATGTAGGGAATCAAAGAAGAACAGTGGGGTTCTCTCTGTAGTCCTGGCTAACATTTAGTACTCATCACCAGTGAAACTGATTGTCAGGGCATTGTTGTCGCACAATTTCTGAGTGCTTGCTGTGTACTTATGTGAGATTTTTTATCTTATGAACCTGCATCCACCAGTCCTCAGTCTCTTGCCATCTGTACAACCTCCTCCTACTGCCAGTGCAAAGTCACCAGTGTTTCCTATACCATACAAGTTCTAAAGCACTTTAGTTTTGAAACTTGTTACAATAATGTTCCCTTTCCCAACTCCAAAATTTCAACTGGATATTTTCTGATATGAATCGCGCTTAAGCAACTCAGCTGTTTTTTGTTGCCAAACGCGTTTGTAATATCATTGCCAGTGAAACACTCACTGAAGGTCTAGAAAGTCTGTAAAAAGGATTGAAGTATATTGTTCCAAAGCGCACCAGAATGGATACTTTCACCCAAACCAAGTTTCAAGAGCACTACGTGCTTGCAGAAGTGTGATATCAAGGGAGCCTTTTTGAGCAAATCCTACTCTAACACAGGGGAAACTTGTTTAGCTAAATCCCTTTTATTCTTTACGTCTCTGCGCTTCGCTAGGCTCACACTCGATTATTAACACCCAACAACCCCACCCTCCCGCAAGCCCGACCCAATCTTCTCAGTCCATAACAAATCTATCCCCCACTACCCATCCTTGCCACCCCAAGTTCCAGACCCTAACTTTCTCCGTATCAGCCTAGCCCTTGCCCCAATCACCCTTCCGATTCATTACCCTTCCAATCTCTCTTCCACTACATCTGAACTTACCTCTGGACTTGAACTTTATACTTTTTTGGCTTGTGTTGGCTTGTGTTTTTTGGCTTTCTAAATATGACAGCATCTGGATTTTATAGAGGGTCAACCGAACATCTTTAGATTTCAGGGTACACAAAATTGCTGGGGAAACTCAGCGGGTGCAGCAGCATCTATGGAGCGAAGGAAATAGGCGACGTTTCGGGCCGAAACCCTTCTTCAGACTGCAACATTGCAGATTGCAACATTCCAATAACATAAAGGGGAAAATGTGTACCAATATATCACCTTTCATCATCTTAGGATATTTCAAAGCACTTTCCATCCGATGAGACTACAGCAAATAATGTACACTAAATATTCTAACCCATGGACTCTTCTCAAATGTAAGTTGACAGGACAGGAAAACTACATCAGGACATACAAAAAGCTACTCGTAACATTGGTTGTTATTAAAAGAAGAAACTAACACCAGCATGCAGAACAAAATACATTACATCAAAGTTAAAAATGTGTTGAAAACACTTGGTTCCAAAAAAATGGTTACAACTTAAATATCACCCACAGATGCTTACAGTTCAGCAAAGGACTTCCAGTACTTCTCATTTTTGAAATTATCATGAGTTATCCAGAGGTCACTCCCTTACAGGAACCACATGAAACATCAGTGTATCTTTTGGCAACAGTAGCATTTTGCAGTATTTTTAAAAAGGATGAATTATTCATAAGTGGAGGACACAAGTATGATATTCCTCCAGTGGACTGGTGTACTTGTGGCACAACGGTTCTTAACACATGGACACCATTTGTAATCTCATCCCTCCCCACCCCAGCCAAAGAAAGCATCTGTCTGTGTTAGTTTGTCCGTCAAAGGATTATAAAAATATTTTTCATGAGTAGTGAAGACTGTTAAATCATCATATAAATAATACCTGGACATTAATTAAACAATTATTGAACGTTAAACGTCCTGATCATAACTCTCATCTATTGTACTATTGAATGCAAGGTACGTTTAAAAATCGTACCAAAAAATGAATGACCGTTGCAAAATAATAAAAACAAAAGAGACTAGAAACTTAGCAAGCCAAGCAGCATCTGTTGAAAGAGAAACAGAGGTTGGAGGCCCTTGTCAGTTCAGTTCTGTTTTGATGAAAGGTCTCTGTCCTGAAATGTTAACTCCATTTCTTTCTCCATAGATGCTGCCTGATCTACAAGGTGCTCGCTGCATTTTCTGTTTTCTTTCAGATTTCCAGAATTTGCATTCTGTTTACTTTTCCCTGCGTTTTGTCAGGATAGCATACCCAACGAGTACTCAGTCGTGACTGTTAGTTGGGAAGACTAATTTTGCTCGTTGATTTTACAACTGAACTACTCAATTTGAATAAGCCTGCAACATTTTTTTTAAACAATCCTCTTCAGATGAACCTCAATGTTGCACGGTTCATGTTTTGTGTTTCTCTTAAACTAATATATCTCCCCGCAGTTGTTCTGCAAATGTTCAAACAGAGCGACTTCTTCCATTGCAAAGTCGCACGCACGCTGCCCGGGTGCATCTTCGAAAGCGATCCCGAGGCTGTGCTCTGGGCCTGCAGCATGCACGGCCCCCTTCTCCTCCTCCTCCTCCTCCTCCTCAACTCCCTTTGCAGAAGATGAATGGCAAACGTGTCCCCTTTGCAAACCCACCATCACCCCTGCCCATTGCAACCGCGAGCGCTCAGCGCCCCAGCCCGGAGCGCGAGCTGACAGCCCACCTGTCAATCACTCGAGCCGTCTCCACGGTCACCATCGCCGCCGCCGCCCCGCGCTCTCGCGCGCGCCTCCCGCACTCTGGAGCAGCCTTAAAGCGGTCCCTTCCAATATTGCATAATGCCGAGTTTTAAAGACTCATTTCTCTCTCATAACTTTAGTGTGGGGGTTTTTTTTTAAATTCGCTTTGCAACGCGTGCCCCATAATCCGGTGCTTGCCTTGTCAACATTGCATTGCACCCGTTTCAAATGCCCTTCCCTCACCTCGACAGTCAAAAAAAAGCGTGCAAAGAAACACGTATCTGGCAGTGATGTGCAACATAGAAAAAATAACAAACAAAAAAAATAACGGGGAAGAAATAAAAAGTAAATTGTGCATCGTAGTAAAATGGAATTGCCCCGGTCCCATCTGTTGAGTATCGTGAACGTAGGGCACAGCATGATTATAGATGCATCCAAAACGGGTTTCTTCCTCCGTACATTTTATATCTTCCAAGCTTGTAGTTATTTCAAATTGTCCCTGTCTTGGAAAGTGCACAACATCAATCTAAAGTTATTTTAGAATTGCTCAAAAGATATCCAGATCCAGGGTTCTTTTTTCCTGTATTCACTTCTGATTGTAACTGGCTTATTTTTCTATTTGGACTGAAGATCTGACATATTTGATTCTTCAAATTAACACTGAATATTTTATTCTCTACCGACTGATGGCAAAAACCATAATGAGCTATAAACTTATAAGAAGGTCAAATAACAGAGGAACTTGATCTGTGTGGTCTCATATTATTTAAAATTGATGCAGATAGTTTTCATTACGCTTGCTTCTGTGCGTAATATCAGCCTGGAGAACTCTTTCAGTCATTGCCAGAAACAGACCACACCCTAAAACTATTAACAAAATGCAAACGGACTGGAAATGGAGTCGAAATAAACTACTATTGGGTATAAAATGCCAGTCTTTATTGCATTTCATTTTATAGGCAAAACAACATATTGTTTTATGTTTGTTGGAAACAAAATTTGAGATTTCCTATATCACATCAGTAACTTCACTTCAAAAGTAGTTAATTGGCCATAAAGTGATTAGGAGTGTCCTAATAGGGTTCTGAAAAGTGCTGTATGGATGCAGTTGTTTTATGAATAGCTTTGAAGATCATGAATTAGATTTCTGACCCATTATCCTTCAAGTTTCTAATAGTTATCAGGCTACAACTTTCCTCTCAACATCTCCCGCACTCGGCTGACCATTTTATAATTTGACGTATACACCTCCTATTATGACATTTCTATGATTATTCAAAATCATTAAGATGGGTTGCAGAAACGTAGACTTTTTGGGTTCATAGTTGTAGCTAATATAAATTTGGTAAAGATGCTGAAGTCCTAACATCAGAACGGGCTCAACTTATTTGCTTTTCCCAAGACATTTATGCCCAAATGGCTTCAGGAAAGATCCTTTTGAGGTTCACTGGTTTTCAGAAGTACTTGTACCACATAGATATGTACCTGTGTTAAATAAATACTGTTGGGACGCACTGAAACTACCGAAAACATGCCAAGCTCAGCATTGGCTGGTTAACACCTAAACCAGCCATTAGTATTATCAACCGATGGGACTCGAGGAAAGGAAAACTGCTGTATAATAATTAATGGATCTTTGTTTTTATATATTTTAAAAATCATCTCCTTTAAAGTGGAATGCTGAATTGGTTTGCTTCATCCATTGAAAGCAACATTCGCTCTGGATTTTTTGTTTTGTTTAAAACAATGGTTCTGTAGTTAATTGCAGGATAACAGATTTCTGCTGGTGTTAACTACATCTGAAACATGCAAACAAGTTGCCAACAAATAGTTTACACATTGCTGGTAGACTTGACTAAAAATAAACCATAACCTCAATCTTACCTATTTGCTATTCTTTTTAGTCCTTGCTCCGGCATAGTGGGACCAGAATGATACAGTAATATGGATTCCAATGTAGGAACTGATATTTCTCATCGTGTATCTGGTACTATCAAATGTGAAATGTTTCTGAAGAGAGCAAAACATCCACAAAAATAATACCCCCCAAAAAAGAAATCTCAAAATGTTGGAAATGTAGAAATCAAATAGTATTATAAAGGTACAAATGTGTTCATGTTTCAGATGAGATCCTTGCTCAGAACATGTTGCCCAGCATCGGATATTTTTTTGGATGGTGCCTGACTAGATAAGTATTTCCAAACTTTATTATAGAGAAATAACCTGAAAACATTACATTATTCACCTCATATGCTTCAAAGTTAAATTATAGTTTGGAAAGATGCTTAATTAATTATTTAATGCAAGTTTTCAAACACGTCCCATTCCAGCTATAAAAAAACTGACCATTTTAAAACTAGATTTTCATTAGATGTGTATTGCGCACACACAACAATGTAATGCATGTTGAATTATTATTATTGAAATGTTGAAGATTCACACTTTTAACGATGCTAGTCAGATATTCCAGTGCTAAGGCTATTTATAACATTGATAACATGGGTAAAAATTAAGATTTATGTAAATTTCATTTAGCCCAGTTTAGATTCAAAATAAGAGAAAAATTGCCTGACAGTAATAACAGATGGTAAATTTATTAATATGATTGAAATTATCTTGTTTACTATTTGAATCTCGTGGCTTCACAGGACATGGTTTTAGCTTCAGTTGGAGTATTTAATAATGTTTTTACATTTCTCCTATTTTTTTGATGGAGAAGGCAAATTAATAAAACTTTATTTTGCCCTATCATCCATTAACATTAATCCATTTGCATAAAGTACAAATGATAAAATCAATAAATTATAGTTAAAGCAGTTGAAACAGTAACAGGACTTTTCTTATCAAGGGAGTCACTCTCAATGGATATTATACATTGAATTAAACTGAAGTGACCCTGTTTATAATTTGTCCTGTGTGGTTTAATAGTATTTAATCATTGTTATGCATATTAATTGTGCTTTATTGATTATAGTCGAATGGATCCAGCATATATATTTTTTTCATGGTTTACAGCTTGTACAAAATTATCTGCATTATATGCATAAAGTAACTGCAATGTAACTTGGTGAGGAGTTATTTAATGGCATTTATATAATATTCAGATCACATGCTAAAATATGTCTCATCACATCATCATTTGATCAATGCATATCTGTAATAATTTATTTAAAACGTTAAATTTATATATTAAGTAAACTTTTGATTCCCTCGTTCTTCAAATTCTCTGAATGACAATTTTCTTCATTTTGTACAGTGCAGATCAATTCTACACTAACATTTTTGTTCCAGTTGCATACACATCATTAGTCCCACTGTAAAATACATTTAACAGTTGTGATGTGACCGTGTGTTAGGACCCAAGATTGAAATTCTAATTTCAGTAAGAAATCCCATTAATTTTGTTAGCAACACCTCTGATAGTAACGGCACATGCAGCCACCATTGCACATTTACAACAGAAGAAAACAACTTTATTTAGTATTAGCTTTTGTATTGCTTTATTGAATTTTTTAAAAGAAGCAATCTGAAGCCTAACTACAATCCAAATCATGAACTATGTTTCTTGTAAAAGTAATGTGGACTGTTTAAATTGCATGGACTTCATGGCATGTTAAATGCAATTCAATCAGTTGTTGAAACTGAAAAAAAATCAGATGTTCCATTGTAAAATTTGTTCAAAACGATGATTTTATGCTGTTACGGTTGGCACAGCTGTGTCAAGACTTCTTTAAAATTTGATGGAACAAGGCGACACGTCTTCGTTGTCTTTTATTAGATCACTATTTATAAACCTTGCCTTTGCTGCATACTTGTTTAATGTGTTAATGACAGCGTTCATGGGCTTTCTTCAGAAATGTTCACTCACACGTCCACAAAGAATCCAATCAACTCTAGAAATCTTATTCTATTTTTATCGCTTTACAAACCTTTCTCCCCGCGTCCTAACAACAAGCATGCTTAAGTATGAAAATAAATAAGATCTCTTTATACACGTTAGAACACAGTATGGAACAACCTCTGAACCATTTTAAAGGTGTTAATATTTTATCTGTTTAGTTACTTCCCACGGTTGGATTGGGAATTAAACATATTTTTAGAGTGATCCGGAGGGAATCATTTAATGTAATATTTTATATTATTGTGAATATAGGTAGTAACAAGAAGAAATCTGCTATTGTATTAAGGGTCAGGCAAGAGGGAAAAAAATCAATTGCTTCTTTTTCCTCTCCTTAGAGAGATTATAATATTATTATTCTCAAGGATTCTTGTGAGCTGTTTCTTACGACTAAGAGTTATTTTAAAATCAATCAATTGTAAAAGAAATTACAGAACAAAATGAAAAAAAAAACTTACATGGGAAAGGATTTAAAAGCTTCACTTTGCAGAGTTTTATGGGCACTTTGAATGAAACATGTGTATTTTACTACTATCTTTTTTTAAAGGCTTTTCTAGTGTTCTGGATGTTCAGTGGAAATATTACCAAAATGCTCCAGGCATTCTCCAACGGACATATAATGATCTTTACTACTTTTATTCTTGCAGCCAATTATGTCCAAGCTATTTCACAGACCTTCAGAGAGTGCCTTAAACAACAGTCTTGTTTAAAATGCTGTGAAAGTTCAAAACCTGTCAGTATAGCATTCTGCAGTAAAGCATTAAGGAACACTTTATCATCCTTTAATATTGAAAAAATGAGTTTTTTCTTAAAACTAAAAATGCAGCGGGGATTTTTTTTGAGTATTTACTTTTTACTATTTTCTAATGTCACAAGAAATGTATCATCAACACTACACGGCCTCACATCAAGTGAAGCAGAGAAGCTACCTCGGCCTCCTTACAGCAAATGGTAATTCTGAATGTTAAAAAAATGCTTTAAAAATCACTAATACAGTGACAGATAAAATCTAACTCTCGTTGTTTGAACAAATTGTTTGGCTGTTATAGAAATCCCAAAAGTTGCCTTCAATGTTGCACTGCAGATTTAAATAAGACAAGTTGACATGAAATTGAAAATTGTTTGTTCCTTAATCTATAAAGATGTTTTACTATTCTTTACCACCCATGCAATGATGGGTCTCTTGTGTGTTTATTTTGTTATGGGGAATTTAATACTAAGTGTAATCCTTCAAGATCCTCAATCTTTTCATTTCTGTGACCCCTTTAATTTAAAAGTTAAAAAAAAAATAAGTACTAAGAAAATGAGTACAAGATTAAAAAGGATTTATTTAATGGGAAATTATCGATCCATTTATGGAAAGCTGGTACCTGCAATTTTCATAAAATGGAAAAAATATAGCTGATAGTAAGAGATATTCATATTAGTAACTTCTATTGTGACACACATTGTAAATGTTAAGAAAAATGAGGTTACATGTTAAATTGTAGAGTGCAAAAAGTATGTTTTAACCGGCTTGCTTATGTATAAAGCTGAATAGCTGAAAATAATTTTACAACCCCAGGCAAGTCTGACAGTACCTTTTTTAATTGGATTTTGTAATGGATGTCTTTTAAAAGTCTTCCTCTCAACATGCACCAGTAAGAAATTGATGTTTTGTTTTAAGACACCAATCAATTAATTGGTATATTCCTGAGATCAACTTAAACGAGCTGTAAAAGCCATTTAAAATCAATGGTTAGGCAGTTCAAAAAAACTGCACGTCAATCACAATCACTGGTCTTTTAGTTATCATCTGATCTCCGATTTGTCTTCTTTACATGTAATGTATCTTAATTGCCTACTGGAAATTCAGACTTAAGTGTAACCAGACTCCAGTTGCACTATTACGGAGGCACAGTTTAAATCACTATTGCCCATTTCTGCAGGAAACCCTACGCTCTTTATTCAAAAAAGATAGTAGTCCATTTTGTGCAGACTGTATTATAAAGTGATGAATCTGTGTGCACAACTATCAAAGTACTCTATCCTTAATCAAAAGCTTGATATTGATTTTCTTTCAAATTAATTCCTATTAATAATATCCAGATAAGTCTATTTTTTTTTTTAAAGTCCCTGTTTATCCACCAACTGTGTTACATTGCTGGATGGTACTTTGCACCTTAATGGAAAAGTAGATGAAAGAAAGAATGTATCCTGAAGGTCTGATTACAGATCACCTTTAAAGCCCAACTCAACTAAATACAGGATACCCCAGGGAAAATATTTCCTTCATGCAATGTCAGTTTTATATAATGTGTCCAGCACTCATTTAGTCGCTTGTTATCCTCTCAGCAGGCTTATGAAATAAATCCAACCATATAATTTTGTTTATTTTGAGATGGTGAGAGAAATATAAAAGTGGACATTGAGTGAAATAAATAGGACGACAATATAAATTTAAGTTAATAAATATTTTTTGTTAACAATGCTATGGATGAAAATGTAATTCTTTATGGTTTGAAGACAATCCTACAGTTAGGAAGGAAACATTATACATTATTATGCACATCTGTTTGCTGCAGTGATGTCCATAGAACCTTAAGCTGCACGTAACAGGTCCTAGTTTGGCTACATTTTATTCGAGCATGGTCATTTCAAAGAGAAATTACAAATTGAAAATTTAATAATACTTTTACAAAGACAATTCAGGAAAGATTTCTGTCATGGTATCATACATTGTATTTTAACAGTCCCTCTTTTTTAGCTAAAAAACAGATGAAGAAAGTGGAATTTTCAGTCGAAAATACAGTGTTTTCACAAGATCGTATCAAAAGTTCTCAAATTTGGAATCCAGTAATTGGAAAACAAAATAAAATAATAAATTGAAAATTCGTATCTCACAATTCATGTTTGAAAACACAATAAATGCTCTTCTCATTACGTAAAATTTGCCCAAATGATCAACCTCATGTTCCTTTACTAAAATATATCTATATATTGAAGAACTATAATACTGTACACTACAGTATGAAATAAATAAAATTAAGAAATATAAAATGAGCAACATAAATAAATGTTATTTGACCTAAAATAAAATGAATGCAAATTGTTGCAAAGTTTGGTGTAATACTGACAAGTTAATGAACAAAAAAGTACAGAAAATTGCACAAACATATGTAAACTAAGGAACTGCTGCCTAGATTCTAATACTGACATGGGTGCTTCAAAGAACAGGGTGAGCTGTTTAACACTGAAGCTGGTGCAAGGTAACTTTAGTTACCTTCATTTAGCACTATACAAGGATGGCACTTGCAGAACACACAGATTAAAAGGTTTGCATATAAGGCTTTTTTTTAATCACCTTTCAAAAGGCTTTCTCCACCATTTCTGCCTCTCTCTCTCTCTCTCTCTCTCTCTCTCTCTCTCTCTCTCTCTCTCTCTCTCTCTCTCTCTCTCTCTCCTCCTCTCTCTCTCTCTCTCCTCCTCTCCACATCTCTCTCTCTCTCTCTCTCTTTCTCCCTCTCTCGCTCTCTCTCTCTATCTCTCTCTCGCAGGCACTCTTTCTCTCTTGCTCTCACTCTCTCGTCCTTCATAGCTGGGCCACTTTTAAGACTTCATTTTCTAAAAAA